>NW_020664413.1:6057928-6200232 GCF_002925995.2 Terrapene triunguis
CTGGGACCGGCTGCCCGGGCTGCGGGGGACCCAGCGGCGGGCGCGGCAGCAGAGCCGGGGCTGGGACCGGCTGCCCGGGCTGCGGGGGACCCAGCGGCGGGCGCGGCAGCAGAGCCGGGGCTGGGACCGGCTGCCCGGGCTGCGGGGGACCCAGCGGCGGGCGCGGCAGCAGAGCCGGGGCTGGGACCGGCTGCCCGGGCTGCGGGGGACCCGGGCGAGCCCCAGGCGGGCAGCGGGGCTCCCCGGAGAAGTTGAGGGGCCGGCTCCGTGCGGACAGTCACCGCTTCCTATGTCGACGCTTTCCCCATAGGTGTGGACTCACAAAGTCGAATTACTGTCCTTAGTGTGGACAAACAAGTTCGACTTTGCAATATCGATTCCACATATTCGATTTAAGTGAAATCGAAATACCCTGCTAGTGTAGACATACCCGGAGAGGGCCCCTAGAGAGACATTTTGCAGGGCATACAGAAGAAGTGGGCTCACTGGGAAGTATGCTTCATTGGAACAGATTTTCTACTATTTGTTTCCATTTTATTTAGTTCAACTCCTGGTTGCAGCACCTGTAACTTCAGCTACAAGGCAAACACCCATTGTTCCTTCCAGCACTACATCTTCAGTGGAGCTTTTTGAAAAGCTTACAAGGGAAATTGCAACGGCGGAAAGTTCAGCTGATGTGGGAGAACTTAAATGTTCAAGTTCAGGAATGGATGGCTGAAAAGTTCAACTAATGCTTGAAAATCTTTCTGGGGAGCTGGGGGCCTAGATTTGAATAAGTTTGGCCAACATACACAGAAATTGCTCCATAATGCTAGACTCTCCGTCTGAGGACTGGTGAATCTCTATTTTTCAACTGAGCTTCACTTTAGATTTTGGGTTTGTGCAAAGGAAAGCCTGGATGAAAACCAAAGACAATCTTCACACAAAATCCTCTAAAGCAAAACCAGCACATTTCTCACACCACTTGACCTGATACTGACCATGTTTTTATGACCACTGGAGACCAGATCAAATGGTGTCCATAATTGTCAGCTATTGATTAAACCCTGAGAGCTTAATCATAGTTAGCAGACATAATGCTGAACATGATTTGTCTTGGTCTACAATGATTACAATGCTCCATGTCCGCTGATCTGATACTTCATAGTCACGTTAAACACAGTAAAATGTGGTTGTGCAGACTAGTCCAAGCAGAACTGTAAGTTGCCAATGACTTGGCAAAAACACCAATATAAATGAAATAGCAGTCAGAAAGGTGTTTTCCTAAAGGTGTAAATTTTTAGTTTACTTTGATTCCTTGCTACATCAGCAATAAAGTATAACCAGAGAACTCCCGAGTATGGGTTTCAACCCAGTCCTATCACCCTAGGCATGGAGAATGACCTTCCAAAGACATTGCTCCATCTTTCCAGCAGAGCTGTCCTTTTAGCCCTTCCCTTAAGCACCCAGGAGGTATTCCCAGGTGCAGTAGGGACTAGGTCCAGGATCAACTAAGCCCCTGGCGGCCCAGGATGGTTTGTTTACCTGCAGTGTCCGCAGGTTCGGCCGATCGTGGCTCCCACTGGCCGCGGTTTGCCGTTCCAGGCCAGTGGGAACCGCGATCGGCCGAACCTGTAGACCTGCCAGGGGCTTACCCTGATAGGCCATGTGCCAAAGGTTGCCGATCCCTGGACTAGGTAGGTTCATCTGGTAGCATATAGAGCAACTAACTGCAGCTTGGAAATATTTTCTGGACTCACTTGTCTGTGTGCTCTACCAGAATTGCTTCAACAGGGTTTAGGAAGCAAAGGATCAAGTCCTTCCCTGGCCAGTACGGTAATAGGGAACATTGGTGTAGACCAATGAGTCCCTTGCAATATGGATCCAGCTAAAGGAATGCTGTGGGGTATGCACTGACTACCTAGTATTGTGGCTATGGCAAATATGCTAGGGCAGTTGGATATTCCTTGTAGCTTACAGCCCATAACCTTTGGAGATCTTGGGGGCTATGGTCCACTTCATTAGCTAGGTCAGCTACTTATTATGTTCTTCCTATAAGCCATGGAGGAATCTCCCTTGTGGGGGAATGTGCAACTGTATGTGAGAGGGATCACTCGTGCAACCCTCTTCCACCTCCCTGCCACTTGCAAACCAAGCGTGTGGGGGAAATGGTGCATGGAGAGACCCCTTACTCTACATACATAGATGGAGTAAGGAAAGACCCTTCTGTGGCTGCAATTCCCATCTATTTATGCCTCATGTAAATAGCATGTTTACCCTGCAGTACAAGATCCTGTTGCTCCTGGCTTGGCTTTTATTTGAAATTCTATTGTATAGCTTGATTTTTGTGATGATCCTTTGCTGTAAAATTCAGGGCTGAGAACAGTATTTATTCATCATAAAAACAGAGTGCTTACAAAAACACCAGGTCAACGTTGCTTTCCAGAAGGAATCACAGAAGATGTAGCCTAAGAGACTATCACAGAGGAGCTTAGAAAATGAATAACATGAGAGAGCCTTTAACCTAATTATGACTATTATTTTATTAGCACTATCAAACCTTCATAGCCAAGCCAGCCCAACTGCGGGAGCCTTGCCTACTGTCATTACTCAGTGTTATCTTTTATTTACACATTATTAGAAATGTGCATGGGGGAACTCTGCAGACAAATGAGATATGGGCCGTGCACCTGGGCTGCAATTTAGCAGCATTGCGCTGTAGGACCAGCCCTGATGCCACTGTAGCTGGCTACAACAGGATCACCCCAGTGCTGGGGGGTTGTCCAATGACTTAATTCTAGCATCGTAGCGCTTATGCCACGCTGTTTCCCTGTAACTTCCCTGTGCTCTGTGATCCTTGGATACTATGACGACCCCTTGGGGCCTGGTACAAAGGAACCAGTTTGGTGGAAAGCCAGTAAGTGGCACATGGCTTATACCCTCCTTTGTATCGCTCCCTCCTGCGTTACTCTGACAGCTCTTCATCCACAGCCAGGGAAGGGGGGCTCAGGGCACAATCCACGCTCTGAAGAGTGTACTGAGGGATAAATCCTGAGCAAAGGGGTACTGAGCACCTGAATTGAGTTAGAACTGGGAGTGCTCAGCAGCTTTCAGTATTTAGTGCTCAGTTAAAGCAGGACTTGAGGGATTGTAACGGACCTTGGGGGTGATAGTGAAATAAGCTTGTATGGTTGCTTGGTTACGTTCCTCTCGAGGGCTTCATCTGTTATTTTTAGTAAAAATGCTGTATACCCAGAAACCCAAGGTTTATGGCAGAACTCCTCAATTAGAATTAAAAACAATTCATTAATATTTTTGTGAACAAGAGAGTCAAGTTGGGGTCCCCATGCACACCTCTGTAAATCAATGTAATTTCACCAATGTTTATTTGCTCCAAAATTAGTACTCGAAGCATGGTCTGCGCTAATCACTATGCACTATTGGATATACTTTTTTAAAAAAAAGTTTCAGAGAGCTGAGTAGGATGCAGAAATACTACCATCTGATTCTAGAGACCCACTTCACAGATAATAAGCAGTGCATGGACAAAGAACAGTCGGAGAACAAAACCTGGTGCGTGACAATTATTTTTTTTCAAACTCTTGGAAAATACTTATGAATGATGATTACATTTGAATGAAGTAGAGATGGGTTCATGAGCAGACTGCAAAGGGATCTCCCAAAACTGGGTGACTGGGCCACGAAATGGCAGATTAAATTCAGTGTTGATAAATGCGAAGTAATGCAAATTGGAAAACATAATCCCAACTATGATAGGGTCTAAATTAGCTGCTACAGCTCAAGAAAGATCTTGAGGTCATTAGGGTTAGTTTTCTGAAAACATACGCTTAATGTGCAGCAGCAGTCAAAAATGCTAACAATGTTAGGAACCATTCGGAAAGTGAAAGATAATAAGACAGTAAATATCATAATGCCACCATACAAATCCACGGTAGGCCTACACCTTAAAAACTGCATGCATTTCTGGTCAGCTCATCTCAAAATAGCTCTATTACAAATGGGAAAGGTACAGAGAAGGGCAACAAAAATGATTAAGGGTATGGAACAGCTTCTGCATGAGAAGAGAAAAGATTGGGACTGTTCAGCTTTGAAAGGAGATGACTAAGGAGGGATTTGATAGAGGTCTATAAAATCATGAATGGTGTGGACAAAGTGAATAAGGAAATGTTATTTGCCTCTTCACATAACACTAGACCCAGGGGTCACTCCATGAAATTAATAGGTAGCAGGTTTAAAACAAACTAAAGGAAATATTTCTTCACATAACATACAGTCAGCCTCTGGAACTCATTGCCAGGGGATGTTGTGAAGGCCAAAAAATATAACTCGGTTCAACAAAGAATGGGATACATTTATAGAGGATAGGTCAATCAGTGGCCATTAGCCAAGATTGTCAGGGATGCAACCCCATGCTCTGGGCATCCCTAAGCCTCTGCCTGCCAGATGCTGGGACTGGATGACCGAAGATGGATCACTTGATAATTGCCCTATTCTGTTCATTCCCTTTGAAGCATCTGGCATTGGCTACTGTTGGAAGACAGGATACTGGGCTAGATGGAGTATTGTTCTGGCCCAGTTTGGCCATTCTTATGTTCTCATGACTCATTTACCAGAACATTTGTGTTAGCTCTTATTCAGAATGAATCATCCACCAACAGTTCCTCACAGCACCAATGTAATTCTTCCTTTGTTTTTGTGTGTGACTATATTAGGTTGAGATGTGGAAGTCCTAGAGACACACAGATGAACTTATTACTGGCATAGGCCACAATCCTGCAAGGTGCTGAGAGTTCCAGTGAGTTGCTAAGCACACCTGATTCCCACAGACGTTAATGGGAGTGGAGGGTATGCACTGCTTTCTATAAGTGCTAAGGACCTTGCAGGACTGAGCCCATAATGGTTATGTATCTAGGCCCTGATCTAGAAAGGATTTAAACACAAGCTAAAGTCCCATTTAGTGAATCTTAAATGTATGCTTAAAATTAAACCATTTGATGCATTCCTGAATAAAGGAGCATGCTTGAGTCAGGATTTTAGAACTTCCATATCTCACTCTTCATTCCAATGTATTCATTTAATTCCCTTTTTGCAATGAAAATGAGCATAAAACATGACCTGCCCCTAGGCCCATCGAAGATATATTAGTTTGCAGCACATTCACTCTCGAGTAATCTTAATTTTAAATTATATTGATGTCCCCTCACAATTTCTCTTATTACAGATAGCCCAACAAGCCCAGATGCAGAGCCGCAGCCAATTTTTTGACTTGGAAAATGCCTAGCACAAAAGAATTTTCCTATTTTTCACACCAATGCTGAGTAAACACCTCTTTGATAATATACCGTTATGAATTGCAAACTTGTCAGAATCCAATTATTAATCTGATATTCAGGTATTTATTTCATTCCTTGTAAGAATTCTGCAAGCTCAGCTCTGAGTAATTACACTTTCTGATAGGCTCCTACTCCAGCCTCCATTAAATGAGCATTCTTCAGTATAATACTGCTGCTGCAGTACCACGAGGTTACAAGCCTAGTGCGTTCACTGGTACAGATTGTTATTGAATGTGAAAAGAAAGGCAGAGGGGGTTATTTTTAATATTCAAGAGTGCTATGCAGCCTATTTTATTTAATAAAATGAAACAATGGGAATTATAGTATAGGAATTGCGAAAATTTAAAGTGCAAGCCTATTTTTCATAATTAGAAAACCACTTATACAGACTTGTGTTAATGTCAATGCAGTGGATGTATTTCCCATTATTTAACTTGTCGTTTAAAATAACTTGCACTTATCATTAATGGCAGTAGATCTATTTACTAATCTATAGGGATTTATATTAAATAGCTAGGTAATTCCCCAAATATCTGTTTCTAAGGATTTTGATACCTTACAGCTGAGAGAGATTTTTCCTTCACCATTTAGTTAACAATTTTTCACCATTGTGTGCATCTACTTTTTTTTATAGCCCCCATCACAATTATATCTGAATACTTCACAAGTATCAATTCATTCTCACACCAGCTCATTGAAATAGGTGTGAAATAGAGAGTGTTACTTCCCCCCCATTTTACAGATAGGGGAGACATACAGAGTGACTTGCCTACATCACACAGGTGTTAAACCCGCAATAGAGGTCTCCCTACGGGATGGGGAGCAGGGAGATATGCGCTAGCCAAATTACACAATGAAATAAGTGATAGAGCAAAGGCTGTGTTGCCTTCTGAAGATTTCTATAACTACCTGATCTATAATTTAACCCTAAAGCAAAATAAAATTATGAAGAAATTACCATAAATAACTTAAGATGACCATCAACATGTGGCACATGGCACACAATATTGTGATTTTTTATTTATATACAAATAGAAATGAGACTGTCTTCACATTGTGGAAAAGCACTGAAATCCGCTGCTGTTCTTCTGTGGCAGAGGTAATGCTAAGAATGATTCCCTGGCAAGTATGTATAAATGTGTAGAAAGTGTTCTTATATCTTTACCCATCCTTATTCCACAGGCATTAATATTAATGTAGAAACTCTCCCCCAGAAGTTGAAAAGTTAAAACAGCAAAGCCCATGAGGCCAAGTCAAATGGAAAACATGCCCTGCAAAACCTGTGGACTGATGCGCAATATGACTTGCTGAGTCGTCCTTGCTGAATACGACTCTGCATCAAACATGGCTTTGCTGAGCTATCCAAGGAAGTCCCCTTAAAAACAATTCTATCATACTTCAGAGCTAGAGCCAAGATCAACAGAGGTCCCAGACAAGAGAAGATCAATATGTTTTCAACATTTATTCTTTACTGGAGAGAGTGATTAACAAGACACTCCAGAACCTTGTCAATTATATGGTACTTGCTTTGATTTAAGGGAAATAGCTTTAAGCCAGGGAGGTCTGGGGGTAACAGACTCCAGAAAGAAAGAGTTGAACATACACAGAGGCTGAATAGTGCAACCATGAAAACAGAAATGCGATCTAATATCATAAACTCCATCATACTTTACCGCTTTTATTTGCAGGATTAAATGTTTCACTAATGGCTGGGGTTTACAGTCATTAGGAGTGAATTATATTAATTGTATCTAATAAAGACCTTGTGTCTTTCTGTCAAACACTATGGGCTAGGTGCTCTCCTCTGCTTTGATCTGGGTGGGGAAGAGGGGGTGTGTCAGAGAGGTGGAACTAGCTGCCTAATTCTTTTGGCCCTGACACCACTTACCCAGCTCTAAGATCTGGCATTGGCTTGCGATTCTTAATGGATGCTGTCCCAGTGGAGGTTAGACATGCCCACTCCCAACATGCTGCTGGGGGCAAGAAGGCAAGAGTCTGTAGCTGGTACATTTGCATCATCCAGGAGTTCCCCCTATGCCAAGGGACACTTGTTTCAATAGAGAATTTCAATAGCGAATCCAGCCATAGGGCTCTTCTTTTGAGTTTTTGGAGAGTTCTTAGTTTGGAAATATGAACCAGAAAGGTTTTGAGGAGTCTCCTCTCTCAGAGCAATCAACATTGCTGCTGCCCCCAAAAGAGAATAAAGGCCCATTAATTAATAGGAGTTAATCTGTTAGTAGTAAGGCTGGATGAATGATTCAGATGGAAATCGGAGTCTGACTTTAAGCCATCCTTGCTCAAGCCTGCCATAAGGAATGTGTGGATAAGCATATCACCATTTGGTCTGTAGACTGAGGGTCACCACTCCTTAGGGATTTGTGTAGTAATGTTGCATTGCAATGTAGCTATGCCTGTGGCTTACAGGAGCCAATCCCTGGCGTTTCGGTGGTACACAAGGAATAGGAGGGACCTCGCTGCTAGTCAGGACAAACCCAGAGTTCTGAGAGCCCAGCTCTGGAAAATGAGGAGGAAGACCATCCTACTTTCAATTGTAAACTCTTTGGAGCAGGGAATGTCTCTGCTATGTGTGTGTACGGTGGCTAGGGCAACAGGGCCATGGCTACTGTAATACAAATCATAGCAGTGTAGGACTGGAAGGACCTAAAGAGATTTTTTTCAATTTTTTCAATCTTTCCTCATAGGTCATGCTTTCTAGACCTTTAATCATTGCTGTTGCTCTCCTGTGGACTTTCTCCAATTTGTCCACGTGTTTCCTGAAATGTGGCATCCAGAACTGAACACAATACTCCAGCTGAGACCTTAGTGCGGAGGAGAGCGGAAGAATTACTTCTTGTGTCTTGCTTACAACAGTGATATTCTGGGATACATTTGCAGGGCATAAATAATTAATCGTAATAGCTACATTCTTTGTGGAGATTCCAGAAAAATATTTCCTCCAGGATCTCATCACCAGAACATGAGGATGTAGAGTTCTTTGGATTCAACCTTGCCAAAGTTTGTATTAAACTTTGTCCTCCCAGCCACCTTTGTCCTCTCAAGGGCCAGGATCCAGACCTGTGAAGAGGATGTAGAGGAACGTTTGCCTAGATGCCAGAGTCCACCCATGGAGATGCCATTGCATGTTCAGTTTGCAAATTAGACCACTTTGATTATCTGCTCTCAGTCCTGTAGTAGAAAACCAGTTTCTAGGCCTCCTTCATTGCAGGCAGCCCAAACTGCCTTTAATATTTATTGTACCGTTAAAGTGCCTCTTCATGAAACCCTTGTAGGGAAATATCCTAGATCAATACAAGCCTGACAAATCCTACGTGAAGAAATAAAATAATATTTATTGCTCTGCCCAGATATCTCCCGGGGTCAAGAACAAATCAGGAAGCATCTTATTGCCAAAGCCTTGCGGATTCTGTAGCAGAATGGACACAGAGTCGGGGGGTGGGGGGAGAAACCCCCCAAATTCAGCAGCAATGTTAATTATATTAATGCATCGTGGTATCATGCAATAGCTTGAGGGATAGGCCACTGCTGCCCGTGTAACTTCATGGCAGCCAAGGCACTTGGAGCTGAGGGCAAGAACACTAGAAGTGTTGTCATGTCAGAATGTGCCCTTTTTGTTACTGAGATGTGCAAAGTCCTCAGCATGTTCCTAAGGAACATGGGCAGGGGGGACGGTAAAGCCTCTGTGCTATCCCTTGACTTTGGGCCTCCATTTCAGCCCGTTTCATTTTCCTGAGTGGGAGACAAGTGGCAGGATGTATCCGTAGCCAGGGAACAGCAGCCTTGCACAGTGAGATACTGACAGAGGTTTCCCCTGCTCTTCTTGGCTCCTATTGTTCTGGCTCTCCCTGATCACTGGCTGCAAAACCAGACCAGAACTATTCTTCGACAGGGCTGCTCCCTCACCCCCCAGGCCAGCATGGCCATCTCGGGTCCCCAGCCCTATCTGCTGGAATGTTGTCGCATTCTATTGCAGAAGCCAGCAGAACAGCGGTACAGACGTAGCTTGGCCTCCTATGGATGTATATGTTAAGGACTGGGTGGTAGGCAGTCTTGTCTAGTAGTCAGAGCCAGAGTCGGCTCTAGTAGGTGGAGCAGACATCCAGGGTGGGGAACAAAGCCAGGGGGTCAGCACCAGAGTCAATTGTCGGTTACCAGAGCCAGGGGTCAAGCTAGCGTCAGGAGTCAGAGCCAGGAGAGGTAACTGATGATTGGAAGCCAGGTATAAGGGGAGGAACTGGAGTAGAGGCAAGAATTGAGCAGGAGCACAGTGGGAGCAGGACTGAAGGCAGAGTTGAGGCAGGAGCAGAGCAAAAATCAGGAACTAGGGTTGGGTGCAGGAAGCAGGCACAAGCAGGGTCCAATGCAACCACAGCAGAAAGTCACCTTGCGGCTCAGACAAGCTTCCTGTGCCGCCTCCTGGCTTAAATAGCGTGGCTGGACCAATCAGTGGCTCTGGGAAATCCTCCAGTCAGGGACCCCGTGGATGGTGCCTTGGCTGAGGCAACAGTCCTAGTAGCTTCTCAGCCCACTAGATTTCAGCAAACATTGGGTGGAGGCCAGGATGTGGTGGCTGTCTGGGGACTCCCACGCTTGGGTTCAAGACCTGGGGATGTCATGGTACATAGTAGACACACTCATCTGGAACTCAGTTATGGCTGTCTGGTTTTGTCATATGCTTAAAGCTGTGTAGAGAACAAAGACTCATCAAAAGTCTAGCTGTGGGCCTGATACCCAGCTCTATGCAGACAATGAGACAGGTAAGCTGGGTCCACTGTTCTGCCCAGGGGGCCGATGCTGAAGAGTCTGGGAAGAAATCTTCCTCTCTCTCACTCCCTCTGTCCCTTTTTGTGGTCAGGCTATAGGAAGCATACACTGATAAGCCAACCCACCCCTGAAGGGACAGCTAAAGCAAAGGGACAGCTACAGAGTGCAGGACAGGGCAGGGAGAAGAAAAACAAAATGTCAGGCCTCTGGTTGCAGCCAAATGGAGAAATCCACACCCATAATGCTGCACTCTCCAGCATCCAGGCAAAGGGCCAATGTTCATTGTAGAGTACATAGAGTCTGTATCACTAGGAGCTCGTCAGATATTGCCGGTGTTTATACTGTACAGATGTCTTTTCTCCCCATTTTCATGCTGACTGGGAAAAGGCGGTCATGAACTTGGTTGTGTATGTATGTAATACGGCTCCCCTTGGTCAGTCGTCATCATCAGGGATTGAACTTGGGATCTTTGGATGTTAAACCATGAGCCTCTACTGCCTGAGGTGAAAGATCAAATCCCAAAGCAGGCTATTCGGAGGGGGACAAAGCATCTCACTGAGTGGGTGTGAGTTCCACATAGTTTTAGAGAGTGCTCTTTTCTGTCACTAATGGTTTGCACCAATGATATCAAAAGAAACTCACTGGATTTGCTCAGTTCAAAGCACTTTGCCAATCCTAATGAATAGACCTTTGCAATACCCATTGGAGTAAGTATTCTACCCATTGAAAGATGGCAAAAGAAAAGGTCAGAAAGGCAAAGTGATTTGCCTAAGGTGACTTAGGAAGTCTGTGGCAGAGCCAGGAATAGGGCCCAGATCTCACGGGTGAAATGTTCAGCAGGGCTGGGGATTTAGTCCCCACTTTTCCATACATTTTTAAAGCTAAATTCCCCGCTATTGCTTTGAAAACCTCAACCATGATAAACTGCAAGGAGCTCTTATGGGAACAGCATTAACTTGCCAACGCTGTATTAAGTAAATATCCATAAAGTAGATTATTTATCAAACTGTTATGTATACAATTTCAACAGGAGTGTGAATATTATGTTCTACAATGAAATACCCAGCATTTACCTAGTGGTGTGGAAAGAACATTATCCATGTCTGCTGGACTGTCTGAATATCAAGTTGGGTTTATTTTTCAGGACCACAGGTAATTATCTGTAAAAGAGAAAGGCAGGAAAATGAGCAAATGGTATACTGTACAATGATGTCTACACTGCAGTGTAAGCCCAGGGTTCAAACTCAGGCTCAGGCCTAACTCCCCTTCCCTCTACACACAAATCATGCTAAACCAGGGCTCATACCCAGGGTCCCAGAACCCCTCAGCGGTGGAGGATATGGGTCTGAGTCAAGCCAAAACCCAGAGTTCAAACCCTATTGCTTTGCATTGTAAACCAGCCCCACTGGACCTGTACTCTGGGAGTCTGCCAAAAGTATTCCACAATCCACAGGCCAATTTTCGTTGTCCTCTGGAGAGTCAAGTTTGATGAACAGTCAGGTTTTTCCATGAGCAAAGGGCTAGAGCAGCCACATTTTGAAAGTGTGCTAGGAAGTCTGGGATATGGGTGGTTGGAGTCAGGCCCACAGAATGCAGTGTAGAGGCTAGAGCCCCAGGTCGAGACCCAGAGTTCAACAATTCCTAATGTGGGGTTACAAATGAGTGTAGACACTCAAGCCCTAGGTTAACAAACCCAGGGTCTGCTAACTCAAGTTCTACTAACTCTGGTGGGCTATACCCACAGAGACCTGAAATCCAGCACCATGGACGGTTACACGTTTCCCATCCAAGAGTAGGCCTTTGCTGGGGGAAAAAACACAAGTTATGTCACACGGGTTAGTTAAACCAAGTTGGCATAGCAGTGAAGCCACGCAACTTGGATTTTAACTTGGGTTAGCAGCTCGAGTACAACACAAGGCTCCCCCACATGCTTGACCTCAAGTTTCTAATGCAGGTTAAAAGTTAAATAACCTGAGTTAAGAACACACACACACACGATATATCCTTAATGGGAAAAGAAAGGGGAACCTTCATGTGGGATGGATCATTTGATGATTACCTGTTCTGGTCATTCCCTCTGAAGCGCCTGGCTTTGGCCACTGTCAGAAGACAGGATGCTGAGCTAGATGGACCTTTGGTTTGACCCAGTATGGCTGTTCTTATGTCATGTTACCCATCCCATCTCAAATGTTTCTAAAAGTTGCTTCAGTTGACACTGTGATTTAAATGGCATTAATACCTCTCAGTGAAGAGGAGAAAAGAGAGAATAAGATCAGTGGTATTTGGGCTCTGAACTCTTGGGGTTTGGGTTTTTTTTTTTTTTTTTTTTTTTTTTTTTTTTTTGTAATTACTGGACTTCCAATTAAACACCATAGCTATTAGTAGATATGACTGATACGGCACAAATGCTGATCTATTGAATGAAGGTCCTAGTGTTTAGGGTGAAATCCACCTCATGCACCACTTAAATCTCATTTAACCCTTCACATTAGGATTTATTTTGGATTAGAAGAGAATAGACATCGACCTGGCCCTCTACAGAGGGGCAAATATTATTCTTGTATAGCACAGCCTAGTGTATCAGCAGGCAGGGCCTGTTATCCCTTCACCTCTGTTACAAGGGACTCACTTGTTCAATCTCCTTTTCCTATGAAGCCAAGGACCTTCAACTTCAGCATTTACTTCCACCTTTGGTGCAAAGGAATCTGAACCTGTGTTTTTTCCAGGCAAGGTCGAAAGGTCTATCTACTTACTCAGGCTAATTCTGAGGGGGCTGAGTTGAGCAGAGAGAATTTAGTTTTCTGCAAATTTTATTTTAAGTTAATTGTAAATGTAAAGTGGAAAAATAAATACATGAACTCAAGTAAAATGAGATGTATGTATTCCAGGGAGATGAGCTGTTTCATCTGCATCAAAGTGAAAATGTCAAGTAGTTGGCTGAATCAATTCAGAAAGAATAAAAACCACTTCAAATTCTTCCAACTTTGCCAGACCTCCACCATTTCCTGAAACAAACTCTCAGGACAAACCTTTTCTAAGGTTATGAAATGTTCATATACATATTATTCATTGCCAGTTCCCAGCCTGAATCAGAAGCACTGACATACCGCTATAAAGTCTTCCCTATCAGAATCTCCATTCTTGACTGGAAATGGAAGATACTGAGACTTCGCAAGAGAGCCTGTTCTCCTAAGATTATCATCCCAATATAACTGACTAGAAAGGTTCCAATAAACATCCACCCAGATCCTGAATTCCTTCCAAAGTTCTTCCATCCACTTCCATCTACTACTCTAGCATTAAGCTCTAAATTAAAGTATCTACAATCTGATGATGGATGCATTCTCTAGAGATTCTGAAGGCATTTTTCAGCCTACTTTATCCAGGTCCCTATATTTGAATAAGCCAAGTTGTGGGCAAAATTTTGCACCCAGAGTTTAGGTTAGTTAGACATCTCAATACTAGATGTATATTTATAAAATGACCAAAAGGTTCACATCTAAAAGCTCTGGGGTACCGCAGGGTGGTTATTTCCCCCCAGCAAATAGTGAATTCATGAAAAATGCAGTCTGGGAGCACCAAAACTAATCATGAATTGACACAAGTTCACCAAAGAGTTTTGGTAAAAAAAATCATGGGTGAGGCACCCTTCACAAAATGGCCAGAGGAGAAGGAAGAGGGGACGGGTTGCTTCATTATAAACTTTAGCCCAGTGCTTAGGGCATTCACCAGGGATGTAGAAGGCCTGGGTTCAATCTTCCCCCATGGCCTAAGGTGGAGAAGGGACTTGAACACGCTTCTCTCATATTACAGGAGAGCAACCTAGTCACTGGCGTATGTGGCATTATGATGTGTCAGTTACAATTACAAGTGTCACTATATCATTTTTGATGAGATCACAAGTTTGGTTGATGAAGGTAATAGTTGGATGTAAAATACTTAGATTTCTGTGAGGCGTTTGATTTGGTACTGCACACCATTTTGATTTAAAAACTAGAATGATACAAAATTAACATGGCAAACAGGAATGGATTAAAAACTGGCTAACTGATAGGTCTCAAAATGTGAATGTAAATGGGCAAGTGGGTCTCCAATGGGGGTCCTACTGGGATTGGTTCATGGCCCTACACTATTTAATGTCTTTTATCAATGAGCAAGAAGAAAACAAAAGCATCACTCATAAAGTTTGCAGATGATGCCAAAATTGAGGGAGTGGTAAATAATGAAGAGGACAGAGCGATCTGGATCACTTCATAAGCTGGGCACAAGCAAACAATATGTCTTAATACTGCTAAACGTAAATGTATTCTCCTAGGAAAAAAGAAGGTAAGCCATACTTACAGGATGCAGGACTCTATCCTGCGAAGCAGTAACTCTGAAAAAGATTTGGGGGTCATGGTGGATAATCAACTGAACATGCACTCCCAGTACGATGCTCTAGCCCAAAGGGTTAATGCAGCCATGGGATGCATAAAGAGGGGAATCTCAAGCAAGAGTAGAGAAGTTATTTTACCTCTGTATTTGACACCGGTGTAAACACAGCTGGAATATTGTGCCCACAATTCAAGAAGGATGTTGATAAATTGGAGAGGGTTCAGAGAAGAGCCCCAAGAATGATTAAAGGATTAGAAACCAGGCATTATAGGATAGACTCAAGGAGATAAATCTATTTAGCTTTACAAAGAGAAGGTTAAGGGGTGACTTGATTACAGCCTATAAATATCTACATGGCAAACAAATATTTGATAATGGGCTCTTCAGTCTAGCAAAAAAAAAAAGAAAGAAATAACATGATCCAATGGCTGGAAATTAAAGCTAGTCATGTTCAGACTGGAAATAAGGCATACGTTTTAAACAGTAAGAGTAATTAACTATTGGAACAATTTACTAAGGGTCATGATGGATTCTCTATCACTGGCAAATTTTAAATCAAGATTTTTTGTTTTTTAAAGATATGTTCTAATTAAAAAGGAATTATTTGGGGGCAGTTCTGTTATACAGGAGGTCAGACTAGATGATTCGAATGTTCCCTCCTGGCCTTGGAATCTATGAATGTGCTCCCAGTAAGATGTTCCACTTGTCAAATGGCCATCTTCCTACTGGATTAGATTTAGCTTCCAAACAGACTCAATATTTCATTTCATTTTCAGATCAAGTAGTTAGAAGTCCAAGGTCCCAATCCTGCAAACACTTCCTCCCGGAGTCACTCTGTACTTACGAGTAATCCCATTGGTCATAACGAGACTACTCGTATGAAGTTACTCAAGTTCATGTCTTTGCAGGATCAGGATCTGATGTGACCTGTGGTAGGTACAACTCATTGCAGATACAAAACTGCAACCGAAATGGTCTGTATCTTCAATGTGCCAGTTTAAAATTGAAGGTTCCGTTTTCAAAATCTGTCTCTAAATATTCATTTAAAACCCTCTCCTCAGTCACTGACCTAAGTAGTTAATTCTTATTCTGTAGCCATTTATATAGAAACCTTCATGCACTCTGCCACCTACCTCCCTGTTTCTATCTTCTGTTCAAAACTCCCTGTTTAAGTTAGTAAGTATCAACAGATAATTATCTTCCCATTAAATCAAATCACTTGGCTCTGAGAGATTCGAGTCTTTCAGCAGCAGGTTATTTATAGAGAAGAAACTTGGCACTAAAGAGTAAGCATACCATTATAGTTATAGTATTTGAAATATCTGTAATAACTCTCCATGTGAAATATTAAGAGGTTGAATGTTAGTTTATTTTATTAAATCATTCCCTTGCCAAAGAAATATTCTTTGAAATAATTATTTAACAAAGTACAATTGAGCCAACGTTAATTGGGTTCTACCTATAAATCCCCTTTCTTTATTTTGTTATTTATTTGGCATTGAAGATTTATTGTAGCAATTGAATGTAGTCGGATACGTTTCCTCTCTGGTTTCATCCCAACAGTGTTTTTATCGTGTTCTTCCAACAGTACATAAGACTGGAAATGTTGATCCCTGGTGATTTAAAGACAATGGTAGCCCTATGGTTGGTTATTTCAAAGCACCGCTGTTCAAAAAAAATGATAAATGGTTCTGTTGAGAGGGCCTTGTAAAGTTTGAAGAGATACTAGAAAGTCACAGGAACAACAAAAAGGCAAAATGGAACATGCTGTGTGATGTATCTTATAGACATGTTCTCTCGTTAAAGTAATACCTAGTTAGTCTGTAGAACACAAAGGAAATAGCAGGCATGGACACTGGCTAGAAATGAAGCAAAATGTTTGATAGTTAAGAAACCCAGCAGCTGAAACGGAAAATGCGGGGAGAACTGGTTGAACAGAATAAGTTATGCAAAAAAGCCAGAGGAAGGAAAAGTTCAAAAAGGACATCTAGCAATACAGAACTAGCATGAAGACTTGCACGGAAGGCGAGATTGTGATGGGGACAGCTAGTGGTGTCAGGAGTGCTAATGGCACTCATTGCAGATAAAAATACACTGCAGTGTGCAGAGTAGGGAAATTCTCCAAATAATTATCCAAGAATTAATGTATAGGCACTATCGCCAACTCAGGGATGATGGGAACAGGTCACAATGAATAGAAGACTCACTTCTTCCAAACTGATTGCATTCAACAAAGAAGAATGAGAAGGACTTTCCTCCCTTGAAGGCATCTTTCCTGTGGACCAGTGATGAGAAGGGAAAGGCAAAGAATCAGAGAGAGAAGGGATAAGTGGCAGCTACATTCTACTGGAAAAATAGAACTATCAATGACAAGCATGCAACTGATCAGCATGAGAGAGAGCGCAAGCTTTCATGGCAGCTGGGCCATGACCACGGTGCTTACTCCTGGAACACACTGTGTTGAACATATGTCCCACTCCCTCCAAAACAAGACATGGAACCCATTGATTTGATTTTGATTTCAAACCCTGTGAAGGAAGAGATTATTACTTTTTACTTTGCTTTTAATTTATGATTTTATTTTATTATTTAAATCTAAATAAGTAAATATTTGAATTATGGTATGGCCCCATTGTGCTTTGTGTGGAAAAATAGAGAGAGCCAGTTCTTATCCCAAAAATCTCACAGGGTAAATCGACAGGACAGACAAAATGGTGAGAGAAAAGAACTATTATCATAGGAACATAGGACTGGCCAGACTGGATCAAACCCCAGGTCCGTCTAGCCCAGTATTCTGTCTCTGATAGTGGCCAGCACCAGATACTTTGGAGGAAAGTGCAAGAACTCTGCAGCAGGCAAGATGTGCAATAATCTTCCCCCAACTCTACCATTAGATCTCCAACTAATATTTTATAGTTAGAGATTGGTTTAAACCCTGAAACCTGATATTTAATATCTCTCAAAATTTGTTAGCTTTAGCTATTAAAAATTCTGGATATCGTTATCCATATAAATATCCAATCCATTTTGGAATCTTGCTAAACTTTTGTCCATAGCGACATTTACATTTTACAAACGTCTGGATGGGGGACTCCGGCACAGTGAGAATTGAGTGGCTTTACCAAAGACACACAGGAAAGTCCACGGCAGAGCCATTTTTACTGTATACTTTAAGACATATCAGATGTTTAAAAATAAATTAAATTTGTAAGGTTCTGATATACCACAGCAATGGGCATGGAAAGGATGGAAGGAAGGAAAAGGAAGAGAAATGTGGAACTATGGAGAGAGAGATATGATCACTTTGGAGATGTTAAAATTGAAACTGGTTGAAAAATTTCTATCATAACTCTTTTGGAAGAAAACTGCCTTTTCAACCAAGCAGACATTTTCATTGAAAGTATCTGCTGTCCTCTAAATTTTTTTGATTATTTTTTTTGTCAAAAATTTCCACATGGGCAGTGGGAAATGAAAGTCTGACTAGCTCTACTTTTTCATGCTACATAAAAAGCTATTGTCAGTGTTTAGATTCCATAGAAAAAGCCTCCTTAGAAATATCATAGAGGATAAAGATGAGCAGGATTGGATATTAAAAATGAGATTAGATAGAGGCAGAGAGAAAGATCCAATGTAGTTCTCTTTTGTAGTGAATGATAAACCAACTGGTTTATACTGATACAGGTTAGCAGTCCTTTTCCCTAATCATCTTCAGTTATTTATGTGGAGCAATGACTATGGCCTTTACTTAAAACGTGTTCTGCACAGAGACAGATTTCACCATTTATTAGGGTGAAAGTGAAGGAAACTGTAATGTTGTTGGTGTCTTCCTCTGAGCAGTAAGCACTTCTTTATGTCTGGTCAGATAGTTATAAACACCCTGGTGAATTCCCCTATTTCTTCCCATTAACAAAACATGCAAGCATGAAAAGGCAACACAGAAGCTGTCTGTGCCTGGGGAAATACAGATTTGAAAAGAGGTTGGCCTAGATTTTCAAAAGGGATTAGTGATTTTGGGTGCTGCTCTGTGCCCAACTTGAAAACCTCTTTAAAAGGCCTGATTTTCAGAGGATGAATGCTCAGGTCTTTCTGAAAATCAGGAGCACCCATGACCATTAGTCACTTTCAGACATCTTGCTCATAGGGGTTCATCCATTTTGGATCTGATTTTGACCAATAGGGATGAATTAGTTGTGAAGGTGGCCAGGAACTTGGGAAGAAGTGATCATGATCTGATAGAGTTCAAGACCCTATGGAAAAGAAGACATGAGAACAGCTGGGCTTCAGAAAAGTGGATTTCAGCCAACTCAGAGAAATAGTAGGCAAGGTCCCATGGATTTCAACCAACTCAGAGAAATAGTAGGCAAGGTCCCATGGAAAGACCAACTTGGAAGAAAAGGAGTTGAAGGGGAGGGCTTCCTAAAAAGATGTAATACTAGAATCTCAAAATCAAGCTATTCCGAGGCAAAGGAAAGACAAGAAGAGCCACAGGAGGCCAATATGGCCGAACCAGGAGCTTTTTAGCTATCTAAAAAATGAAAGGGATACATACAGGAAATGGAAGGAGGGGCATGTCACCAAGGAAGTATACATGGGAATAGTGTGCGCGTGTAGGGACAAAATCAGGAAAGCCAAGGCAAAGAATGAGTTACAGCTGGCAAGAAATGCTAGAAACAACAAGACGGGGTTCTACAAATATGTCAGGCAAAAAAGAAAGATCCTGGATGGTATGCTGCTCAGTGGAGAAGGTGAGCTGGTAAAGGAATATGATAGGAAGTCAGAGCTGCTCAATGCCTACTTTGCTTCAGTCTTCAAACAAAAAATAACATCTGACCAGATGACTAGTGAAGTTACCATAGACAATAAAGGGGAAGGGATACAGATTGGGTTAAGTAAAGAACATGTCAGAGATCTTCTGGAATGAATTCAAATCAGCAGGGCCTGATACTGTTCACCCAAGGGTACTGAAGGAATTAGCTGAAGAAATCTCGGAGCCATTGGCAATAATATTTGCAAACTCATGGATGACAGGAGAGGTCCTGGAAGACTGGAGAAGGGCTAATGTAGTGCCCACCTTTAAAAGGGGGGAAAGGAGGAACCAGGGAGCTATAGGCCTGTCAGCCTGACTTCAATACCGGAAAGTTACTAGAGCAATGTATAAAACAATGAATTTGCAAATACCTGAGGATGAAGAGGTAATCACTAGCAGCCAGCATGGATTTACCAGGAACAAATCATGCCAACCAGCTTGATTTCCTTCTTTGACAGGGTAACTGGTTTGGTGGATAGGGTGAAATGCAGTGGACACAGTACACCTGGACTTCAGCAAGGTGTTTGACAGTCCCACATGACATTCTGATAAGTATGCTGGAGAAATTGGGCTTGGTGGAACTACCCTTAAATGGGTACATAATTGGTTAAACAACCATGAACAAAGAGTAACTATTCATGGACTGATGTCAGATTGTAGGCTGGTCTCAAGTGGGATTCCACAGGGAGCTGTTCTGGGTCTGGTGTTGTTTAACATCTTTATTAATGACCTGGATGTAGGAATAGCGAGCTTACTCATCAAATTTGCAGATGATATAAAGCTAAGAAGAGTTGTCAACACTTTAGACGATAGAGCTAAAATTCAGAGGGAACTCGATAAATTGGAGAACTGGGCTATAGACAACAAAATGAAATTCAACAAAGACGAATATAAGGTGCTACACCTAGAGAAGAAAACCCAAATGCAGAAATACAGAATGGGGGATAATTGGCTTGGCAGCAACACTGCTGAGAAGGATCTGGGAGTTGTGGTGGATCACAACCTCAACATGAGTCAGCAATGTGATGCTGTTGCAAAAAAAAAAAAAGCAAATGCAATTTTGGGTTGTATTAACAAAGGCATTGCATGCAAGTCATGGGAGGTGATAGTACATCTCTACTCAGCATTGGTTAGACCTCAGCTGGAGTACTTTGTCCAGTTGTGGTCACCAATATATAGAAAGGATCCAGAGGTGAGCAACAAAGATGATCAAAGCGATGGAATGCAAGCCGTAGGAGCAAAGGCAGAAGGAACTGGGTATGTTTAGTTTGGAAAAAAGAAGATTAAGAGGGTTCATGATTGCGGTCTTCAAATACTTGAAAAGCTGCCATAAAAAAGATGGAGAAAAGTTGTTCTGTCTTGCCACAGAGGGCAGGACAAGAGGCAATGGGTTCGAACTACAGCATAGCAGATTTAAATAAAATCTCAGGAAAGACTTCCTAACTGTAAGAACAGTAGGGGCTTCTCTACACTATCACGTAAGTCGATATAACTTACGTCACTCAGGGGTGTGAAAAAGCCACCCCCCTGAGCGACGTAAGTTACATCGACCTAAAAGGGGTGTCCACACTGACGCTCTCCCGCTGACATGGCTTCTGCCTCTCATTGAGGTGGAGTAATTATGCCAACGGGAGAGTGCTCTCCCATTGGCATAGCACGTCTTCACCAGATGCGTTACAGCAGCCGATGTAGCACAGTAGTGTAGACTAGCCCTAGGACCATGGAATAGACTTCCTAAGGAGGTTGTGGAAATACCTTCACTGGAGGTTTTCAGAAGGAGGCTGGATAGCCATCTGTCTTGGATGGTTTAGACCCAACAAATTGGCAGAGGGTTAGACTAGATGACCCTTGTTGTCCCTTCTAACCCTATGATTCTATAGTCCTCTATGTATTTTTTTTTATTAAAATATAAAACTGATGCCCATTCAATGCTCTGGCCACCCTAACACGATCAATATCACAATCCAATCCTAACTGCATTTAAGTAGTACTGTAATTTCCACAGGAACACAGCAAGCCAGCCAAACACCTGTAGAGATTCCTCTCCAGCCCTTTATGGCAATGGGAAGCATACCTTCAGTCCTCTCCAAAAACCGTCTCAAGCAGGTGCCTTTTGCAGCATGCCCAGGAGGTCACCAAATTTTGGACCAAGGGTTGGGGAGGGAACTCCACAGCCTCTGAGTCCTCACAGAAAACATCCTGCCAGCTGCCTTCTCTCTTACAATAAGCGAAATCTAGCTTATCACACCCAGCCCCCTTCTGACCACAGGTGTGGCAATCTGGCACGGGAAGCACATCGGCCTGTTGGGCAGGGTACTCCCAAGCCATTTTAGAGCATATGTAGGTCATACAGTAAGCAGCGGTGCAGATCCTGGAGCACTAGGGTCGTGTGCTCCCCAGCAAGCAGATTATCTCCAGCTGTTGTCCTTTTTCGGTAATGGACTAACACCCCCCCCCCATTGCTGGTATTCTGTAGCTCTTCAGCCCGATGGTCCCAGCCTGTGGATGGGCCCAATGATGCATCAAATACTGTAGTAAAGCAAAAGAAGGGGAAAGACCAGATGAACATTGTGGGTGGGTTTTAAATATATTTGTTATGTCCTGTCTGGTTCTTCTGCAACTATGATGACAAGGGATATATGTTGGGAAAATAACACAGTGGGGCACAGACTATCCAACAAATTCTTGGACTGCATTGCAGACAACTTTTTATTTCAGAAGGTTGAAAAAGCTACTAGGGGGGAAGCTGTTCTAGACTTGATTTTAACAAATAGGGAGGAACTCGTTGAGAATTTGAAAGTAGAAGGCAGCTTGGGTGAAAGTGATCATGAAATCATAGAGTTTGCAATTCTAAGGAAGGGTAGAAGGGAGAACAGCAAAATAGAGACAATGGATTTCAGGAAGGCGGATTTTGGTAAGCTCAGAGAGCTGATAGGTAAGGTCCCATGGGAATCAAGACTGAGGGGAAAAACAACTGAGGAGAGCTGGCAGTTTTTCAAAGGGACACTATTAAGGGCCCAAAAGCAAGCTATTCCGCTGGTTAGGAAAGATAGAAAATGTGGCAAAAGACCACCTTGGCTTAACCACGAGATCTTGCATGATCTAAAAAATAAAAAGGAGTCATATAAAAAATGGAAACTAGGACAGATTACAAAGGATGAATATAGGCAAACAACACAGGAATGCAGGGGCAAGATTAGAAAGGCAAAGGCACAAAATGAGCTCAAACTAGCTAAGGGAATAAAGGGGAACAAGAAGACTTTTTATCAATACATTAGAAGCAAGAGGAAGACCAAAGACAGGGTAGGCCCACTGCTTAGTGAAGAGGGAGAAACAGTAACAGGAAACTTGGAAATGGCAGAGATGCTTAATGACTTCTTTGTTTCGGTCTTCACCGAGAAGTCTGAAGGAATGCCTATCCTAGTGAATGCTAATGGGAAGGGGATAGGTTTAGCAGATAAAATAAAAAAAGAACAAGTTAAAAATCACTTAGAAAAGTTAGATGCCTGCAAGTCACCAGGGCCTGATGAAATGCATCCTAGAATACTCAAGGAGCTAATAGAGGAGGTATCTGAGCCTCTAGCTATTATCTTTGGAAAATCATGGGAGACGGGAGAGATTCCAGAAGACTGGAAAAGGGCAAATATAGTGCCCATCTATAAAAAGGGAAATAAAAACAACCCAGGAAACTACAGACCAGTTAGTTTAACTTCTGTGCCAGGGAAGATAATGGAGCAAGTAATTAAGGAAATCATCTGCAAACACTTGGAAGGTGGTAAGGTGATAGGGAACAGCCAGCATGGATTTGTAAAGAACAAATCATGTCAAACCAATCTGATAGCTTTCTTCGATAGGATAACGAGTCTTGTGGATAAGGGAGAAGCTGTGGATGTGGTATACCTAGACTTTAGTAAGGCATTTGATACGGTCTCGCATGATATTCTTATCGACAAACTAGGCAAATACAATTTAGATGGGGCTACTATAAGGTGGGTGCATAACTGGCTGGATAACCGTACTCAGAGAGTTGTTATTAATGGTTCCCAATCCTGCTGGAAAGGCATAACGAGTGGGGTTCCGCAGGGGTCTGTTTTGGGACCGGCTCTGTTCAATATCTTCATTAACGACTTAGATATTGGTATAGAAAGTACGATTATTAAGTTTGCGGATGATACCAAACTGGGAGGGATTGCAACTGCTTTGGAGGACAGGGTCATAATTCAAAATGATCTGGACAAATTGGAGAAATGGTCTGAGTTAAACAGGATGAAGTTTAACAAAGACAAATGCAAAGTGCTCCACTTAGGAAGAAAAAATCAGTTTCACACATACAGAATGGGAAGAGACTGTCTAGGAAGGAGTACGGCAGAAAGGGATCTAGGGGTTATAGTGGACCACAAGCTAAATATGAGTCAACAGTGTGATGCTGTTGCAAAAAAAGCAAACGTGATTCTGGGATGTATTAACAGGTGTGTTGTGAGCAAGACACGAGAAGTCATTCTTCCGCTCTACTCTGCTCTGGTTAGGCCTCAGCTGGAGTATTGTGTCCAGTTCTGGGCACCGCATTTCAAGAAAGATGTGGAGAAATTGGAAAGGGTCCAGAGAAGAGCAACAAGAATGATTAAAGGTCTTGAGAACATGACCTATGAAGCAAGGCTGAAAGAATTGGGTTTATTTAGTTTGGAAAAGAGAAGACTGAGAGGGGACATGATAGCAGTTTTCAGGTATCTAAAAGGGTGTCATAAGGAGGAGGGAGAAAACTTGTTCACCTTAGCCTCTGAGGATAGAACAAGAAGCAATGGGCTTAAACTGCAGCAAGGGAGGTCTAGGTTGGACATTAGGAAAAAGTTCCTAACTGTCAGGGTGGTTAAACACTGGAATAAATTGCCTAGGGAGGTTGTGGAATCTCCATCTCTGGAGATATTTAAGAGTAGGTTAGATAAATGTCTATCAGGGATGGTCTAGACAGTATTTGGTCCTGCCATGCGGGCAGGGGACTGGACTCGATGACCTCTCGAGGTCCCTTCCAGTCCTAGAATCTATGAATCTATGAATCTATGTTCCGTACAGAGTTAGAGACTCACAAAATGCTTTAAACCAAGAACGGGTACATTAAGTTGAGCATTGTTAAAGAAATATTGTAACAGAATATAAAAGATATTCTAATCACCCTCTCTAATTGCAAAGAAGAATAAAGCACTAAAATGGTCTAAATGTCTTAAATATAATGAAGAATAATTAACAATCAAGTTGAAAGCTGCTATCTTGACAGATTATGTACATAAGGACAAAGGAAAAGTAGTCCATAATTTGAACATTGAAGAAAGCAGGAGACATTCAAACTATTGTAAGGTTAGTATTAGTTTTGTAAAACTTCTATTGCTTTTAAGTTAAAATTGGCTTTAAAGACAACAACATTTTTAAAAGCTAGTAGAACTTACCATGCCTGCCTCTTGGTTTTTGTTTTTTTTTTTTTTGTTTTTTTCATGTACAACCCAATTCTGCTCTCACTGATGTCAAAGTCTACATTTTTCAAAGGTGACAAGTGATTTTGGATCCCTCAAATTCTTTTGGCCCAAAGTGAGACACCTTACATGGGCCTGCTTTTTGGAAAATCACTAGTCATTTTTGAAAATGTAGGCCAAAGCTCCCATTGATTTCAGCAATGGTACTATGATTGGCACTCCCTCTGTCTTACCGTACTGAGACAAGGTGAGTGAGGTAATATCTTTTATTGGACCAACTTCTGTTGATGAAAGAGACGAGCTTTCAAACTTACACAGAGCTCTCTTCAGGTACTGAACCAGATAGGACATTCAGCTGGGATGCCTCAGTAAAATGACAGCATTCAGTGAAAGAAAAATCTACAAGATTCCCAGCTACTGGAGCTAGGTATTTCTATAATCTGTCCTGATGATTCATTATGCATAGTACTTATAGATGTGGTATGAAATAAAGGTTTTATCGGCATGAGTTTGGGATGACCTATGTAATTTAGTTTGGAGATCAATTCAAATGAATGCTAATTAAGCCTTTGCATGTCACCATGCTACAGAGTTTTATTGTAATATACAGGATACCTTTTTAGAGGTTTGGGGAACATTGAACAATGTTAACATTTTAATTCTTTTTTATCCCTCCACGGAAAAGAGAGACTGTCTTAGTTCCAAAAGTTCAACTCTACAGGCCAAAGAGGGAAAGAAAAATGCTTAAATAACAAAGAATAGCGTTTTTAGACAAAAAAAGTCACAGTTTTTTTAAAGTCTGATACCTTGGGACCTTCCAAGAATAGAAGCAAGTGCTGTGTGGCCTGTTGGACAGTTAGCATTCTCCCCTTTATAATCACATAACACTTAAATTTCTAGCTCACTGGGGTCATAAGAAAGCAGACCTTAAATCTGTCACTGGTGCAGACCGGGATATTGCCCAGCCTGATTCTTGGAATGGTGTAATTTGGAGAGAGGAGGGCAGTCCAAACTGGTGCAGAGAGAGGAGAATTCTGGGTGGATTTTTTTTTTAAATGGCTGTTGCGTGGGACTCCATAGAGGTTTAGAATGATTAATGTAGGAGTGTTGTGGGTTGCCCTCATCTCTTGAGCACCCCCTTGCCATGCAGATGCCATGCTGCCATTGTCTTCGGTTCCCAGGGCCCCCCTGCCTCTGCAGATATTCTGTGGTTCGGCACTCCAGTCGGGTCACAGTCCAAAACCCGTCTGCGGTATAAGAAACTAAAAATAGAAGCCGTTCTTTGTCCTTCAGGGCCAATTATAAACAAAATACTTTCTTACCCTTCTGGGCTAAATTCCCTCTCTGGAATTGAACCAGCAGGGATCCTTCTGGAATTCTGCTACTGATCGTGGCCAACAGTGAGCCCTGGCACAAGCTCAGCCTGTCCCCTTTAGCTGTAGCCTTGAGATCATCCTTCCTCATTCCTCTTGCTCCAGCCAAGAACTGATTTGGTGATAGCAGGCAGTTCCTTTTATTTGGGCCTGCTGGGCCTTGATTGCCTGTTCCTGGTCCCCAGCCCTTCTGGCTCCTTGAGGACCAGATCTCATTGGTTCTCAACACGGCTGCTCTTTTCCTCACAGAGAACTGTTTCCTAGGGTGGGATGCAGCAGGGCCTCCAGTAGGGGCTGTCAAGTCCTGGTACACCCCCTTACATTGAGAGTCCTACATTTAAAGGCCAACTGGACCACTCTGAACATCCAGTTTGACCTTCTGCATAACATAGAATTCCCAGTAATTCCTGCATCAAACCCTTACCTCCTGTTTCAGCTTATCACATATCTTTTAGAAAGACATCCAAGCTAGATTTAAAGACTTCAAATGATGGGGGATCCATCACATCCTATGGTAGGTTGTTCCAATGGTTAATTGACCATTTTTAACTGTTAAAAATGTGCATCTTATTTCAACCCTGAATTTATCTAGCTTTAGCTTCCAGCCATTGGATCTTGTTACGCCTTTGCCAGCTACATTTAAAGAGCCCTATACTATCACCAATCTTCTCCCTCTATAGCTACTTAAAGACTATGATCAAGTCACTTCTTAACTTTTTCTTTGATAAGCTAAATAGACTGAGTTTTCTAAACTGAGTTGGTGGATTAGTGATCACAGTGTATGGGAAGCAGTCAAATGTGCATGATAAATTCCGTTTATTATTATCAGGCTGTAGGACCTAGAAGCCCCATTGAAGTTTGGGGCCCACCCCTCTGTGTACAAACATAGCAAGAGGCAGTCCCTGCTCTGAAAAATTGACAAGCTAACTAGTCAAAAGGTGGGGGTGGGGAGGAACAGAGGCACAAAGGAGTGTATTGACTTGCCCAAGGACATACAGCAGTTCAGCCACAGATCTGGGAATAGAATCCTGGTGTCTTGAGTCCCAGTCCATTTCTCTGTCCACTGAAACATACTGTCTCAAATAATTGATTATATTGCTATGTAATTTACCACATGGCTAGGAGCATCACGTGCAGGGGCAGCTCCAGGCACCAGCGCAGCAAGCATGTGCCTGGGGCAGCAAGCCGTGGGGGGTGGCCTGCCGGTCGCTGTGAGGGCGGCATGCCTGCAGGAGGTCTGCCGGTCCCACGGCTTCAGCGGTAATTCGGTGGTGGGGACACTGAAGGCGCGGCACCGGCGGACCTCCCGCAGACATGCCGCCGAATCCACATGGCCAGCGGACCGCCCACAGGCGTGCCGCCAAAAGCCGCCTGATTGCCGTGCTTGGGGCGGCAAAAACCATAGAGCTGCCTCGATCACCTGGTAATTATAGATGGACGATTTTCACATACATATGCATACTGCATATGCACAATAGATAAAAGGATATACAGTATTGAAGGACTATGCAATAAGAAAGATAGGATGCCTGCCATCAACAATCTGGGAAGAGTGTTTAGCTACTGCTGGACAGGAATCCCCATTCCTTAGGCGCAAGCTAGATTCCTCTGAAATGAACAGCCTCACAAGAAGGATAATTGCCAATGGGAAGGGATTAACTAGTTGAGTAAAACGGCTGGTTGAAAGCATGTCTGCATCTTTCTTGAGGCTTGCATGTCAGGCCAAACAATGGAGAAAAGGCTGGCAAAAAACAGTAATTCGCTTGCTGTCATCTGAATGATCACATTCAGTTCTCTTGCAAGCAAAGTACTGCAGTTGGTTACGAGTGAAGAAAAGCATGGAGAGTGAAATGCTGCCAGAACAAACATGTTGGGTGAAGCAATATAGGATAAAACCTTTAACCCTCGGAATAATTATGGAAACAGCAAAGGGCCCAGACCAAAAACTCTAGATGTGCTTTATCGACTACATGAAAGCGTTTTGACTCAGTAGGTCAGTTGAGGTCACTGTTTCAACTCAGGGGGCAATAAATAGTTTTCTACTGGAAGCTGGAAGAACTTTAATCAATATCTGTTCTATTAAAGACTTTTAAAAAAGTAAAGAGAAGAGAATATAGAAGGAAGACTCCTGTGCCCCGGTGTGTCATTGTAATTATAGGGCATCAAAAGGGCATCCCCGCTCTAATGTTCAGCAGACACCTTCAGGTGAATGCAATAAAAGAAACAAACATAATTCTCCTGTTACCATCAGCAAACTTGAGATGATTTCTGGGTGAGTTGTGCATTGTTCTATGATGATAATTCACACTAAATAATTACAGGAGATAGCGTTGACAAATATACTATCCAGAGATGCAATCAAATGCACAAGAGCATGGTAGGAGAAGCATAAAAGTCAAATCTTCTCGTGTTGCATATATCATCCGTCATGGAAATCATGAGAGCTTTGATGCTAGGGTGAGGGTAAATAAATGGTAAATTTTCAGAATGGAGAGGGGTAACTAGTGGTGTTCCCCAACGGTCAGTCCTAGGACCAATCCTATTCAACTTATTCATAAATGAACTGGAGAAAAGTAAACAGTGAGGTGGCAAAGTTTGCAGATGATACTAAACTGCTCAAGATAGTTAAGACCAAAGCAGACTGTGAAGAACTGATTGGGCAACAAAATGGCAAATGAAATTTAATGTGGATAAATGTAAAGTAATGCACATTGGAAAAAATAACCCCAACTATACAGACAATATGGTGGGGGCTAATTTAGCTACAACTAATCAGGAAAGAGATCTGGGAGTCATCGTGGATAGTTCTCTGAAGATGTCCACCCAGTGTGCAGCGGCAGTCAAAAAAGCAAACAGGATGTTAAGAATCATTAAAAAAGGGATAGAGAATAAGACGGAGAATATCTTATTGCCCTTATATAAATCCATGGTACGCCCACATCTTGAATACTATGTACAGATGTGGTCTCCTCATCTCAAAAAAGATATACTGGCATTAGAAAAAGTTCAGAAAAGGGCAACTAAAATGATTAGGGGTTTGGAACGGGTCCCATATGAGGAGAGATTAAAGAGGCTAGGACTTTTCAGCTTGGAAAAGAGGAGACTAAGGGGGGATATGATAGAGATATATAAAATCATCAGTGGTATGGAGAAAGTGAATAAGGAAGTTATTTACTTGTTCCCATAATATAAGAACTAAGGGTCACCAAAAGAAATTAATGGGCAACAGATTTAAAACAAATAAAAGGAAGTTCTTCTTCACACAGCGCACAGTCAGCTTGTGGAACTCCTTACCTGAGGAGGTTGTGAAGGCTAGGACTATAACAGCGTTTAAAAGAGAACTGGATAAATTCATGGAGGTTAAGTCCATTAATGGCTATTAGCCATGATGGGTAAGGAATGGTGTGCCTAGCCTCTGTTTATCAGAGGGTGGAGATGGATGGCAGGAGAGAGATCACTTGATCATTACCTGTTAGGTTCACTCCCTCTGAGGAACCTGGCATTGGCCACTGTCGGTAGACAGGATACTGGGCTGGATGGACCTTTGGTCTGACCCAGTATGGCCGTTCTTATGTTCTTATGATGGGTGCAGCATAAGAACTGGAATAGAATAGAGCAGAATAGCACATGCTATTAGTGACATGCTCTTGTGTGCTAGTCAATGGACTGGGCCTCAGGAGATGTGGGTTTGAGTCCCAGCTCTGTCACAGACTTTTTGTGTGACCTTGAACAAGTCACTTAACCTCCATGTTTCATTGCCTCCCCATAAAATGGGGATAATATTCTGTTTCTTCCACCCTTTGTTTATTTAGATTGAAAGGTCTTATTAAGTGTATCTATAGTGCCTATCAACCACTAAAGCCCCAGTCTTGGTCAAGGTCTTTACTCGCTACAGTAATACAAATAATTTTACACCAGATGCCTGTCAAACTTCAATTACTGGATGTTACTCCATAGAATGCAGTCACATTGGGGAATGTGATGCTAATCCTAGCAAGGTTTCTCCTGCCAACTATGCAATTTTTTGAATCACTCACCAAACTCTAAAGATGATAGTTGGAGATCTGAAATCTGCTCTTCTGTAGAGCTAACAGCTAGGTCAACAATTTGATATGGACATGCTTTTTGACAGATTTATGAGCAGTCGCACCACAAGGATTGGTCCAAGTTCAGAACTGCATAGTAGGCTGGACTGTGTTGTCCTGCCTATGCCTAAATGGATTCTGAATTGACAGACATAGAATCAATATGTGTTACTCAACAGCTCAACAAAGCCCAATGCTGCCACTCATTCACCTCTATAGCCAAAGTAGGTCTTAAACATAGTGGGTTGAGGAGGCAGGCTGACCAGGGAGATCTACATGGAAGAGGGATGTCATCATGTGACATTTTGCTCGTGTGCCGCTTGAGTTTGAATATTAGAAGCTTTCATTTTGACTAGGTCCTAAGTATCTTGCTGAGCTCAAAGCACTCAGTGGCCCCTTGGACCAGAAGGAGCAAGGCTGTGATCCAGTAGGGGTATGTCGGAGCAGAACAGGGACTACTTGTTATAATGACCCTACAGCCTCAGGTCTTCCAAACATCTTGCTTCTTGACCTGCCAAGGACCACGGTGCTATTCACTTATATAAGGTACTTATATCTACACACCACCAAAGCTTTTAGCTAAGTGCTGTGATTGAATTTCAGTACATTTTATGAGCTCTAGCTTTACACTAGCAGTAACTTTTTAAGAGTAATAACTATGTTGTGTTTCCAAGGCCCCTGGAACACTACAGTGGGCGGGTGGGATATAAATGGAGTACATTATCATTATATATTACCAATATACCCACGTTATAATTAGGTACTATAGCCACCTTGTAATCGCTATTGCTTTAATTTCCAATCAAAAGGAGCAGCGTCTGAGGAGGATGATCCAGCTACTGCATAATTCCTTTTCATTTTGCTTGGCAATGAATTTTCAATGGTAAAAAGGGGTACTATTTTATTCTAAAGCTCATATATAATTACAGCAATTATAGAAGACCATTAATGGGCTTGGTCACTTTTTACTGTTCACGTTTAGCTGTCAGTTAGAAGTGGGTCAGAAAGTTATCATGTGTTTGGCACACTCTCAGGTCTGTCCCAGGATTGTAAATACTAGTTAGACCAACTAATGATTCTGAAGGTTAGTGGAAAAGGTTAGTAATAAATATTGAGGATGTTAGTACAGTAACCATAAAGGAATTTAGAAATCTACTTCAGCAAATTGCTGTGTGTGTTATTTTCTCAGTTTCTTCTTCTCTTTTATCTCTGTTAGAGCAGCACCTAGATGCCCCAACCAAGATCAGGGCTCCACTGTGATAGGCTCTGTACAAACACAGGGTAAAAGACAGTCCCTGTTTCAAACAGCTTCCATTGTAAATAACAGGACAGCAAAAGGTGGAGGGGAAACAGAGGCACAGAAGGATGATATGACTGGCCCAAGATCACACAACAGGTGCAGGGCAGAGCAGGAACAGAACCCAGGTGTCATGTGTTTCAGTCCAGAGCCCTGGTTGCAGTTCTGAGTCTGACAAATCTCAGTGATTGAGCCAAAAATTAACATAAAAGCAATTGAAAGGATTGCAGCGAGAAAGAGTCAGTTTCTATGAATCTTCCAATTCAAAATGTTTTTAAAAAAATTAAAAAGGTTAGAAATTGTCAAAATGTCCCGTTTTTGTTTTTCTATTTGAAATTGTAGTTAATTTATACTAAAAATAATAGGTTTAAGAAAGGTCAACATCAAAACAAAACATTGCACAATTACCAACACAAAACACTTTGAGCCAATCCATTTTTTTTTCAGATTACCTATTCACCTGTACACATACAACTCTCACTCCCTCTTCTCCACTTTCAACTCTTTCCTCAAACACACTCTGTCTCCTCCTCCAGCCTCCCTCTCAGCCAAGATCTTGTCCATTTCTTCAAAGGAAATCCTGGCATCATCCATCAGAAGCTCTCCTCTTTTCCTTTCCTCTACATCCCATCTACTTCCCCTTCACATATCAAATACTTCAGCCCTCTGCTTTGTCACCCTAATCCTCTGATACTCATTTGTTCTGCCTGCTCCTGTCTTCTCATCTTCCATACACTCTCCATCAAGTCTCCCCTCTCTCTCACTTAACCTCTCTGAACAGGCTCCTTTCGTTGCTTTTAAACATATCACTGAGTCCTCTACCTTACAAAAATCCCACTTCCCTTACCTCTTCATGCCCCCTCTAACTATCACTCCACCAGCCTCCATCTCTTAATGTGCAAGATCTTTTGTGTATATAATATATTCCCACCGCCTTGACTTCCTCACTGCTAACTCTCCGCATGACCATTTATTTTTGGTTGCCCACTTCATTCCACTCTGAGCTTGGTGTTGTTTGTTTGTTTGCTGAAGTCCCACCCAAGTCTTAAGCCTTTTCTGCATCCTTATTTTTCCCCCTATTTTTGTCATGGTCAACCAGAATCTGTTATGCCCGTGTGTCTCTCTCCTCTCTGGGATTTCTTGAATCTACCTGAATGGTTCTCATCTTACCATTCTGACCACATCTTCAGTGTTTCTGTAGGTAGCACATGAGGAGACATACACATACTAGCTCTGATTGAACTAATGCACTAAAACAAAGTATAGCCTCAGTGACATGAGTGGCTAACCCACCCACACACACCCCCAGGAGATACCTATCCAAGATGCTAGGCATCTTCATACTGACCCAGATCAGACATCAACAACATTTTCTGCAGTACTTAGGTGTTTCTTCAAGTACTCAAACACCATCTCAGCTCAGCCCTCTTTAGCTTGCGATACCTAAAAAGATCCCAGAATGAGGTGATGTCTCTAGGCTAGTGATAAATACTGTATATTCATGCACCAAGGCTGAGACAGAGAGACTTTTACATGTCTGTCTGGAGATTGACAAGTCTCTTTTTAATAACCCTCCAAGCTGTCAAGTCTTCTTCATTTTACTAATAAATCTATTAAATCTTGAGTGAATTAACATCTCATTATCCTTCCCTCATTACATGAGTGTAGCCTTTATTATGAAGACAGTTTTAATGGTTTTTACCACTCCATTACTTTTTTTCCCTAGATCCAGACATTTTAACAAGTTGGCCTTTATCATGCTGAGATAGATTTAACTTCCCCTGCCCAGCTACTAAATCCTGATATTATTATTTAAATAGACATTTACTATCGTTTTAGATCATTACTAGTAACATCATTGCTCAAGCAAAGTATACAGGGAAGTACAAGTGCAGAAATGAACTATGCCACTGGCTAGAATTATGGACTCATCCATTGAGTCTATAATGGAGTGTTCTCATAGAGCAGTTCTATTCTATCTAATCTATCAATTTTAGAGACAAGGTGGGTGAGGTAATATCTTTTATTGGACCAACTTTTTCTTGTGTCCCTCACCAACAGAAGTTGGTCCAATAAAAGATATTACCTCACTCACCTTGTCTCTCTAATAGCCTTGGACCAATACAGCTACAGCAATATTGTTTAATATCAGTTTTTGGTATTTCTATAGTACCATCACTGTATTATCTATGTGTTCAATATAACTCATTCTGTTGAGTTACATTGTGAAAGTTGCTCAGTGTAACTTTTTGGACATGAGTATCTGATTACTTATGAAATCTCATCAGTGTGTTCAGAGATATACAAACCTAAAAATTACAAATGTGTAGACCAGTAGGTTCATTTTGCCAAATTTCAATGGGATTGCCCCATCAGGCCCAGTTTTCCCCCCGCTGTTTTAAAAGGCCAAGCTGTAGCAAAATAAATTACATTGTGGAAGCAAAATGAATACTTTTATCTCAGAAACCCAAATGCAACAGCTAACTTTCAGAGACACACGATGATTGATGACATTGGTCTGTATCAATAAATCAATATATGCAGTATACTAATCTGTAAAGCAATTTTTCTCATGTGACAGATATAACTCTAGTGGTGTTTTTTTATAAAGTGGACACCTGCCCATACTACAGGAAATAGTAAATATATTTGGTGCCCTTAAAACTAAAACAAAAAAGTCATTGCATTTCAACAGCACATGTTGCTGCTACTCAGTAGTATTTTCCAGGGCCAGAGTCAAACCCAGGATCAAAAAAGGGGAGAAGTCTCACGCCCCATTATCAATCCAATCCTACTATATTAAGACTCACTTCATTACATGGTCTCTGAGACTGTCTTTACCTTCAGGAATCCGGCTTCCATCTACAGCAAATATCGGGCCATGATTCCTCTTTCTTTGCTTTCCAGTTTAATTATTCCATCTTCTAAAACAGCCTATTCAAAAACAAAAATAGTGGTATATCTGTCACTGTATCCTTTCTCTGATTCAAAATGATGCCACATCAATGAATAGGCTCAGGATACCCCGTAAGAAAAGGATTGCAAATTTCATTTCAAATGATTACACAGTATTTCAGCATTGTGGCTGCTGGACAGGTGTTGTTAGGGAAAGCACAATCATTTCATATTCACATGAACAAGGCAATCTAATCTTATTGTACCTTGACAGGTAATGCTGGTATTATTTTTTAAAATATTTAACAGTCGGGACCAAAATAATGAGTCCCTGCTTTAAAGAATTGAATTTTACAAGAATACTTTCATTACAGAACATTAATTTGTAATTGTGGAAGGTTGTCAGGTGCCAGAACACTTCTAACAGCTGCAGAGCCATTCTGCTGACTCATGCTAGCTGATAGCCAGACCAGGATAGTCTTCTTAGCTCCCAGTCAGAAATATAAAAAAGGTTGAGAGCTGCTCCAATGCAGAGGGAATATTGGGGTAGGGACAGATAAGGTCCTAGAGAGAGAAACCCTAGGAGCAGACAAGCTGTGACCTTACTAGAAGTTCTGGACTTAATGCAGGAACAACTTGGTGGAATTCTGTGGCTTGTGTTATGCAGATCACATTAGATGAACATAAATGTTCTTTTCTGGCCTTAAATTCTTTGAATGTCTGAGGAAAATCAAGCTTAGGTTTGCATGTTGTGCAAGTTAACAATAAAGAAGAACCCAAGGAAGGGAAGAAGTTGGGACATTACTCAGTGTAGAGTGGTGAGAGTAGCTGATTTTTGTTTTGCTGGTTGAAATGAAAACTTGCCCTCCTCCATTCCCCAAAATAAAAGTTGGGAGTTGACCTACAATGATTTTTTTATTAGTTTTAAGTGACCCAAAAAGTTTTTTATAAAAATTGTTTCTGGTTGAACAATAGGTTTCGTTTGACCCAAAGTAAAACATCTTGTTCATTTTTGAGTTTAACCCTTTTAAAAATAAAATTGAAGTAAGAAGTAAAATGAAAAGTTGTTTCAATTGAAAACTGAAACATTTCACATTGAAAATGTCAAAATGAAACATTTTGATGTTTTTGAATTTTTTTTTTAAATTAAACGATTTGGCGAACTCAACACAAATTTTCAAAAATGTTCTGATAACCCAAATCTGTATTTTTTGCCAAAAAAAAAGTTTTAATGAAAATATTTTTGCCCAGCTCTAATTCAGTGTTTGTGTTCTGTGTTAAGAACACCATGGGAATTCTATCTTCCCTCCAGTAATTAACACTAGGAGAGCCACTCTCACTTTCAAAAGAGTTTCCAACTCTAAAAGTTTCTATTGATGGTACATTTTGTCTTCTGTTTTTACATCAGGTGTTGTTTGGTCTGGTTGTTTTTAGCAGCACCTTATATTTGCCTTCCACTCCAGGGGGCCAATTTCTGCTCTGAGTTACGAGTGCAATCCCATTTGCCACCAAGAAGCTGCCCAAGTGTCCCAGGGGAGAATCTGAACCTTTGACTCTGCTCTTGAGCCTAGTGTACTTGCCAATGTTTTAAAAAATTCTAGACAAATTCTCTCCATTCCACGCTCCATCTCTCTATGGCAATAATGAGAGAAACTCCAGCAAGTTCATTTTTCTTGCTTGAATCTCCGATGGGTGTCCTAGGTCAACTGTGTTTTTCTAGTGGCTTCCCAACATATTCTTTCAAATAGCTTCCAAAAATGTTCCCATCATTGTTAATCTCACAAGTCCATAGATTTCTTTATTATAAATCTCCATCCTTGTTTTTATTAATTACTTTAATAATGGTTTATCAATTCGTAGATTCCAAGACCAGAAGGGACCGTTGTGATCATCTAGTCTGACCTCCTGTAAAACACAGGCCATAGAACTTCCCCAAAATAATTCCTTGAGCATATATTTTAGAAAAACATCCAATCTTGATTTAAAATTTATCAGTGATGGAGGATCCACCACAATCCTTGGTAAATTGTTCTAAAGCTTAATTACTCTCACTGTTAAAACTCTCCATCTTATTTCCAGTCTGAATGTATCTAGCCTCAGCTTCCAGCCATTGAATTGTGTTATAATAATGGCTCTTTAGTCTAACAGAGAAAGATATATTTGTTCCCCATCTGGGTACTTATAGACTGTGATCAAGTCACCCCTTAACCTCCTGTTTGTTAAACTAAATAGATTGAGCTCCTTGAGTTTCTCACTATGAGGCATGTTTTCTAATCCTATAATCCTTCTCATGGCTCTTCTTTAAACCCTCTCTAATTTTTCAACCTCTTCCTTGAAGTGTGGACACCACAACTGCACACAGTATTACAGTAGTGGTTGCACCAATGCCAGCTAAAGAGGTAAAATAATCTCCCTTCTCCTACTTGAGATTCCCCTATTTATGCATCCCGGGATTGCATTAGCTCTTTTGGCCCAAGCATTGTTCTTGCAGCTCATGTTCAACTGACTATCCATTATGACCCCCAATTTTTTTTTTAAAGTCCCTGCTTCGCAGGGGTGTGTTTAGGTTGGGCATTGGGAATCTCCCCTCTGTCTAATGAATTTTATTATTTTTATTTATATTGCAATAACATCTATAGGCCTCACCGAGATTAGACCCATTGTGCCAGGTGCTGAACAAATTCATAGGAAGAGATGGCCTCTGTCCCAAAGAGACTACGGTCTACATAGACAAGACAGACAAAAGCTAGAAGGGGAAACAGAGGCAGTGAAGTGAGTTGTCCAAGGTCACAAAACATGTCAGTGGTACAGCTGGGAAGAGAACCTAGGTCTCTGGACTCCAGTCCAGTGCCTAAAGCACTACATCATGCTGCTTCAATGTACTACTTTGTAATGCTCGTATAAAGATGTTGTTTCCAAATGCAATATGTGATTCAGAGCTTCAGCCCATGAGCGAAGAGCTCCTGAAGTTTGTTAGAACTGTAGTCGGCTGTGACGAGCATGATTGATGGCACTGCACAGATAATAGATTGTGCTGCCACTAAACTGCTATTTACACAGCTGGGAAACCTGCCAAAGCTAACAAAACCAAACAAAAATCACTGGATTGTATTATAAAGTAACAATTACTTCCCTGGGTCCATCTCTACTGGAATGCTTTATTCCCAGTTGAAAAAGCAAGGTAGTAGCAAACTGGGAAGTCGCTGTGTTAAGACCTGTCTATCACTGTGCTTTTGCCCTGTCTTCATTTTCTCTGCTGACTGCCAGCCCCAAGCCCAGCATTACCAGTGCTCACATTTTGGTTGCAAGATTTGAGATATTTAATGTTTTTCTTAAAGCAAGTGTCTCTGGCCTGCAATCTGCAGGAGGTCAGACTAGATGATCATGATGGTCCCTTCTAGCCTGAAAGCCTGAGTCTAAGGCCCCAGCTTTTGAAGATGTGTGAAGATGTAATAATCTCAGCTTTCATTTCGATAAACAAAGTAAGTTTCTAGCCCTTGTGCTGGGGAGAAAGGATTTAAAAGGTGAACCCCACAGGCTCAAACACCAGAAGGCAAATAATAATCCCAAATGTAATATGACAAAAGACCCCTAACTTTACTGTTTTCATTAATCTAATGATTTTGCGGGGGGGGGCCCTCAGTCAAGATTTTAGAATGTGTGGGGTTTACAATACTGCAAACCACCCTTTTCACACAACTCCTTCTTGTGCTGCCTTCTGTATGGCCCCCAAACTGTGCCTGCAACTCCTTGCTCTATCTGATTCCCGAGACTTTCAACCAGTGGTTAAAACAGATTGAAACAGCAGGAGGTTCTCACTGCATCACCCAAAGTGGAGGGGGAGTTCTGGGGAAACATGGCTTACCCAAGCCAGGGAGAAGAAGGGGAACTCTCCTTGTACTTTTAGCAAAGGAGGGGGAACTACATTCCCTCCTGCTTCCCCCTATTTAAATTCCTGCTTCCATCCTCTCCTCTTTCATAGAATCATTGAAATGTAGGGCAGGAAAGGACCTCAAGAGGTCATCTAGTCCAGCCCCCTGTGCTGAAACAGGATGAAATATACCTAGATCATCCCTGACTGGTATTTGTCTAACCTGTTCTTAAATATTTCCAATGACAAGGATTCCAGAACCTCCCTAGGTAACTTGCTATCCCTGTAGTTAGAAAGGTTTTCCTAATATGCACCCTAAATCTCCCGTGGTGCAGACTAAGCCAATTCCTTCCTGTCCGATCCTCAGTGGACATGGAGAACAATTGATCACTATCTTCTTTATAACAAACTGTTACATATTTGAAGGCTGTTAGCAGTCATCTCTCAGCCTTCTCTTCTCTAGACTAAACATGGACAGCTATTTCAACCTTTCCTTACAGGTCATTTCAAAACCTTGACTATTGTTGTTGCTGTCCTCTAGACTCTCTCTCCCATTTACCCATGTCTTTCTGAAGGTGTAGTGCCCAAAACTGGGCACAGCACTCCAGCTAAGACCTCACCAATGCGAAGTAGAGCAAAACTACCTTCATATCCTAGTATTACACCCCACAACAATATTAACCTCTTTCACCATAGCATCATACGGTTGATTCATATTCAAGTTGTGATCCATTATAACTCCCCAATCCTTTTCTGCAGTACCACTGCCTAGCCAGAGATTCCCCATTTTGTATTTGTGCCTTTTCTTCCTTAAACACCCTTTCCCCATGAGGCCCACGAACCCAAGCTCAAACAACACATTTTCCTAAAACAGCATCTTGTTCATTCATGGGACACGTAGATTAGGAGGAGGCCAAAGAAATAATGGCAACATCCTGTTTTCCGCTATGCCCAGATCCCATTGACTTTAATGGGAGCTATACACATGCATTTGAAATGAAGCTGTCCTGTTTAAATAGCAAAAGTGTGTGTAGTTGTGTGTTTCTTTGCTAAGCAGGGGATCTGGAACAGAAAAGGTCTCTGGGTGCGTGTACTCTGTATAGTGTTGCTATATATTGTAAGAGTAGATTAAACTAAATAACCAGGGTACTTCTACAACCAAAGAGACGTATTTCATTCGTGCTGAAGCATTATAGCATAAAAGGTTTTATAGCCTACACATCATTAGCTGTTCTATGGAAGTTCCTTCTTTCCTAAGATGAAGTAGCCTGGCAATGCCTTATAAGGCGACAAACCATTATTACCACTTTTGGTGCTTCTTGTAACAATATGCCACCATTAATTCTTTCAGTGTTCATGTGGACGTAATACGTTACTTCATAGACTTTCCACTTTGCCTTACCATGAATTAATGTTCAGTAGCTTGTGTATCTAATAGCATGTAAAAAAGTGGGCAGATGAGAGCCATTTTAATGGGAATCTGAACATACTTCTGTACTAAAAGCAGCACCGTTGCACTTCATCAGTTCATGCATGAAAACCCTAATCTGTGTTGACCTAGAAAGTTACATTTTGTCCATTTAACATGGAAATATTACAGCAGGAAAGGAAGCAACTCTCAATATTAATCCTGTGTCAGTGAAAAGCCCGCATTGACATGGAGTGATGATTTGAGTTTCTTCTGATTAATTCAATTAATCAAAATCTAAACTCCCCACTATGCAAATATGCCTTATGAAAGCATTGGTATCTGTCCCTTAGTATGCAGAGGTTTCTATTTAGAGAAGGACTAAAACCTGTGTGTTTCACACCTTTTGTCTTCAAATTTGACACAAAAACTCTTGGCAAAATTTAATTTCCCATTTAAGACTTTAAGAAAAATAAATATGCCAACTTTTGTAGATGAAACATTGAAAATGATCCTTCTTAGATTTTTTTTTTTCTTTGAGGATTTTTCTATCTAAGCAAATGCAGTCCCTCTAAGTACATGCCTTCACTGATCATACACTACATGCATACACTGAACCTGGATATGGTAAAGAGCAAAGCTTTTTACAGCAACTCTATCTGTTTGGGAATTACGTTGGGAATTATATTATGAATTGTTCTTGAGTCCTTCCTGCTATCTGTAAATTCATTCCTTATTCTTGTAATATTTCCCCAAAAATGTAAGGAATGTCACCCTTTGAGTCACTCATTGTTCGTATTGTGTGGCTAGTTACCTAAGTCATGTGGCTTTGTTTCTGCTTCCTGATTGGTTGATAGAAACTTTTTACCATGAAAATTATAAATGGGAGCAACAAATAATGAATTTTCCTGTAGGAATATTCAGGGAAATAGCTATTCCTGGTACAATTCTTGGCACTTTGGGGACGTGTGAACCGTTTGCTTGATAACCAGTGGCCATCCAGCTATTAGGGAATCCATAAACAGGGCTAAATTGCTGCTTTCATTGGCAAAAATATTCATGAATATATATTATTCTTATTTGACAAGGGGTAACATTTTCACTTTTTAAAATGGGATTGAGGCTCCTAAATTACTTTAAGGGCTCTTGGAAATTTTACCCAGCTCTATTTGAGGGAAATGAAGCAAATGCAAAGAAGGGATCCTGAATTGCAAAGACAAAATGTCTTGAACTAGATTGTGACTTTAGGAACAGCACTGAGCAAAGGGTGGTTAGTAAGTTTCACCACCCCAGGAGACCTGCCTTAGGGCTTGTCTGCACAAGGAAAGTTACACCACTGTAGTTACACCAATATAACTCCCCATGTGATAGTCGTACTTCAGAATAAGAATGTCATTTTCTGGTTTAGCTGATACCTCTTCCAAAACAGCATAAACTAAACCTGAGAAAGACCCTCATGCTGGTATAAGATCGTGCACATAGGGAGTTCTATTTATATAAGTATAGTGATCTGATTAGATCAGTAAAATTATGCTGGTAAATTCCCCTACATAGACAAGCTCTGAGAGCCTCCCCTGCTTGCTCAGAGGGAATAGGGAGGGGGGAGATAAAGGGTGTAAAAAATCGTGAGGGTAGTAACTTGCTCCTGGCCTATGTCAGCAACAATTTGAGTCCCCATCCCCTATGCTAACTCAGAGTCGAAGTGGGGCCATTCACCCTACACCTCGATTGGCTGTTGCATGGTGAAAGTAAGTGGGCACTCACCACATGCTTACTCATACTTGCCTGAAGCCAAGGTCCATGCAGGAGTCTAAAGGGAGGCATTAGTCCCCTTTGCATGGGGATGTATGTCCACATCAAGCCACAGTCCAGCCCTCACTCAGAACAGAGTGAAAGTCAGTGGAATGACCGCTCATGTGACGTGTTCTCCTCTGTGCTGGGTGATGTCTAGTGTGAATATTAAATAAGGAGAAATAATTAGCACAGAACACAAGTGAAGATAATCTTGTCTTATCAGATAATGAAAATTGTGTTTAGAGTGAAGCATAAAACCAATCCATTACACGAACTGATAACATTAATAACGTGAATGCAGGGGAATCACACAAGCGCTTTTTGCAGAGCACACACTATAAACTGTAGCCTAGAAAATATGGAAATCTGAAATTAAAGATAAAAAAGTAATAAAAATGTTTACTAGAAGACCTAACCGTTATAATTGTTGATACTAATTGTGTGCCTGTAGAATCAGAAAACAGAATTAAGGAATCAATTAACAATCTGAATTCTAACCTGCAGAATGTCTGCTACTAGAGATTCCAGCAGATGTAATTAATTATGCCAGAATGTTACATCTAGAAAATAACCTAGCTGCTACTGTTGTCATAATTCAGATGATCTAAAACTATGGACGGTTTTTTTTTCTTGAAAATGAGGTAGAGTTTGTACAATGTTTTTTTAACAAATACGGATCTTTGAGAAAACATGGTGCTCTTAAAACATATGGTACTCTTAAAATAAACCAAGTGTAAGTGGATGTTTTTTCAAAAGGAGGCAATATCGTCTAGTGGTTAAAGTAACTCTAGGGAGAAGACCTGCTATTAATATTTAACATTGTATAGTTGCATGGTGCTTTAAATTCTCTGCTCAACGAATATATAGAACTGGCTACTATTTCTCTATCTTAGAGAAATGTTTTCTTTTGAGAGCTGAATTCTATTCTTGGCTCTGCCACTGACATTCTATGTGATGCGGGGCTGAACTCATGTCACCTTTGAGCCTTCATTTACCCATCCGGACTAAAATGAAAAGAATGATTTTGTGTTGTGAGGCCTAACCTGTACAGCCTCTGGGTTCTGAACCCCTTACGCCAACTTACTTCCCGAGTAGTCCCAATCCACCCTGAGTAAGAGGCAGCACATAGCTACACTGCCTCAGGAGCGACCAGAGAATGAATTGTGATTCAGGGTCACATTTTCTTCCCTTGCTCCTCACCTTGCTTTAGGTACGTCGCTCCTTTTTGTGGAGCAGCTTTTTCCCGTTGGGCACCCAGCTAGGGGAAGAAGGGAAGCCAAAGCTCCTGCAATTCTCCACTCTCTCCCTGCCTATTCACACACAGCAGGGAATATCAAGGCCATAACCCTTGGTTTCCCCAGCGATAAAATCTGAGCAGAGCAAAACAACAGAGTAGGGGGAGGGTGGACTATTCCCCTGCACAGTTGAGTCAGAGCAGCTGACTTGCTTTCAAATGCACAGACTGCCATGTTTCCTTCCACATCTTTCACTTCTACTCACCTGTAGACGTGAGTTGTAACAATAATGGGTTTAAAAAAATCAGACCAAAATGTGATTTTAAAAAAGCTGACTGTCCCTTTTAGGGCAAGTCAGTGTCAGAGGTGGGAATAGAACTAGGGAATTCAGGAATCCAACTGCCATGATCTTTACTCTGGGGGGGAAATTTTCAGAGTCACTGCACTTTTTCTGACATTACGGCAATTTAAATTCCAAAATATTTTAGGCAGGTGGGGGGAAAAAACCCCACTTTTCCCGTGAATATGTAGTCCAGTGCTAATTTCTGCCAGGATGAGGATTCAGCCTTGCTTTGAATAAATACTGCAACAACCGGGCATAGATTCTCCAGGCAGCTAGTGTGAATGGAACTCAATTAAAATCACTTCTTAGTACAGCTGTTTGAAAAATTGGGAAATGACTTTGCCAAAAAAATATTTTGTATTTCAATTTTTTTCATCAAAAAATCTGCAGTTGTTGGGGTTTAGGTGCAAATGTTTGTTCTCCATTAAGTTGAGTGAGAGGCTGGTGAGTCTAACGTTCACTCTAGTGGGCAAAAAGGCCTAATTCTTGGGCCTGATTCGCCTCTCCCTCTTACACCAATTTCACACCACTGTAACTCCAGTGACTCAGTTGGACTGACTCCTCATTTACGCTGTCAATGTCAAGCCCAGTGATCCATCACTGATTCCTTATGCAGCCTTAGCCAAGTGCCTGACACCTGTGCCAATCCACTAATATTACCTACCCACCTTGTAAGGCTCAGGGTATGTCAACCCTTAAAATACTACAGCGGCAGCAGCTGTACTGCTGTAGCGCTTCGGTGTAGACACTCACTACAGCAATGAGAGGGATTCTCCCGTTGCTGTAGTAGTTAATCCACCTCCCCAAGAGGCAATATCCAGGTCTACGGAAGAGTTTTTCCATCAAGCTAGCACAGTCTACACCCAGGGGCTTAGGCCGGCATAGTTCCGTCTTTCAGGGGTATGGATTTTTCACACTCCGAGAGATGTAGCAATGCCGATGTAAGTTTTCAGTGTAGACCAGCCCTCTGTTTGTCAATTAGGGGCTGACCCTGCCTAGTTAAAGCCAGGTCTATGGAAGAGTTTTTCCATCAAGCTAGCACAGTCTAAACCCAGGGGCTTAGGCCGGCATAAAACTGGAAAGTTTTGTCATTGACTTGAATGAGAGTAGCAGCTGGTGCTTTGATGATCAGAAAGTGAGTCAAAATATGGTGTTCTCAGAGACAAGGCCTTTCTGCGACAAACACCCACCAATACTCTGACAGTCAATGGTGGAAAGAAAGCCACCCAGGCAGCATGTCAACAGAGTGTGCCAGTCAAGCAGATGGAGAAGAATTTTTCACACTTGGCTTCAGGATTCTATAGCTGAGATCCAAGAATGAGTGTCAGTAAATGGCAGGGCGTTTCCACATCCTAGCACCAGTTAATTAAACAGATGCTGTTGGGTCAAATTTGGCCCCATATTGAGGCTTTGTAAAATCAAGATACTGCAACTGGCGCGAGAAATTGCAAGCCCCTTGGCGATAATTTTTAATGAATCTGTAAACTCGGGGGTGGTACCGTTGGACTGGAGAATAGCTAATGTGGTTCCTATTTTCAAGAAGGGGAAAAAAAGTGGCCCGGGTAACTACAGGCCTGTTAGTTTAACTTCTGTAGTATGCAAGGTCTTGGAAAAAATTTTGAAGGAGAAAGTAGTTAAGGACCTTGAGGTGAATGGCAATTGGGACAAATTACAACATGGGTTTACGAAAGGCAGGTCATGCCAAACCAACCTGATCTCCTTCTTTGAGAAAGTAACAGACCTTCTAGATAAAGGAAATGCGGTGGATCTAATATACCTCGATTTTAGTAAAGCGTTTGATACGGTACCGCATGAGGAATTATTGGTTAAATTGGAAAAGATGGGGATCGATAGGAAAATCCAGAGGTGGATAAGGAACTGGTTAAAGGGGAGACTGCAGCGGGTAGTACTGAAAGGTGAACTGTCAGATTGGAGGGAGGTCACCAGTGGGGTTACTCAAGGTTCGGTTTTGGGTCCGATTTTATTTAATCTATTCATTACTGACCTCGGAACCGAATGTAGAAGTGGGCTGATAAAGTTTGCGGATGACACAAAGTTGGGAGGTATTGCCAACTCGAAGAAGGATCGGGATATTCTGCAGGGAGACTTGGATGACCTTGTAAATTGGAGTAATAATAATAGGATGAGATTTAATAGCGAGAAGTGTAAGGTGATGCATTTAGGGATGACTAACAAGAATTTCAGTTATAAGCTAGGGACGCATAGGTTAGAAGTGATGGAGGAGGAGAAGGACCTCGGAGTCCTGGTTGATCGCAGGATGACTATGAGTAGGCAATGCTACGTGGCTGTGAAAAAAGCTAATGTGATCTTGGGATGCATAAGGCGAGGTATTTCTAGTAGGGACAGGGAGGTGCTGCTTCCGTTATACAAGGCGCTGGTGAGACCTCACTTGGAGTACTGTGTGCAGTTCTGGTCTCCTATGTTTAAAAAGGATGAACTCAAACTGGAACGGGTACAGAGAAGGGCCACTAGGATGATCCGAGGAATGGAAAACCTTTCCTATGAAAGGAGACTCGAGGAGCTTGGTTTGTTTAGCCTAACCAAAAGAAGGCTGAGGGGGGATATGATTGCTCTCTTTAAATATATCAAAGGGATAAATACCAGGGAGGGAGAGGAATTATTTCAGCTCAGTACTAATGTGGACACGAGAACGAATGGATATAAACTGGCCGTGGGGAAGTTTAGGCTTGAAATTAGACGAAGGTTTCTAACCGTCAGAGGGGTGAAATTTTGGAACAGCCTTCCGAGGGAAACGGTGGGGGCGAAAGACCTCTCTGGCTTCAAGATTAGGCTAGATAAGTTTATGGAGGGAATGGTTTGATGGGATAACGTGATTCTAATCAATTAGGCAATAACAGCCATCGCTGGTAAAATTAGGGTCTGGCTAGAGAATCTTGCCTGTATGCTCGGGGTTCTGCTGATCGCCATATTTGGGGTCGGGAAGGAATTTTCCTCCAGGGTAGATTGGCAGTAGCCCTGGAGGTTTTTCGCCTTCCTCCGCAGCATAGGGCAGGGGTCGCAAGCTGGAAGATTCTCTGCAACTTGAAGTCTTTAGATCACGATCTGGAGACTTCAACAGCAGAGTTAAGGGAAAGTAGGGGGGTCAGCTTTTGTGGCCTGCATCATGCGGGAGGTCAGACTAGATGACCATATTGGTCCCTTCTGACCTTAAAGTCTATGAGTCTATAACAGTTTCTTATATAAATAAATATCCAAAACAGACTTCCTTTCAACCAAAGAAACTGCAAAAGTTCTGAGTATTTCATGAAACCATGGACCTTTTTCACAAAATCACAGTGAAATACAAACCTCTGAATTTGAAGATTATAAAATTCATTGCGAATATGTCCCCTTGTTCCCCTCCACCCCCCAAAAAATCTCATAATAGAAAATCACTTGAACATAATGAGGCCCACACAGACTATAAATGTAATTGCCAAGTATGCTTTATCAAATTCAGTAAGTCTGTAAAAAGTCCCCTATAGGTGTCTTAGAAAGGAAATCTTTTAGTGAGACTTAACATGAAAATTATTTTTCTTCTTTCAGTGGAATTAGGGCCTGATCCAAAGCCCACTAAAATCAGTGGGAATCTGCACTAACTACAATGGGCATTGTATCAGACCAGTACTGAACCAGCAGTGAGATCAGATCAAATACAGCCAGTGCTGCTCCCACTGAACTCAAAAGCAAAACTCACTTTGACTTTAAAGGGAGAAGGAGCAATAGCAGGTCTGTAGCAGGGCTCAAGTCACTCTGGAAAGCCATTCTGGCACTTTTTTGGGGGTGTCCCGGTACTTCCGGTACTATCACTTATGAGTGATGGTTCCTGACGTGCATTGCAGCATTTATTTATTTTTAGGACTCTCATATTGGTCTGTAGGGGTGTATTATTTCTACCCCCAAATTAAGTTTCTATGCGGCATAGGTTCTTAAACAGTGTTCATCACCATGGTATCTGAGCACTTTCCAGTAGTGCATCAAGCAACACGACTAACATCTGTCTCATGTATGTTCTCTCATCCTCCCCCTGGGGTAGAAGTGTGTTCAGAGGAGTGTTTTATTTTGTAATTTTTTTAGTATATCCATACGCATGGTGCCACATGCTTTTTAGAGGCAGCAGATCAAATAAATGCCCTTTGCATTTAGAGCAGAAGGTGGTACGGTTTAGCCTGGTCCTTAGTTCCTGGGGGATGTCAGTCCAGAGTTTGGGTCAAACACCAAGAAAGCTCTGTCTCCTACTCTGATGAGCTTTACCCTTGTTATCCTTATTGCTACAGTGTACAGTATTATATTATCAGTTTACTAAAAAAATTAGTGGTGTAAAATTTGATAAAAGATCCTATGAATATCCTACAACTTTATGAGAAATGCAGGTATCACATCTTGTGACTTTTTTATTTCCACCCTAAAAACACATGCATAGTAAGGGTTAAATTGCAGGGCTGGTTGAATTTTTTTCCACTGACACTGCCAAAAAAATGGGTTTTGACTAAATGATTTTTTTTTTTTAAGCATCAGCTTCCCTTTGAATTGGAAAACTAAAAACGTTTGGGTTTTGTTTGACAAAAAGTCAACGTTTTCTTGATGCAAATTTAGAACAAAAAATGATTTTTTTTTTTTGGTTTTCATCAAAAATTTCTAAAGGGAAAGAAAACATTTTCTGACCAGCTCTACTAGATTGTGCATCCGTAAATCAAGTTGGTGAGCACTTCCTCTCACAAGTAGTTCCACTGACTTTGTGTGACTAAGCGATTAGTAATATAAAACTGGGTGCCGCAATCCAATCCTAAATCAGGAACTAGCCATTTTTTATATTTACTTTAGTTACTCAAATTATTTTTCTGCTCCTTTATGGGGTTTCTAATCTTATACTCAGGAGGCCTAAGATTGTCAGTGAGTCTAAATTAATAGCAGATGTATTGGGTTGGGACATCTGGTAAGAAGTGCAGAGCAATAATTATTAATTAATAGTAACAGTAGCTTCTGCTTAGAAATGAATAGCATTAGAAATAAATTTAAGTGACATTGCAATGAAGATGCATCATAAAGAGATTAGATCAGTATGTTGCAATACCCAAAATAAGAAGTGAGCCAATGAAAAGAAGTAACTACAGATTTTTAAAAAAAAAAATCATAAAGGCATATTAAAAATAGAACGAGAACAAAAATAACCAAAAAAGCGCCAAAACTCCAAACTTTTCAATACAGTATAATAAAATCAACACGATTCTGCCATCCTCACTAACATCAAGTAGAATTCTATTCTGGAAGTAGCCCCATTGAAGTCAATGTGACTGTTTGAGTAGTGAGGTATTTACTCAGTGTGAGTAAAGGCATCAAAATCTAGCTCTGTCCACGCCTTCGACTCAAGTTCCTGTTTCTTTCATTCGGCTCCCCCTCCACCCTTCTGATCTTCTTGACCCCGTGCTGAAGATGTTTTCAGATGATAGCTGACCTCCTTCAGAGCCTCAAGTCTGAAAGGTCTTCAGGGTCTCTGCTACGTAAAACTATATTGCCTGTATCAAACAATATCCCCCTTGGAAATGTGAAGCCTTCCATCTTAGACTTGGTAGGAACACGAATCAATTCATAACTATTCATTTAGCCTTTTTTTGTCTTCTGTTGAAGCTGGAAACGCAAACACTTTAAAATACATCCTTATGAATGTCTCTTTTCTGTCACCAGTGAGAGGCCACATTCTGTTGTCCTTAATGACGCTGAGCAGCATATTTTCCACAAGGAGTCTCCTTGAAACAAATAGGAGCACTTGCAACATAAAGGTGGTACTCAGTGTAAGGATGGCAGAATCTGGCCCTAAGAAATACTATTTCTAAAATTCACCTGGAAATTAGGATCAATTATTATGGATTTGTGGTAGTACCTAGAGGCCCCAATTATGGATCAGGGCTACATTGTACTAGCACTGTGTACTTGATTAATAAGCGATTAGCATTATGATTAGTGTTAGCAACAGCAGTCACAGGACCAAGACCTCCAATATCGCCCAGAGTTCTATGGGCTTGGTCTAGTGGCATGGTGAAGAGAAGATCGCGAGAAGACGAAGATGCTCAGTGTCTTGCAGGACTGGGGGTGTTGATTAATAATTGTATAGACAATTGATTGAGAAAACTTGTGGGTCAGTATTAAGAATGTTCAAGAAATCAAATAACCGAAGAGGGTGAGGTAATATCTTCTATTGGACCAACTTCTGTTGGTGAGAGAGACAAGCTTTCAAGCTTACACAGAGCTCTTCTTCCAGTCCGGGAAAGGTACTCAGTGTCACAGCTACAAGCAAGGTGGAACAGATTTTTTAGCATAAGGAGTTAACATGTTGTAGGAGACCATTCAGGGTGAAGTGGACAGTTAATGCCTCTTCATTTTTAGGACAAAGGAGGATTAGTGGATTATAAATTGTTGTAATGAGCCATACATTTGGTGTCCTGCAACTACACACTTGGTGCCAAGTATCAGAGGGGTAGCCATGTTAGTCTGTATCCACAAAAACAACGAGGAGTCCGGTGGCACCTTACAGACTAACAGATTTATTTGGGCATAAGCTTTCGTGGGTAAAAATCCCACCTCTTCCCTTCTCTTCATGTTCCAGTATTTGTATGCCTGTATCTGTGATTTTCACTCCATGCATCTGAAGAAGTGGGGTTTATACCCACAAAAAGCTTATGCCCAAATAAATCTGTTAGTCTTTAAAGTGCCACCAGACTCCTCGTTGTTTTTACACACTTGGAGTGTGTAACCTATATGGGGTTACTTGGTGACCAATCAAATAGTGCAGCTTCGGCGTCAGTTCCAAGACAAGGAAGCTTTCCTGACCTATCACTGAGAAGCAAGCATCCTGAAATCAAAGTAATTAGAACACAACAGGTATTAATTCTGGATGCAACACATAGATAACCTGTAGAACTCCTTGTGACAAAAGGACATTGTGAAAAATACTGAGGTTGGAATTAAGAGGACCATATAGCTGTTGGCTATTATTAAAATTAATAGCCATGCAAATGTAGATTACAGTATGAGTAATCTGATCTCAGGTTTATTTTTATAATGCTCAGACACTAAGAACATGGAAAACAAGTATAAAAAAAAATACTGTGAAATTAGAGCCAGATTGTGGCTTCTCTCCACACCCCTTTCTGGAAGACATATTGTAGCCCAGGGGTCGGCAACCTCTGGCACACGGCTCACCAGGGTAAGCACCCTGGCGGGTCGCACCAGTTTGTTTACCTGCCGCGTCCGGTGGTTCGGCCGATCGCGGCGCCCAGTGGCCACGGTTCGCCGCTCCAGACCAATGCGGGCGGCAGGAAGCCGCGGCCAGCACATCCCTCGGCCTGCGCCGCTTCCCGCAGCCCCCATTGGTCTGGAGCGGCGAACCGTGGCCAGTGGGAGCCGCGATCGGCCGAACCTGCGGACGCGGCAGGTAAACAAACTGGCCCGGCCCACCAGGGTGCTTACCCTGGTGAACCACATGCCAGAGGTTGCCGACCCCTGCTGTAGCCAAAACACAAATTATGCTTTAGTCAAACACAAGTAACTGAGCTCAAAAGAGGGGTAACTAGGTGAAATTGAATGGCCTGCAGCATACAGGAAGTCAGACTAGATGATTTGACAGTCCCTTTCGACTTTAAATTCTATGAATCTATGTTAGGTAGTAATTTACGCCTTGAGTAATCCTACTGAACTCAATAGGAGTACTCACAAAATAAGGTACTTTCAATCAGAGTAAGGGTGGTAGCATTTGGCTCTTAATTTAGCCTAATTTCACACACTGAATGTTGGCACAAATTTCCATTGTACCTCTTAACTCATTGACTATTGTTATCCTGTGGCTGAATCTCATGAGAGGCCCAAGACCTTTGGTCTGATTTGGGAATACAGTCCTGTTTCCCGCTGTGATGTGTTCCTTTAATAAAGTTGCTGGTCTCCTCGGGTTTGGCCCAGTAGTTCTGCATTAGGCATAATCTCCTCAATCACACAACAAAAACTGGATTAGAAGAATGCTAAAGCGAGCCCATAAATGCAAGGAGATTCACAATTCAGCCTTTACTACCTACGCATAACACTGCAGGTCTCTAGATTGTGCCCACAGTGGGTAGTAATGGTTCAATCCTATGAGCTGGTTAGCATCCTTAGCACCTTCATTAGCAGCTGAGTGCACTCAGTATCTCCCAGATCCTAAGTACCTTCCAAGCCTGGAACCTGACTGTGAATTTTATGGCTTTAATTACCTTGTTTCACAAGCCTAATGTAGATTTAAATTAAGTTTGTGTAGTTTGCATTACCTTGTGTTTTTTTTAACTTGGTAACTTTGTAATTACAAGTAAATAAATAATTGGAAGACACTTTAATATAGGAAAGTAACAACATCACAAGAATCCTTAATAAAGTGTATATTAACAGCAGACAATTTTACATCCCTGCCCTTCTGCCCCCCAAATTCATACATTATAGAGCAATCCCATCAGCAGAAAGCAGTGCTTTAAAGAGATAATATCAATAAATGCATGTTCTATCCAGTTTCATTTTAGAATATTCTATTGTAAAGGCCCTTTATGGGAAACATCATCATGCTATTCCTATGGCTAATAAAGGGTAAATAGCCTGAACCAAAACCTCTTATCTAAACAAATCAATTTTTGGGAAAGGTTTAAATCCAGATGCCAGATGTATGGCTTATCTCAGATTCTAAGGGTATGTCTACACTACCGCGGTAGTTCGACGGCTGGCAATCGAACTTCCGGGTTCGATTTATCGCGTCTGGTCTGGACGCGATAATTCGAACCAGGAAGTGCTCGCCGTCGACTGCGGTACTCCACCTCAGCGAGAGGAGTACCGCGGAGTCGACGGGGGAGCCTGCCTGCCGCGTGTGGACCGCGTCTGAACCGCGGTAAATTCGAACTAAGGTATGTCGACTTCAGCTACGTTATTCACGTAGCTGAAGTTGCGTACCTTAGATCGAATTGGGGTGTTAGTGTAGACCAGGCCTTAGGGTGGTCTCCATTGAAACCTAGAGCTGGTCTGGTATGTGCATGTGTATGTGCATGTGTGTGTGAAAAAATTCAGTTTTTTTAAAAAGGCTTTTGTTTTGGTAAATTTTCCAAGGAAATTTCCCAAGTTTTTGGTGAAAATGAAAAGATTTTGGCCAAAAACTGAAAAATGTCAGCCAAAAATGATGGTTGCAGTGCCTCATGGGAATTGTAGTTTGCTCCTTATGTCCCCGTTCTCCTCTATGGGCTGGGGTTCCCCAGCTTGACTACGTCTCCCATAACGCACTATGACCGGGGACGCTACTGTTCAGCTTCTCCTCACCAAGAGGGGGACCATGATGCATAGTGGGAGATGTAGTCTAACTAGGGACCCTGACCCACAGAGGAGAATACGAGGAGCAAAGTGTTTCAGTTGAAAGCTTTTGGGTTTGGATATACTAGGCTGATGAAACATGAACACTTCCATGGAATGCAGACACTTCTCACAAAATATTTTGTTTAGTTGAAAACTCTGTTCTCCTTCTGTCATGGTTGCAGGGCTCGCTGCTCTTCTACCCCTTTGTGGTCTCTCTGAGTTCCCCCTCCTCAGGTGTCAGGCCTTGTACTGGAATTCTGCAATTCTCCCACTTGTAGACTTGAGCCTTCAGCTACTGTACCCTGTGTATCAACCGTTCTTTCCCTGCAGGATCTGACTGAACTCAGACCTCTTCCCTTTGGGAGTCTGTTTCAGGTTCCAAAGCTGGATCATTTTTAAGGCATAAAGTTATGAGCAAACATTAAATAACAAAATCAGCTTTAACCACTAAGAATCATTTTTATTATAACCATAGCTTGCTGTGAAGCATATTATACAGATACACTTAAATCCTGACAGTCTGTGGTAATTTTTAGCTGAGCTAAAATATATATTTGTAGTGTTAAGAAATGGAAGCATTAAACTGTCACTCAGTAGCCCTGAAATAAATTTTTTTAATGAAAAGTTGCGAATCGTTTGTAATTTATGTGGCCATGCTTCAAATTCAAGTCCAATATGCAGGCTAGTGAAAGAGAAATAATGATTAGATATTTTCAATTGGTGATATTTGAATATTCAATGGCACTTTACTCTGAACTTCATGGGTACTTGGCTGTAATGGGGTAGACTCCCCACACTAGCCCTGCAAGAGCTAAATTAGACCAGGTGGGCCCAATCAGCTAATTAGGTTGCAAGCCGGGGAGATATAGGCTGGTGGCAGCTAATTAAGCACAGGCTCACCTGTGCAGGAACAGGCCAGGCCTGTATAAAGCCAGGTAGTGGGGGAGGTGGGGGGCTGTTGGTGAAGGAATGCTGCAGGCAACAGTCACTCCCTGGGAAGAGGGAGGAAGGTTTAGAGCTGCTACACGCAGCATGAGAAGGGAACCCAGGTGTGGTGGGAAGGAGCAGTGAGGGCTGAGAGAGGAAGGCCTAGAACTGTTGAGCTGAGGGTTCCTGGACTGGAACCTGGAATAGAGGGTGGGCCTGGATTCCCCTACCAACCACTGAGGGAGTGGTACCATGGGGCAGTGAATGAGAGGCCTGCTGATGGACTGTACTCCAGAAGAGGGAATGCTGAGTGAGCTAGCCAGAGGGTTAAGTCACAAAGGAGACACTGATGGTCCTGGAGACTGAGAAGAGCTTCTGATAGGGTTGCCAACTCTGTTAAAATATCCTATTGAACTCTCCCAGTTTGCTTTCAATAGTCACCAGGAGATCAAGGCTGATTTTGGGAGACTCCAGGCCAATCCTGGAGGGTTGGCAAACCTAGCTGCAAACCGGGTGGGGGAAGAGAGTGATGGCATGAAAACCATGGAAAGGAGTGTCTACTTCAGGAGCTAATCCCCAGAGTGACCAAGAAGAGGCTCTGGACTAGGGGTGAATGGAGCCCCCTTACCCCCCATTGGCCTTATTATGCAGAAAGATAGTTGGATCTGAAGGAGGAATAGTTTTGTGAAGACACTGGATGGGGAATCAGGCAATCAGGGTTTAATTCCCAGTTCTCTCATAGACTTCCTTAGGTAATGCATAAACTCCCTGGTCCTGACTCCACTAGATACTTAAGCACATGATTAGTTCCATTGACTCCCCTAGGGGCTATTCATGTCCTTAAAGTGAGGCACATACTTAAATGGTTTGCTGAAATGAGGCTTGGGTGTCTCAGTTCTCCATCTGTAAAATGGAGATAATAGGTCTGTTTTCAGATCACTTGTCTGCTTAGCTTGTAAGGTCTTTGTGGCAAGGCTTGTGTCTTACTATGTGAGTGCAGACTGCTTAGCATAATGAAGCTCCAATCTTCAGGTGCTATTACAATATAAATAATAAAGTATAGTAATAATGAGAATAGGCCTTGTTCTCTCTGTTTGAAGGGGCTTCAAGAGGAAATCAGAATTCAGCTATGTGGTGGTGGGGGGTTTTCTCTGAGCTTCATTAAGTAAGATTCATGTCATTGCCATCAAGGTCTGTCAATTGTCCACTTCCACAGGTTTGAGTTAAGAAAGGTACTTTGGTAATGCTACTTAGGCCTGGTCTACACTTGCAAGTTATAATGGCATAACTATGCTGGTTATGGTGGGATTCTTTTTTTTTTTTAAACAAATATAGTTAAACCAATCCAAGCCCTTGTGTGAATGCAGTTATACCAGTGTGACACTGGCAGACCAGGTGCCAGCTCATGCCAAAGCCCCAGGCCAATTCACTTGGGTATTAGTATAGATCAAAGTGATTGTTAAATGTATTTGGTGTTTAAACCCCGGGGGAAACAAATGGGATGTTACATGCATTGTTTTCACTTATCTGTATCCTGCTATAATGTAATAGCAGACATTTTGCATTGTATATGCCCCCAATAACTAAATAACCCTCCACACATGAAAGAAGCCTTGTGTAATGCAGATGAAGGACTCTTATCAGAAAGGTAATGCATCTCAGGCACCTCAAAGTGAGTGGTCATTGCATAGGGCATTCAGAGTCCAAAGACTCTAAAAGCATCCCTCTCTCATGGCCATCAAAGAAGAAACCACTGTCTTGTTGTTATAGTTTGATAGCTGTCCTGTCAGATTGTTCCAAGAGAATGAATATAAATATGGATACAAAAGAAAATCTTTCATCTCTGGACTGTTTGGGCTCTTACAGGGAAGGGTACCAGATGCAAAGCAGATGTCCCCAGAGACCATCTGGGTACCCTGGGAAGACTTTTGGGAAACTGGCAGATTACTACATCTCTGCTACCATTTGGAATTATAGACTGTCATTCACCTGTACATGTATTTTACCTGCTTTAACTTCTCAGTAACTCTCATTTCTTTTCTTAACTCATAAACCTAGGGTTAGTTTACTATAGAATTGGCTACCAGTGTTGTCTTTGGTGTGAGATCTAGGGTGCAACTTGACCTGGATGAGTCACTGGTCTCTTGGGACTGGAAGTAACCTAGAATATTTGTGATTTATTTATGTTTTTTGGGTGTATGTGACCATTTATCACCAGGGCTGCCCAGAGGATTCAGGGGGCCTGGGGCAAAGCAATTTTGGGGGCCCCTTCCATAAAAAAAGTTGCAATACTATAGTCTCGTGGGGGCCCCTGTGGGACCTGGGGCAAATTGCCCCCCTTGCCCCCCCCCCCCCCCCCCCCGGGCGGCCCTGTTTATCACATAGTCCAGCTAGCCTGGGAGGCAAGATAGACTGGAGTGTCTAAGGGGACTGTCTGTGACTCCTGTAGTACTTTGGGAGTTCCCATTTGGTACTGGGTTGGTGAAATCTAATTTATAGAACATATCTCCCAGTTTGGGGTGTCTGCCCTGCTTTTGACAGTCTGCCCTGAGGTAAGCACTCATCGTCGTGAGCTACACCAGACAGCGTGACAACCAGTATAAAGGTGACTTATACTGGTACTGTTATCCTCCTTCCTGTACAAAAATATCTATACTGTAATAAAGCACCTTTATACTGATACATCTGTATCCCCACTGGTGGGATAGTTCCTCATAGCTGTATAGTGAAGTAGTACAACTTTCTGGTGTGAACAAGGCCTGAGACATCACTCTTGAAACATAGAGACTGTTCCTACCAATGGGGCTAGGTGCAGGCACAGCCATCCATCCACTTACAAGATGAGTGAGGTTCTGGAACAGCTTCCCAATAGGAGTTGTAGGAGCAAACAATTTACTTAATTTTGAAAGTGAGGTGGACAAATCTGAGTGTGATTATCTGAGGGGGTTGCTTGTGATGGTAGGATGCAGGGCTCACTAGGCCTGGGGTTTACTTTGTCTTATGTTCCTAAAAGCTCATTCTTCAGGGTTTCAACCAGTCACATACAGGGATTATAAAGGGATTTCCTTTCCCCCGCCGCCACCCCCAACAGTGTCTTCAGAGAATGGCAGGGGGAGGGGTTAAATCTCCTTCCTCTGAAACATCCGGGATGGCCATGGCTGGAGATGGGACATTGGATGTGGTAGGTGAGGGCTGTGAGGTGGTACCAAGCAGTCCCTCTCTCAGGTGCTTGGCTGGTTGGTTCTTGCTCACATCCTGAGGGTCTAACTGATCACTGTATGTGGGGTCAGGAAGGAATTTCCCCAAGGTCAGATTGACAGTGGCCCTGGGGGCGGGGGGAGGGAGATTGCCTTTCTCTGTAGCCTGTGGGTGTGGGTCACTTGCTAGGGTTCTCTGGGTATATCTCACTTAATCATTTCCTTGCCATTTCAAATGACTCAGGGATTGGTGCACTTCGGTCCCTCCTATTCTCTGCCTGTGGCCATAACAGTCTAGTCTCCTGCAGGCTGTAAGAGTCTGTTCTCATTTTGGTGGTTGGAGTTAGTGTTTGGGTAGTGTTGGTGGCCTGAGAAACACAGGAGTTCAGACCAGATAATCTGGTGGTCCGTTCTGGCTTCAAACTTGGACTCTATGATGCAGGATCAAAGCCCTAAACCTAAAAATCTTTGGCAGATATTTTTCAAAGGGCAGATGGAAATTGCTGTCTTCAGGCTTTCAGAGGTTAGGGAAACCAGAAAGTTAACTACTAGAATTTGGTAAAAAAAAATACCAAGTTTTTGCCAGAAATTATGAACCGTTTTTCATTTTTATCACAATGGCACATGAAAATGTTCTAATTCTTTTGGCAAGAAACCATCTCCCCCAAAAGTGTGGGGGGCTAGCAGTTTTCGGTTTTAAAAAAAAATCACATTTCTCACTTCCATTTTTTTTTAAACCAAAAAAAATGGCTTTGAGGATTTTTTTAAATTTTTTTTTATCAAATCCTTTTTTTCATCAAAATTTCAACCTGGTTTATGAACTACAACTGCGAGACCAAGACTTACGCAAGTTACATTAGTATTATAAAGGGCCTCATTTGTTTCCCTTTCCTGAGAAGAGCTCTGCACATTCTGATTTTTACTCATGGACAGACTAACATCACGTCATTGTGAATCCATGCAGGAGATCTCTGCATACAAGTCTATTTGCAGGATCATGCACCAGTTTTTAATCACTTTCAATTTTGGACTAAGTAATTCATTCCCTTTCATAAACCCATTTTACACTTTAATATTTTCTTTTTGAAGTGGCGCCTTCCCAAATTTAGTTAGCTAGATTATCCTCCATCACTTAAACTTCTCTCAAGGTTTGAATTGCTCTAACATAGTAATATGAGAATTTCCATTTTCCATCTAACACAGCCATGATGCTCTATATAGCTTATTCTGTTTACAATTTATTTCCATCTGATAATTCCCTTGTGAGCTAGTGAGCTGCCATGCATGATACATTGCAGATGTCTGAACTTCGGCTGTGCCATCAGGATCAGGATCACAAACGATAGACTGTCTGGGCCAGAGAACAACTTCGCTGATAAATTTTATCTTTGCTGTTAGCATAATTCTATGCACCACTCACCAGCTCTTTTTCTAACTAAGATTCAACTCTCTCAAGAAAAAATAACCAATTAGCTAACTGCAACCTCTCCAACCGGAGCTGATCTTGCTCCCTTGGCATCAGGTTCTGACTGTGCAAACAGACTGTTAATCAGCTCATAGAATTTCAAGATTAACATTGAGGATAGTGTCATTGTTAAGAACTGGGACTCGGGAGACTGAGGCTCAGTTCCTGGCTCTGCTCTAGACTTTGTGCAACAGGAAGGACAGGTTGTTTAATTTCTCTGTGCCTCAGTTCCCCATCTCTAAAATGGGGATAATATAGTATTTTCTTTCATCCACCCTTTGTCTATTTATGCTGTATGATTCTTGGGTCAGGGACTGTTTCTTATTACATATAAAGAGAGCACCTAGCACAATGGGTCCCCTATCTTGGTTGGGGCTTCTAAGAGTTAATGTAATAGAAGTGCCAAACAATAACAATTTAGCCTTCTCTCCAGTGTATGACATCTTGCCGTGTGTGTGTGTGTGTGTCCAAGAATCTCCCCTGAGAGTATCTGGTCTAGTAGTAAAAACAAAGAGGAGTCCTCGTGGCACCTTAGAGATTAACAAATTTATTTGGACATAAGCTTTTCCGGGCTAAAACCCACTTCATCAGATGCGTGTAGTGAAAAATGCAGTAAGCAGTATAAATATTACAGCACATGAAAAGATGGGAGTTGCCTTACCAAGTGGTGGGTCACCTTGATTGCATTGGCCTCATTAGCACTACAAAAGTACTTTTCCCTCTTGATATTCACCCCTTCTTGTCAACTATTGAGAATTGGCCACTTCCACCTTCCTGGAATTGGCCTCATTAGCACTGTTCCCCCACTTGGTAAGGCAACTCCCATGTTTTCATGTGCTGTAATATTTATACTGCTCACTGTATTTTTCACTCCATGCATCTGATGAAGTGGGTTTTAGCCCACAAAAGCTTATGCCCAAATAAATGTGTTAGTCTCTAAGGTGCCACAAGGATTCCTTGTTGTTTTTCCTGATACAGACTAACACGACCACCATTCTGAAACTGGTCTAGTAGTAGCTTCCACATGATGGATGTTGACATATGGTGGATCTGAATTCAGCTCCTTAGTTCTCCAGGATAGCAAGAGCCAGGAGTTACTTGTTTTAATTAGACCTGCTTGGAAAATGCGAATTATTTTTTTACAAGACACTTAAACTTTTTTAGAAGTCCACAAAAATGTGGTTTTTGATTGAAAAATGAAACTTGGTGTGTGTGTGGAATCCATTTTCAACAAGTGTTTTGTTTCAGTAAAAATATTCAATTGCCAATTTATTTGTTGAAAAATTGGAAAATTTCAAACAAAATGAAAATTTTCACATTTATTTTCAATGGGGTTGAAGAGCTATTTTTCATCCCCAAAATATTTGATAAATTAAACTAGCTCTGGAATCAATAATATCCCACTAATAAGACTGTTAGTTTAACTAACCCTGTGTGGACTGATTAGGCAGTTACTGTGGTTCAAATCTAGCATAATTTCATTAACAGAATCAAGTCCTTCGCCTTAAGGCAATTTAACCTATGCTCAAGTGTTTTGCTGAGTAGGGATAGAGTATTACTGACATACTCAAACTTAAGCATGCACTTAAGTGCTTTGCTTAATCGAGGTGTAGATCTGATCTGTGATCAGACCAAAATACTTTTCTTGAAATCTATGCAAGAATAGCACTAAGAGAGACCTCCTAGCAGTAGGTAGATTGATTGATTGGTATTTGAAATACGTCTATTAAAATTTAAATTAAATAAAAATCTACCTTCTGGAAAATGAATGTCCATTTAGCAACTGTCTTCAGGTCTGGATTCTACCAGCACCCTCTCTGAGCTCCCATCAGCTGGATTTCAGCCCAGGTGAAGTGGGCAGGAGAGAGCAGTAGCCTAATGAAAATAAATGGGAATTAGGTTAGCTCTCTCATGTAGCTAAATTATCACTAGATTAGTTACCTGTTCAAAGCAGACTTACCCAAGGATCTATTCAGCAGAGGATTGTGCAGGCAATATTCCAGCACCCCAACCAAATGGGCCTTTGTCACGGAGGATAATAGATAAGAATTTGAATCACATCAGAACTCTCCTTGGCAAGTGCATCTCACGAAAATGCTGAATCTTAGAGTCCAAATTCTTCCCCATGCCAGCACCTTGACATCAGCAGGTGTAAACGGGATCAGAGTTCAGCCCAGGCTCAATAGAGAATGACCTCTCTTTCAGTTGTTGGCCTTGTAAATATTCTGTTGCTCCCCTAAGCCAAACCATGCAGTCAATTGGACTTTTGCTAGTCGAGAAATGGCTATTATTTGAATTACAATAAAGCCTAGGGGCTCCTATCAAGTTTGGGGCCCCGTTGTGCTAGGCGCTGTACAAACATGCAGTAAGAGACCAGCCCTGCTCTGAAGAGTTCACAGTCAAGACAAAGCAAAGGGGAAACAAGCACCGAGAAGTGAAGCAACTTGTTCAAAGTCACGGAGAGTCTCAGAATTAGCAACTGAACCCAGGTCTTCTGAGACCCCTCCATTGCCCACTCTGCCTCATTAAATACTGTGCTTATCAATGCGGCAGTCACCTTAGAAATAGCAAGGACAGAGAGAAGACGTGCAGCAGCAAGCATGGCTCCACTCCCTAGTTCTGCTGCATGGCAGAGCGCGTGTATAATGCGGGAGCCAAAAGTATTGCTGAAATAAATGAGACTAGGATAAAGTGCTGTAAGTGTTATTTGACCTCTGGTCCCTACAGTCTGAACCTGTTAGCACTAGCAGCTCTGCCCTCACATGCCACTGTACAGCCATGGAGACGGGCCTGGACCCAAGTAGAAACAGCATAAAGAGGGTGGCACATGGGACCCATAACCAGCCTGTGAGGCGCATCACAGCATAACCGCATCCCCGCCAAGAGAGGGTGGAAAACCAGGCTCCAGACAGTCACGTTTTACCTGCCTTTTATTTAGGTGATGTGATGTACTCAGCTCTAATCGGAGAGACTAAAGCTCATTTTGCACGCCATACATCAGTGGGTGTTTGCCTAGTGCAGATTAGAATGGAGTCCAGAGAGTGCAATTTGGGAGCTGAATTCATCGTGTGCAGTCTGGTGTTTCATGCAGTGAATGAGACTTAACAGGATTGTTAGAAACACAGTGAAGGTTTCGGTTCAATGTATTTCCCTCCCCCAGTTCCCTTCTTTAAGCCCCCATAATCCTCTTTCTTTTGCCCCTTGCCCTATCATTTCCCTCTCCCTCTCTCGATGATCCTGGTCTTTTATCTCCTCTCCTTTCCCCTCTGTTACCTTCATTTTTCTTTCCACCCTCCCTTCTCCTATTTTCTTTTGCCATTTTTTTTTTTACCTTTCTCACCTCATCGTACTGCGTGCCTGGACTCCTTGCTTTAAGAACACTCCCCTCCCTTGTCTCTGTACTCGCCTCCTTCACTCCCACTGTTCATCTAGCGCCCCCTTCGTTCTGTCCCTCACACTGTTGGTGTGAGAGCCTTCTCCCTCTGCTGATCTTGCCATCTGAAGCAGCCCCCCTGTACCATTCAATCGCTCACCATGTTCTTCCCTCCCTTGGCCTCTTAGTTTCTCTCTCCCTCTGATATTTCTATTTCTGCTCTGTAACGACTGTGTAATTCTGTGAAGTGTTTGTTCTGTGGAGAAGGAAGGCTCGATTCTTGTAGGAGAGCTTTGTGACTTCGCAAGGGTGCTCCCACCATGTGGACGGGATGTGTATTTTCCCCCTATATATCTACAGGTGTGATGGTATGTTTCCCGCCATGATTATGGCTATTTTTGGTTAGAATCCTGGAAATTTTCCGGGTGCCAAAATTCTCACTTCAAAGCTGCTCTCTGAAATTTCAGCACAATAGAGTTTAATGCCAGATATAGGATCCCTCCACCAGGAAATGAGCATTAGGGGCATAACTGTGTCAACACAACTCTACTGCCATCATTGGGAAGAATTTGGTCTTGGGGTGGGATTTGGACATTGAGGACTGGATTGCACTTGTCCCTTGACTTGAAGGAAAGGGACGAGGGAGGAGGGGCTCCAGGAGACTTGGAAGAAGTGACACAACCTTAGTCCTTGCAATAGGAGTACACAGTCCCACTCCATAGTTCCCTTACCATGCTAGGAGTACAAACCCACCCATATAGATAGGACCCTACCAAATTCACAGCTGTGAAAAATGCATCATGGGCTGTGAAATCTGATCTTTTGTGTACTTTTACCCCCACTCTACACACTTCATGGGGGAGACCAGAATTTCTCAAAATGGGGGTCCTGACCAAAAAGAGGGTCTTGGTGGGGGGTAAGAAGGTTATTGTAGGGGGCTTGCAGTATTGCCACCCTTACTTCTGTGCTCCTGCCTTCAGAGCTGGGTGCCCAGAGAGTGGCGGTTGCTGGCCAGGTGCCTAGCTATGAAGGCAGAGACCCCGCCAACAGCAATGCAGAAGTAAGAGTGGCAATACCTTACCATGCCACCCTTACTTCTACGCTGCCTTCAGAGCTGGGCGGCCAGAGACTGGTGGCTTCTGGTTGAGGTCCCAGCTCTGAAGGCAGCAGCCCAGAAGTAAGGGTGGCAATAACGTGACCTCACCCTCCCCCCACCACTCCCTTTTGGGTCAGGGCCCCCAGTTACAACACTGAAATTTCAGATTTAAATAGCTGAAATAATGAAATTGACTATTTTTTAAATCCTCTGACTGTGAAATTGACTAAAATGGACTTTGAATTTGGTAGGACCTTACATAGAGACAAGCTTGAAGGTTAGGGCTGCCCTGGCCTCCGCAGTGGATGGCACTGCTGTCTGGGCAACTATCCCAGCAACGCATAAAGGATGGTGTGGTGTGAACACTTCTCCTTTGCACCAGTGATCTCCTTCCAGCCCCAGACCAGGGCTACGTGCAACTTACGCAGTCTCATCCTGAGAGGCCAGCACTGGAGAGATTCAGCTATTCGGGGCACATGAGCTATAGTCATGGGAAACTCTATAACCCATTTGCCCACCTGATTGCTTATATGTGATGCTATTATACTTGCTCGTTGGACCTGGTTTTTTATGTAAGTGTACAAGCATCTCTGAGGTGCTGTACCTACTAGAAATGTCACACTGAGTTCAGAGCCCAACCTCGTCAAGGCACAGGGATGTCCTCTCCTTGCAGTGCACAGAATGACCAGCATGCAAATAAGCTGGAGAGAGGTGGAGGAAATTCTAACATGCAAGAGCTGGAGAAAAACTGGAGGCCAAAATGATCAAAGATGTATCGATTGAAATAGAAATTTACCAAGCCTGTCAAATAGCTGCAGATGTCCTCTGACAGATATACTAAGGAAGGGACTTCAGTAAACAAGAAGACCTTCATTCAGATGGAACTGTAGGACAGAGAGTAAAGCTCATCTTGCTGACCTGGAGTGACCTGAAGGGGGAGATGTTATATTCAAGTTCTCTGCAAATCTATAGGAAGCTATATTTCCGGGTTTCCCCTGGGAGAAATGTATCTCTAATACCCATAATGATTGGACACATGTAAATGTTTAGAAAGCATGACCAAGCAATTAACTAATCCATAACTAGGCTGAATTAGATAAGAGGGAAGTTAGTAATGAGCCATGTATTAGAGAAATAACACTGCTGTGGCTTCTTTACTTGAAGGGAGAAGGAACTATGCTTTAAATACCATAGGGGGAGAGCTAATGTCATTCCTGCACTGCTTAGAAGGACAATGGTTTTACCAAAGATATTGATTAAGCAGATAGATGACAATGAGTAATTAGCAGCCAGTTAAGTCAGATGCAGAAGTGATGCTGCCTTGTATACCTGACTGTTTTTTTCCTTTCCCTGCTCCTTCCTTCACTTAGGGAGATGATGAATCCACATCTTGTGCTGCCTTTGTCAGAGGGAGCTGGCTTTCCATGGGTTATTTTTTTTCACGAACAATGTTCCACACAATGTACTGCACTGTGTGCCTTTCCTGTAACTGTTAAAGCAACATCAGCATGAAGTTTTCTAGAAACAAGCAACAATTCATACATTTAGGGAGAAGAATTAACCAGATTGCAGCAATTACAGGCCTAAAATGCATCCTCTTCCTACCCAATTTCATACTCTAGCTCAAAGCACACAGAAAGCCATTGTCCCCTATTGAGAGAACCAAGAGTGGCAATTTAGTGGTACCAGAGACTTTGTAATATGATTGTTAACTTGCAATAATTCAGGAGAGACTGTGTGTTACCACTTTAAAGATATTGATCAAGCTGGAAGATGAACTAGTACAAAAATCTGTTTGTTACTTACCAAAAAGACAGAGCAGAAAAAGAAAACTGCATAAGCGTTTGGACATATCTGCAGCTGGATTTGCCCTCTACGTAATTAGCTATGCCTGGAATGAAATCAGTTCTCTACCATGTGAAATGAAACCTGTGTGACTATAAAATGTAGCCATCTGTAACACACAATGAAGACTAAGGCACTGATCGCGCTGTGCATCATTTTGTGGATTCACCATTTGGCACATGGATTTCAGATCCGTGGCTTCTTTGCTTTCAAAGCCTTGGGTTGGCTTACCAGAATAGGCCACAGCTACTGTGTCTGATACACAACGTAGGGGTGTTAGATGTTGTCTACACTGCCCCATTGTTTGGACTACAGGGGCATGAATAGCAGTGCATGCCGAAATGTTTTGCTGTAACTCCTCCATGTGGATGCTGTGGGCACGAACTAAAAGGTTCCTAGTTCGCCTCATCAAAAGGATTATATTAATTCTGACTAGAAACCTTTCAGTTTTCACCCTCAGCGTCCACACAGGGGACGTTACAATGCAGCACTTTGGTGCACAGAGCTATTCGCATCCCTGTAGTCTCAGACTGTGGTGCAGTGTGGGCACTTCCCCTCAGTCTCACAAAGGGCTTAACGGAAATAGAGATGATCCTTCATTACTCTGATGGGCAGTTGACAGAAAATTCACACCCTGCATGCTGTTGTAGTAATCTGTGTACAAAGTAGGCCTTGAGAGGTATTATTTGAAAACTCATAATTTGCTGGTCAATATTGTCCTGATTAAAATGTGTGTCGACGTTGTATGTGAAGTTATAAGATTTCCCTGTATGACGTTATTACCACATGTTCCAAACCCCACAGCCCTGTCCAAGCAGAAGTTGGCAAACAGGTCTGGTCCTAAACAGAGGACTGTGTGCTTGCCTTAATTTGCATTTAAGCAGTAAACAGAGTCATTAAGCAGGAAGGGAAAACCAAGAAAGTTCAAACAGGTGGGGGGGGGAGGGAAACCCAGCAGGGAACATCCTTCCATATAGACTTTGTCTCATTGGAAACATTTTTCAAGAGGGGGATTGAAACTATAAAAGGACACCCCAAGGCACCCCTCTCTCTCTCTGAACATCATATTCTCTGCACCTGAGAGGACAAAAAGACACATCTGATGGACTTTGGGGGAGGGGTCCTGACCTGAGGGTTTGGTCATAACCTTGCTGGAAACGTGGTGAGAAAGTTTGCTTTGCAACTAAATTAGTTTCTTAAGTGGATCCTAGTAAGAATTTTATCTTTGTTTTTCTTGTAACCATTTCTGGCTTTTATCTCTCATTACTTATTCTCACTTCAAATCTGTCTCTTTATAGCTAATAAACTTGGTTTATTATTTTATCTAATCTAGTGTGTTTAAATTGAAGTGTCTGGTCAACTTTATTTAAGGAAATAAACTGGCATATTATTCCCTTAAAGGAATAACAGATTTAATGTATTTGTACTGTCCAGGAGAGGGCTGGGCAGTACAGGACCTACAAGTTGTGGAAGCAGAGAAAGAACTGACAGGAAGGAACTGCAATGCATGACAGTTCGTTAGCAAGAGTCAGGCTAACTGTAACCCTAATAACGCGAGATTTGTAGAAGCGAGGATTGTGTGAGGCGAGTGGGAAAGAACTGTGTGAGAAGTTGTTGCGACCTTGTGTAGATAATGTGTAGAAAATATTGTACGTCGACTAGAGTCAAAACAAGTGAGAAAAATAAGATATCAAATGGCCTATGTATGAACAAAATGCAGCTGTTGCTTATTATTGTCTATAATGAAAGGTATAAAGGTTTGCTGTAATTGTTTACCTGTAGAGAGACCTGTTTAGCTCTCTCCCTCTACGCAATTGTTAGAGAAAATAAAGCATCTGACTTGCTGTACCCAAACAAAAAGTGAAAAGCACTTGGAGTTTTTAAGAAAATATCGAAATGAAGAGGAGGTTTTACCTATATAGACATGTCCCTTTTTAGAAGGTCTGTTCTTGTGTTTTCCGGCCTAAAATCTGAAAAGGCTGAGCTAACAATCTACTTAATCGGGGATCCATAGTTTTAAAAGACATTTCAAATAGAAAAATTGAAATATTTCCATTTCAAAAATGTCAATGAAAAGTTTCGATTTTTTCAGAACTATCTTTTTATGGGGGGTGTTTCTGACTGAAAGTTTAGTGACATTGACACAAATTCACAACATTTTTCAGTGTCGCTGAATGTGCGTTTTTCACCAAAATTTTTGGTTAACAAATTTCACTCATCTCTACTAGCCAGCCAGATTCATCACCAAGAATGAACACAAGACTGAGATAAAGACAGACTGGTGTTAATGACTTTTATCCAGAATAAATCAAATGATTAGGGCGAGGGTGACCAGATGTCCCGATTTTATAGGGACAGTCCCGATTTTGGGGTCTTTTTCTTATATAGGTTCCTATTACCGCCCTACCCCCGTCCTGATTTTTCAAATTTGCTGTCTAGTCACCCTGGATTAGGACAGAGGGCAGAGCTTCAGGGCTGGCTCCCACACACTAGCAGCCTGGTTCCTGATGAGAGAGGGGGTTAGCAGAGGAGCTGAAGGAAGGTGAAGGGCAGGATTTCACCCATTCTGTCCATGCAAATGACTCCTCCTTCCAAAGATATGAAGAGCTCCTTCCCTTGTGGATCCTCAACCCCTCCAAACCTCTTCCCTGTGAGCAGATGATACGAAGGAAACCCCATGAATTGAACTTCACTGTTTTGCTCTCAGATTTCTTGGCTGGAAGGAGCAATCTGGTTCTGTGCATCTAATCAGTAATAAATACTCATTTATTTGAATTGTTACCATGGTCAAAGCCAGAAGCCCCTGTTACTCATGAGGAGAGTCAGGCTAAGCTATGGAGAAGAGCGGAAGGTTGTTCTTGTGTGTGCGATGCTAGTAGAAATGTAATTGAAGTGCCAGCTACTGGGACTTGTTATGTAGCTCCATCCTGAATCTCCAGGATAGGGCAAAACCATCTAAATTGGAGGTTCTCTGGGGCTAGGACTGATTTATTTATTTGTCTGCACAATGATTAGCACAATGATCCTTGACAAAGGACTACTGTAACCGAAATATTAATAACAAATGCTACCTGAAATTGCGTTTGTAGAAAGCATGGCATAAAACTGTGTCCTCCTGTATCTTTAAGGGAATAGACTTTGTTCAACTTTTATAATACATTCACAACTTGAATTAAAAAAAATTACCTGCCAGCAAACGAGGTGTTGACCCCTTTGCCTTGAAAATATCATTTTGAATTCTAAGAAAATGAATGAAGAGAAATTGGACCTGGTTTTATCTTTACCTGAGCTTGATTAGGTCATAGAAAGTTCAGCTAATACTCATGCCTCACAGCTACAATTATCACAGCGATAGAGGAGCAAATGGAACAGAGAGAAATGAATAGAAATTAAAACTTTTTAACAAACATTCCAGCTACCTGATTTATTTTAAACCCTTTTCTTGGCAAACTTCTTGGTAAGGGTAGGGACACAGTCTGCTCCGATTAGCATCTAAATTATGCATGTCAGCAGCAGAGCTGGTTTAAAAAAAAAATGTGTGACAGCTCTCCCGTACCTTCAAATGCTATTCACAGTGAAACCTTCATTTATAAATCATATCAGTGCATTTAAATATTTTTTTAACAATCATTATCACGAGATGTGCATAAATCTGCATCGAAAAACATCCCCTGGCTTATTCCTTGCTGGTGTAATTAGGCAGGGTTTTTTTAAAACCAAGTAGGGCTGATCGAGTGAAGGGGCGCAGGTTTGAGGTCTGGCATTGGCCAAGGTTTTAAGTAATTAGGGATTTGGGCTGCTTTCGTTTTTGGTTTCCAATGTTGGACATTGTAAAGGGGCCTGATTTTTCAGAACAACGCTGGCCCCAACTGACCTCTGAAAATCAGAAGTCAGGTACACAAAATCACTAGCCGCTTTTGAGAACCTCGAACAATGCAAGCCTGGAGCCTGAGCTGCTTCACCTATCAGCCATCCTTGGGTTTTTGTTTTGTTTTAAATCTGCTTAATTACCCCAGAAAGTAATGAGCCAAGGAACATTTTTCCATGGAGATTTGTGCACGCCTTGTGATAAAGTCTAAATGTAGGCACTCATTTTTTAAACAGTGGTGACTGAGCCCACAGAACCAAACATGACAGCAGCCAATGGTGCCCACCCGATTCTACCTGATGAAATGAATGGCAGAATCATACCATGGACTGTGCAGATACTCCGCAAGAAATCTACATGGACTTGATCTCTCTCTAAACCCTTACAGGATCCTGCAGACTGCACCATGGGGCACTCCATGGCTGGCAGCCTTTTATATTGACATTTTAGCCATTTACAAACCCAGCATGAGAGAGACCCAGGTGGATGGAAACAGGATCAGCAACTTTAGCTCACTCATAGGCAGTTGTTGGAATATGGAATGTGTCAGTATGGCCAGGGGATAGGAAACAATTGGATGTAGGAGCACTTGGTTCTCCATTAAGCTCTGCCTCTAACTCCATGTGGGACTTTCACTTCCATATTTGTCTTTGATGTCTTTGGCTTTCCTAACTACACATATACTTACCCTCTCTCGTAGAGTGCTTTGAAATCGACAGATGAAAAAGCACTAAACATCTGGCCTTCTATTTCTGGCTATTATGGAGACATCTGGGGGGAGATAGCTGTTAATTCCTTTGATCCAGATGGCCACCCATTGGCACATCAGACAGCTATTCCCACCACTGCCAATGAAGAAGAACTGGTTAGACAGCTAGTAGCAAGAGCATTTGGGGAAGAAGTAAGCCAACAGCAAAATGCCACAGCAGCAATGTAAATAACATCAGCAGTGTCCTAGGTCTGATTGTCTAATGAGATATTCAATGCCACACTGATTTCTTCATGTATTACACCTTCTTATAAAGGTTAAGTCATCCAATCAGGAGGAAGAAACCATACCATATGATTTAGGTGACCAATCACACAGTTGGAATGCTCGACTTCTGAATAAAGAATAGTCAAACCCAGAACTGTTTGTCTGAACTCTCCCTACAACTGTTACAAGTAATGGACAAATTCACAATCAGTTTGCAGGCCATTTTCAAATAGAATGAAGGGTCAAATCCAAAAATTGAGGCGTTTGACTAGATCCATTTCACCTGATTGAATTTTGTGCAAATTTTGTGAAAATTTCTATTTTGCCCCATGTGAAATCAATTAAGGGTAAATGGTGGAAGAGGGAAAAATAGTAATGAGGAAGGAGACAGAAGAATATGTCTTGATCCAAATCTCATTGAAATCTATGGAAAGACTCCAGTTGACTTCACTTATCTTTGGATCGGGCACATCCTGCCCTAACTAAAAGGTTTCCTTTCCCTACAAAGTCAAGAGCTAATACAGCAGTAAAGCAATAATTCTAATAGAAGGCCAGTCTGAGACATTTGTGTACAGCTCTAGAAAAGATCTTCAATCCATTCTTATGTGACACATTTTGACTTCAGCCTATTTCCTGTGGAAGGGTATTGGAATAGCAGATAATTTGCATCAGTAAAATTAACAAAAGTGTCTAAGTCTCATTTTCAAAAGTGACTTTGGAACCTAATTCCCATTTACTATCAATGGGACTTTAGGCACTTTTGAAAATTTTGCCCTGTGTAACTATTACTAATCTACAGTGAACATGGACTCCTTAGGTACTTGGCTGAACTCTCCTGTCCTATCTACAAGGATTAACAAATGGATTTCCCCCTCTTTTCAAGAATGTCTCACTTTTTTTTATTAATTTGATAAATCAAATACTTGGTGGATATAAACATTTTACCTGTTGCTCCTCTCCCCGCTTCTCTTGTTCCTAAAATGATGGTACTTCTATATTTCACAAAAGGCATGTCAAGATGCGGAGCCGTCACAGAAACAGTTCAAAATTTCCCAAACAACTGACTCATTCAGTCTAATTGTGCCAGCAGGCAAGAACATCAAGGACTCCCTAGATGCACCATGGCAGGTTTTATACAGATCCTGACAATATTTGCTGAGCTATTTGCACAGTCTTGAAGTTTTAGTCAAAAGAATAAAGATAGGAATAGGATACCTAGGGAACTTGGTCTACTTAACTATTCTTCCTCCTCTAAACTAAAAACACCAGTGTGGAGTGCACCATGTGAGAGAGCTACACAAGGAAAGAGCTTTTATTTGTTTTTTAATGAGAGTAGATATTCTGTTCTGGGGGCATCTTCTGGTTGGAGCCAAATTAAAACAATCCGTGGACCTAGGCATTTCATGCCATGAGGCCCCCCACACCATACTGTAGCCCCATCCCCAATTTGGAGTGGGAATGGCTTGGAGGTTCTGCTTCCAGAGCGGCTGGAGCAGAAGGATGGAGCATCCATCTACCCCCAAAGGTCAGCAGCTAGAGGAACCCAGTACTTATCCCAGCAGCCAGGGTGTATCTGCTTGGGTGGGTGAGCTGAGCTCTCTGAAGTCTTCATCTCTTGCCACACATAGAGGTCATCTTTGCTGCAGTGGTGTTAAAAGGGCACCCTAGAGCAGCTAGCCGTTGATTTAATAATCCATAGAGATGCATGGGGCAGTAAACCCTTCTCAGAGTTACTGTTTCAGGCTGTCTACAAACTCAGGTAGATATCTCTGCATCAGTTAAACTGAAGTCACATTTTCTTCCCAACCACATGGTGTAAAAACATGTTTGTTATTTTTAAACTAAAGGTGAGATTCCAATGTAATCTCATTACTCCAGAGGCTGGGGCCTGAGACATGGTTTTACAGTGCCTATGTCTTAATCTGGCACTGCTTTTGGTCCTGAAAGTTCAGCCTCATTGCCCAGTACTCTAAGTTTCAGACCACACAAATAGCTATAAATCGTTGAGCTGGACAGTTATTGCTAAAAAAGAATGAAACACACAAATACATTCTGCTGTTGTCCAAGCCCCTTTTGATTCACTTTCCGCATGCATTTGTAGGAGCATGTTTTTGCAAAAGTATTCACAAGGAAAAAAAGTGTCATGAATAGTAGTGTAAATATGTATTTTCACAAGTGGTGGTACTCATACTAGAAATCTTCATATGGCCATCTTGAAAGCTATTTGTGGGGTAAGGAGTCTCCCAGTCAAGGAACAGAAACAATATTGTGTAGCCAAGCACAGAGCAAGTTTCAATAAAATTAAGAAGAGCGATTACTTGATCAATGACTGGTTAAAATTTCACATAGACATTGCAATCATCAGCTATATACACCACTTACCAAGACCTCCTGCTTAAAGCTATAGGACAATTCTATGACTTAATTCTAGCATATTATGAGGGGGTTCACACAGAGATGATAAGATCACATATCTGAGCAGGCCTAATATTCTATGCCCATTTAGGACCATGAAGTTTAGGTGGCAACAGTTTATGGAATAGTTGACAAAACTGGAGGCTCTGTGGCTCCAATGATTACACTGTCTCAATGAAGAAATTTTGTTTTAGCTTTAATTAAATACATGTTGGCCCATAAAATGTTCACACAACATTCACTTGCTTTTTTTTTCATGTTAATGTCTGAAACTAGATCATTTTTGCATAGTCTGGGGTTTCTTTGTCAATCTAATTGTAACTCTTCATTTGGAAAGTTTTAATCCTTTGTTGATAAAAATTAAATAAATTGTCTCTCCTCCTTCAAATTCCTCCTCCACATACACTTTTCCATGAATCATTTAAAAATTACCACCGCTAGACTTTTATACATCCTCCAACTAGCCCTGGTGCCCCAGCATTTGTCTCAGATTAAGATGGCAGACATTTTTTATTCCTGACACTTTTTATGAAAAATGACTTTCATCAAAATATAAACATTTGGGGGTTAAAAAAAAAAGACAACAAATAACTGAAAACTATTTTTTTTTTCAGTTTTTGACAACCATTTTGAAACAATGTCAGCCAAAATCTAAAACATTTGAGTTTTCAGATTTATTTATATATTTATTTATTTTTAATTTTCTGTTGCTGAAAACAAAAACAAACCAAAATGGCCGTTTGGCAGTTTTCAACAAAAACCTGATAACTTATGAAGAAAAATTTCAGCAAACATGAAAACTTGTTTCATTTTCATTGACATTTGTTTGCAGGAACAAAAATCTTTCCCAACCAGCTCTAGAGTTCGAACTACAACAGGTCATACATTCCTGGGCTCAGGACTACATCATTTTTGCTTGTTAAGAATCAGTCACATTGTAGATCAGATACAGTATGTAATTAAATTAATGATAAACATGTGTGGCATTTATATTTTCAGTATTTTTGCAAACGTCCTAATACAGAAATAAAACATGCCCAATGTAAACATCAGTGTCATTAAGTAAATCAAAGACCAACTTGAGTGTTGGGACTTAGGTAACTGCTTTTCTTGTCTCTTCACTAAGACAAGGGCTTCCAACCACTTCACCCCTGCCAGCAATAACCCTCCCTCAGTTCCTATGAAAGTGCTCTCTCTTCCTTTGCTTCCAACCTATCTCCTCTCTGCTGCCCACCCCAGCTCCACCCTAATTCCATTCCTAACCCCTGCAAAAATACGTTTCCACCTGATCCACCAATGGTTGAGTCAAAAACCAGCAGCAAGGAGGCAGGCCATGTGTGCCATGGATGAATGAGGGCTGCCAAGACAAAGTGATTCAAGATTCATTGTGTGTAAGAGTCAAATGTTAGCCCTGTTCCCTGATGTTGGAAACCCTTGAAACCTGATTGCTCCCTACTGTAGCTGCATGTGGACACCTTTTAGAAATGCCTGTTATTGTTTAGGATGAAGGCAAAACCCATGAAAGAACTCATTTGGAAATGGAAGTTAATGGAAACAATGTGATGCTCTCATGATATGATCCTCCAATGAGAGGTCATTCTGATGATGTAATGCTCCTGATTTGTTATTTCATTGTTGGAACATGTTTTACTTGATACCCAGCTGGATAGAGCTGGTCGAATATTGTAACAATGTTCATGAATATTAATTCCAATTCCGAGTGGCTATTCAACCATATTCATACCGCTTGATATTCAAGCTGCTGTGCAACTGTCAGAAGAAAACAGATTGCTGTTCATTTTAATCAGTCAGATCACAGTTTTATTGAATGTGCCTGGCTGGTGTGTGTGCATCCTGTGCGGGTGTGTGAAAGAAGGCAAAAGGAGCAATTTTATATCACATAGATAATAACAGATGCCCCCCTCAGAATTCATTATAGAAATCTGTTTTGCAGCCTTATGTTCCACTTCATCTGAAATCCTTTTGTTCTCATCAACTCCTCTGCTGTGTGAAACTACCGCTTTGCATTTCACGAGCATTTGCAAACGGAATCTGATATTATTTGGTGACTATCCCTGAATTTAATCTCCTGGTAAATGTTGTTTCTGCACCTACAAACTTTGCCCTCATTGCCCCTCCTCCTCCCCAATAGCCTTTTACTATTTACATGTTTATAAAGTGCCATATATATTTATACTATATATAAACTAATAATAAATAATAGCTTGGAACCTCTAGGTGCAACTGAAATATCAAAAATAGCAATAATAATTGGTTTCAAGTCCTATTTCAGAACGGGGCTTTACATGCTCAAGAAAGGCTATTTCAGTGTTAGGCCAAACCTAGGCTGAATGATAAAGGTACAGTATCTCTCATTCATGTTTGCAGAGTGAGGCGGGTTCTCTCTCCTGTACACCTGGAGGGAGCCTGATAACACAGACATTTCTTAATCTGAAGGCTCCACTTTTGCCAAATGCAACGTTTCTCTCTTGCGAGACAGGTGCTGAGGTATTGAATGGTCAGAAAAACCTTTCCCAGGCAAGGAAGGTGTTAGCTGTAAGGGACGCTAGCCAAATCTTATCGGAAGGCTATGATGAATGGTAAGGCAGGCCTAATGTTGTTTTGTGGGTGACATTAATGTGCTCGTGATGTGGTGGACGCAATGCTGCTGAAAATGCAGGGATATAAAAGCCTAATATAAGCATTACCAGCCAAGGCTGAAATAAAGGCAGGAAGGTTACCATTGACAGTGGGGATATAAACATATCAGTCTTATAATAGTGTTATAAATAAAAAGGCTGTTAATTTTAACAATGGCTATATATACATATTTAGGTAGTGTCAAGGCTCACACACTGCCAACCTTTGCATCACCATTTATATGGGATCCCATAAAGAAGCCAAATATTTCCTATTATCTTTTAGCAAAATAGTAGAGCAAACATGAACATAAACCTCAGCCAGCAGCATAAATCATGTCCGGCACATGTGTAAATTGCATGGGTAATTTATAAATGTAAATGCAAACAGAAATAGCTTGGCAGTGAATCAAAAAGCTAATGATAATGAAAAATACTGTACGTATAATGCATCTACACTATGCAGGTGCTCACTATTATAGTGCTGAAATGCCTAGGAAGATAAATAGGTAACATCTGTCACTCTATGATCTCAAAGTCCTTTACCAACATGTATTAATTTATTCTCCAAACATGTCTCTGTGGTATCTTGAATACTGCATGGCTTGCCAAGGCCCAGATGAAAGACACAGGGTGAAATGCTGGCCCCACTGAACTTAATGAGAGTTTTGCCACTGCCTTCAATGGGGCCAGGGTTTCACCCACGTGAGACAAAGAACCAAAATGAAAAACAATTATTTATGCAGGATGTTTAAGACGCTGCAAGATTCATTCCTTAGTGCAAATAACTGTTTCTATGACCATGTTTTCATGGCTCTTTGTTTCTGAGCTAAATAATTTGCAGCCCAAAACTGAGGGGACACCAAATGTCCATGGGGTGTACGTAACTTTGGGTTGAGTGATATCTCTTGTACTGAGCTACAGAGAAGATATTTGGTGGTATTTTTGTTACATGCAAGAATATATGGTCCTGGTGCGTTGATGAATACTGGGCCAACTGTTCAGTTTTCATTGGAGTTGACCGAGGTAAGCTGAGTGTGATGGGGTGTCTACCCCACACCAGGCCTGTATAGGTAGAAAGGATACATTTACCCTGTGACAGGTGGCACCTGGAGGAGAACCAGGGCTGATAAGCTCCTCATGATGATGAAGCCAAGTTGGGCAGGAGCAGGCTGAGTTGGTATAAAACGAGGAAGTGCAGCGCAAGAAGGGGCTGTAGGAAGGAACACTGCAGTCACTCCCTGGAGAGGAGGGGAGTGGGTAAGCAACAAGGTGGAGTCCTGGGAGGAGTAAACCCTGAGATTCTACCTGGAGCTGCAGACTCTGGCAAGAACCCTATAGAGGGTGAAGTAGCTTCAGGAAACGGATGAGGCTCCAGTGATAACCCAAGGGTGGGCGGGAAGACAGAGGAAAGGAAGGCAGGAAAGAACCCAGGCAAACAAAAACAGTGCCCGGCATTGCTTAGACCATAGCTGCCGGACATAGGATCCCTGAAGGAATGGGTGGGCCCGTGTTCCCCTGCTAGCCACTGAGGAAGTGGCATAGTCTGGGCCGTGGACCAGAAGACCAGCTCAGACAGATCATCCAGTGGGACTTTGATACCCCGAAAAGGGAAAACCACAGTGATCTAGCCAGAGGGCAAAGTCACGAAGAGGAACCACCCTGAGTTATGAAGAGGGAGCAATTGAGTTCAGAGAGAGACAAGGTGAGCAGCTAAAAGTGGGGGTGTCGGACTGGTCACAAGCTAATCCCCAGATGAGCCACAAGAGGCACCCCAGTGGTGAGTAGCAAACCCTGCGACAATAAGCCAAGAATCTGGCTTGTGTCCCGATCCTGCAAATACTTATAGGTAGTGCTTACTACCAGGAGCAATCCTATTGACTCACAGCCTGAATCCCAGTCCCCCTTCTCTAATCGTGAGGCAGCACCCTCCTTGCTAAAGTTACCAATTTGTCCTTTACTATTAACCATCCAGTTATCAAAACCATCATGGCTGTCTTGGAATGTTCCTTTTGACTCTCGTTTTGAGAGTCCGCGAGGAATTCTCTTTACTTTTTCTTCCGACTACTCCCTTACTCCACATTCACGGTACGCTGCAGAATGGTGCCTTTTTTTCTGTAAAAGCTTAAAAACAAAATTATACTGTTCCTGTAACTGGGGAAAGAAATTCTGGGACTGCATAATACTACTAGACTAAGAAACCATCTGTCAAATGATACCCGTGCCAGAATAAAGGAGGACTGAAAATGACGTGGCAGATACTATAGCTGTAGACTGGAGCCCTTTTATACCCAGGAAGTGAAAATAAATATACAGGGATTGATCCTGGGAGTTGCAGGTGCTCAGCTCCATCAGACATCGTAAGCTCCTTGGGTCAGGGACTATCTTTTTGTTCTGTGTTTGTACAGTACCTAGCACAATGAGGTCCTGGTGCATAACTTAGGACTCCTAGATGCTACAGTAACACATAATAATTGAGCTAATTCATTTAATTTTGTTTACGTTGTTCTCATACTTGAAGAGCATCTGGGACTACTGACATGATCTAGTTAGGACAGAAGCTGAAGGGAGACCTTAATTTCTCTCTAAAACTTAGTGAAATCTGCGTTGGGTCAGATGTTAGAGATCACTACTTCAGCTTGTCCATCAGGTTTAATTGACAACGTGGCAATATTCATTTAAAAAGTTGGTTATGTGCGCCGAGTGAACTGTGTTCAACAATGGAAATGTAACCAGGAGGTGACAGAATAGTTACCAGTAGAGATAAGTGAACTGATTTCCCCCAAACCGAGCAATTCTTGGGGTTCAAAACAACCATGGTACATTTTTTTGTTTTTTATCATTTTCATACAGCTTTTGTGTTTCCTAACTCTAACTGGGACTCAGAGCACATATGCCATATTGAAAGGCTCTTCACGTCTTATTTCTACCCCAGTCTCCTAAAGTATGGTGATTTAAATTGCAGCCTCTTATTTAAATAAGAAATCCTTTGTCCTATTCCATGTGTGCAGAAGCAAACATTAGGCCCTTAAGTATATGTAAGGGGGCTGTAGAGAGCAAGAGAACTGCTCCAATGCTGCTCCAACATACACTGAGGCTGGGTAGGCACTTACCATGCCCAGAAAACTAGGAGAAGCAAAGGTGAATTAACAACATCTTTCCTCTTCTTGCTATTTCTGTGCTGAGTACACCGCAGCCAGAATGTAGAATTGGGCCCTCCATCTGGTAAACTAATGCCCTAAAATGGTGTCCCAGTAGATTACTGAAGACCTGGGTTCTATTCCTGGCTTTTCCAGGAACCTCTGTGTGACTGTGGGCAAATCGTTCACCTGTCAGTTTCTTCATCTGTAGAATCTGGGGTCCTGGGGCTCCTAAGTGCTCTGATAATATAGATAACTAATAATTGAGTTAGTGATACTTGCCTTCTTTGCAAAGCACTTTGAGATCTTCAGAGGACTGCTGGAGGAGAGCTAGGTTTTATTACTACTAATAGGTTGGGAACTGCTGCTTTACGTCATAGGAGTTCTAGGTCCTGCTTCCACTTGGCATTCAGTCTGGAACTCATTTCATGGTTTGCTGAGTCCTTACCTCAGATTCCTCTCCTAATTGCTGCTACCTAATAATAATTCTTCTCAAGTTCTTCCCCCTAAGAAATTCACTTGCTTCCGATGGTCCTGGGATATCCATGAGCCCCAGCAGAGTTGAGAAGGCAAAGTCTTCTCCCGGCCCATTCCTTAGTGATGCTAAGCAGAGGGGTGTCGTGGGTGAAAATGATAAAAGTGAAAGCGTTTAGCTCTACTGACAGCAAACAGAGGCATACGCTCCCTGCTCTTATCAACCAGCCCAGGTAACAGACTGAGAGGGTGTTATTAGGACTTGCTTTTGATAGCAGCTTTGACTGGTAGTGCATGCTGATGGGCAGTGCTCTTTGGAGAGTCTCAGTGCCCACATTGCTTACCCTGGGCTCATTTATATATACTGAGCCAAAACCAAATAACCGCAAGGTAAGTGAAGTAATAAACTAAGCAGCAGGGAATAGTCATGTAAGGCTGCTAAAGAGGTTTCAATCTGCTCTTGTGAGCGCACAAGGTAAATGCCATTGGGCCTGATTTCAACCTCTATGCACCTGGCACAGTCATTTGCATCAGGGCAAAGTGGATGTAAAAGCAACTTCCCACCAGTCTGTTTCAGTTGCATTACTCACTCTGTGCTAGTGCAAACGCTGCACTTAAAAATCTCCAATGATGGAGATTCCACCACCTCCCTAGGCAATTTATTCCAGTGCTTAACCACCCTGACAGTTAGGAAGTTTTCAAAAAAGTAATCATAAATGATCTGGAAAAAGGGATAAAACAGTGAGGTGCCAAAAAATGCAGACTATATACAATTACTCAAGATAGTTAAGACCAAAGTTAACTGCAAAGAGTTGCCAAGGGATCTCACAGGGCCGATGAAATTCAATGTTGATAAGTGCAGAGTAATGCACATTGGGGGAAAAAATCCAACTATACCTACAAAATGATGGGGTCTAAATTAGCTGAGATTTTGGAGTTGTGGCCAGATCTCTCCAAACATCTGCTCAATGTGCAGCGGCAGTCAAAAAAGCGAACAATGTTAGGAACCATTAGGAAAGGGATAAATAAGACAGAACATATCATAAAACCACTATATAAATATATGGTGTGCCCGCCCCTTGAATATTGCATGCAGTTCTGGTTGCACCATTTCAAAAAAGACATATAACTTGGAAAAAGTACAGAGAAGGGCAACAAAAATGTGTAGGGGTACTGAACAGATTCAATGAGGAGAGATTAAAAAGACTGGGACTTTTCAGCTTATAAAAGAGACAACTAAGGGAGGATATGATAGAAGTCTATAAAATCATGAATGGTGTGGAAAAAGTAAATAAGGAAGTGTTATTTACCCCTTCTCATAACATAAGAACTAGAGCTCACTCAATGAAACTAGTAGGCAGCAGATTTAAAACAAACAAAAGGAAGTATGTCTTCACATAATGCAGTTAACCTGTGGAACTCATTGCCCTTGGATGTTGTGAAGGCCAAAAGTATAACTGGGTTCAAAAAAGAATTAGATAACTTCATGGAAGATAGGTAAATCAATGGCTATTGGCCAACATGGTCAAGGACACAACCCCATGATCCAGGTGTCCTTAAACCTCCAGCTGCCAGAAGCTGGGACTGGATGACAGGGGATGGATCACTTAATAATGGCCCCATTCTGTTCATTCCCTCTGAAGCAACTGGCACTGGCCACTGTCTGAAGACCGGCTACTAGGCTAGATAGTCAATTGGCTGTTTTTATGTTCTTCAAATTATCAAAATGTTTTAATTCACCTGAAATGATGACGATTTTTTCAGCTCACAAATATTTTCAAGATTGACTTTTTGTACCAATGTAAGACTGGAAAAAATGTCAAACTCTCCAAAATATTCTCAAGGTGAGAAACCTGTTTCCCACCCATCTCTAGACACAAGTAGAGGTTTGCAGGAGAGGAACCTGTGGAGGTATTCTGATAGGTTGGAGACAGAATCCAGACATCTTGGCCTCACTTGGGCTCCAGATGGCAGGCTACTGGCCAAAACAAGCAAAGCCCCTGGAATTCTGAAAGTTAAATAATAAAAAGCACTTTACATTAGTGTGTATTGCAAACCAATAATCTGTGAAGTTACATTTCATTTTAAAAGATATTTTCATGTTTCAGGAATAAACTAAATACCTAAATAAAAAGGACCTGCAATTAACAATGAAAATAGCACCAAGGCTCATACTCATTAACCTAGTTTCAGCCCAATGTGGAAAAAATTGGGTTTCTTATAGGGCTGTCGATTAATCGCAGTGCGATTAACTCAAAAAAATTATTTAAACAATTAATCGTGCTTAATCACAGTTTTAATTGCACTGTTAAACAATAGAATACCAATTAAAATTTATTTAAAAATTTTGTGTTTTCTACATTTTCAAATATATTGATTTTTAACACCGAATACAAAGTATACAGTGCTCACTTTATATTATTTGTATTGCAAATATTTGTACTGTAAAAATAAGAAATAGTATTTTTCAATTCACCTCATACAAGTACTGTATCTCTATCCTGAAAGTGCAATTTACAATTTTTTTTTTTGTAAAATAACTGCACTCAAAAACAAAACAATGCAAAACTTTAGAGACTACAAGTCCACTCAGTCCTTACTTTGTGTTCAGCAAATTGTGCAGACAAACAAGTTTGTTTACATTTATAGGAGATAATGCTGCCCGCTTCTTGTTTACAATGTCACCTGAAAGTGAAAACAGGTGTTCGCATGGCACTTTTGTACCTGCCATTGCAAGGTATTTACATAAAATACAAGAATACTTTGTATTCTGTGTTGTAATTGAAATCAATATATTTGAAAATGTAGAAAACATCCAAAAATATTTAAATAAATGGTATTCTATTATTGTTTAACAGCACAATTAATCGTGAGATGAATCACTATTAATTTTTTTAATCACACGATTAATCACAATTAATTTTTTTAATCACTTGACAGCCCTAGTTTCTAATTGAAACTGCAAGAAGCCCTAATACTGCTTTAGAGATGGAGTAACCCAAAGGTGAAGAATGGCTTTTTAAAAAACCTTTGAAGGAAAGAATCATGATTTAAAAAAAAATTAAAACAAATGATAGCATTTAAAGAGACGTTACAGAGAGTCCTGGAGAAAGGAGGTGTTTGTTTCCAGACACACAGAGTGCTCCTTGTGATTGGGATTTTACTTTCTTTAATGCAGAAAGTCAGATGTATAACAGAAAATGCATTAGTGGCAAAGTGCTCCAGGATTTATGCTTAATTACAGTCCAAAAAGCTGATGGATAGTCACTTGGTTTCTTCTTGGATGGGGATTCCATCATAAAAACCCATCCCATTACCATACTGCAGCAATTAGTTCAAGACTGCTCAGCCCCTAAAACATGAAAATTAAATTCTACCATCAGACTTGCACAGAATTCCTATTAGCTGCAATAGGAGTCCTGAGCTAGTATCAGAGATTAGCATTTGACTGTCAAGTTAGTGAGAGGTCAGTAGATTATTTAGTCCTGCATGTGTTTCCCGGTACTACTGGGAATTCCGCAGTGCACTTCATGACTCTCACGAGGCCAGGATTCTGCAACACCTGGTGATATGAGGCAGCTCAGGCTGTATCAGCCCATCAGGGTTCTTTTTGCTGCAGTATGCTGAGCTGCTCGATGATTCTTTCCCAGTGAATTGTGGGAGAATTTTTCTGGCCTGAGTGAATTGTGGGGAGGCATTGGAGGACTATCAGTACTCAATGGTTTATCCTCCATCCACGCTGGAAAGTGGGTTACCAGCAATAAAAGCAACATCTGAGCTCTAACCTACAGCCATAGCTAAGCCTGCTAGCCTGGGCTGAAAGCACCACCAAACTCACATGAGAAGATTTTGTGTGTGGCTGACAGGGGAGTTTAATACAACACCCAAGTAAGAATAAGGTTAACTCTGCAGCGAAGACACATGTTAAGAGTCTTTCTCGTCCAGTTTTATAATTCTCCTGCAGGGAAGTCACATCCTTCAAATTAATACTCAGGAGAACTTCAAAGGATGTGACCACTGTAGTAGCTCCAGGCTATCTTAGGGTATGTCTACACTACAGGGGTGTGCTTGAAGCATGTGTAGACACACCCAAGCTAGCTTTGGGCTATCTAGCTCAACTGACAATACCGGTAAAGCCACAGCAGCACATGCTATACAAGCTTGCCCGGGTGCCTGGGTATGTATTTGAGAGGTGAGCCTAATATGCCACGTGTGCTGCTGTGGCTTAACTGCTCGTCTTAGCTTGAGCTAGCTAGATCAAGATGGCTCCGGTATATCTACACCTGCTGCAGTCACACTTCAGGGAACCCAGGCTCAGGGGTAGTTGCTGCAGAGACAATTCCTCGGGCTGATCTCCCTTTCTCGCCGAGCCATTTAAAGAAAAACATCCGGGTGCCATCAGGCAGACACAAAGGAGCCACGGTGACTGGAAAATGTGGGAAGAGAATGAGAAGGACAAAAATTAGGAAGGTCATAGCCTAGAGAACAGAAAAAAACAATCAAGACTTACACAGGGAATGAGCAGAGATAATAGAGGGCAGGTAAAAGCACCAGGTACTTGGGAAGAAGGTAAGCGAATAAAAACACCACAGTGAACATAGCCTGGTCACATTTCAGCTAAAACAATGGAAAGAAGGGTGGGGGGGAATGTGCCACAGTGTCGTACTTGTCTTGCACTTGGTAATTGAAAATTGAGTCTTTAATCCTGAGGTCACTTGTTCAGCAATGAGCTAGGTAAGTAGTGAGTGAAAGTCATTACCCGCTAAAAGCTGTGCAGTGGCTTATGTGAAATGAGTCAGTGGGCTCAGTTTCTTAGTGGACACATCTATCTGCTAAGTGACAGACCGATATTGAAGTGGGCCTAATCAGCCTGGGTTTAAAGTGGGTTGAAGTAGGAAAAAGAGCTCACACCAGCCACAAAGGAGGAGGGGGTGGGAGCTGTGCAGAAGGGCTGCTTCCCCCAGGACAGGAGGAAAGAAAGTCAAAATCAATATTTACCTCAAAGGACAATAGGATCCAGATCTTCAGCTGGTATAAATGTAGTTACTTTGCTATGCGCCAGCTAAAGATCTGAGCATTAATCGATCTGGGTAGTCAATATATGTATGTTTTAATCAGAAAGTCTGGTGTTCTCTTTATTCCGGTCATGATGCATTTCAATGGTAACAGTTTTTCTTTTTGAACTAATGTTGTAAAGGGGTGATGATGTTAGAGATCCAGAAATAAAATATTATTCACCTCTGATGTGATGATTATGCTGTCTCATTTCCTCATCAGAAGTGAATAAGGGTTTTCACTGAACTAAGTTCCAAAAAAGAGGATGTTTCAGTATTTGATTGGAATGCTCAACATTTCTTCAGACTTTAGTGTTCTACTGGGGAAGTGAATAATGGAAACATACTGGCTCATCACAAGTCTATTTTAAGACAATCACAAACCCCAGGTTTTTTCTTACATGTGACAATTTACATATGTTTTGAGACTTTATAAACTGAAAATTGTAGAGTGCTTAGAGATCCCTGGTATATTGTACTAAGTTAAAGCATAAGTAATAATAATCACAGATATATATTCAGACCTGGCATACAGTCCCCACAAGGAGACAATTGTGTCATTGATTTTTTTATGTCAATGGGGAATTATGCTTTAATATCAATTACATGATATGACCCCAGACTACAACTGTGTTTGGGCAGGTTACATTTTAGTCATCTTACAATAACTGATTGTGCAGTCGAGTTGTCAGTACTGGCAAATTAAGAAAATATGGGGTCAAATTCTTTTGTGGCATAAATGAGAGCAGCTTCAGCTATTTACATCAACAGAAAATTTGACCCGTTAGCTCTTATACCCCCATCAGAGCACTGCACTGTCTCATATGTTTCTATGGTGAAATATACAAGGTATGCAAATTTGGAGAAGTACAATACATAAGTCACAATGACTGGCATTGGTGACATCTGAGTTTTGCTGGGCTGACCTTTTCCAATGGCAGACATCCTACCTTTTGATCCAATAAGCAACTACCTGACCTTTCAATATGTACAATATCACTTAATGGGCTCCAGTTATGTAGGGAGCAAGAGAGAATCTGCTCTGATCATTCCTGAAAATAATACACTGTAATTAACTTGATTTAAAAAGTTTGGCAACAAGCACAGATTGAGCAGAGACACACTGTCTGCATCGCTGCTACTCCCAGGAACAGACCCTAAAAGCTTCACCAGTGATCTGTTATTCTTACAAGAGACAACAAAGCTCCCAACAGGCAAAGAACAACAGAATTAATGGATTGGAAAGCGAGAGTCTACTGTATGAGCTTTCAAAACTCTCCCCAGACTAGCAGACTGATTGTGCATATCCAGTCAGTTACTGCTATCAGGTTGTGGGTGTATGTAATACCACCGGGGGGGGGGGAGAACAAAGGTCAATAGGTTGCAAACTACCTGAACAACATTTCCATGGAAATCCTTTAACGTTTAGAGAAACAAATATCATTTGCACATAAAAGCCCCTTTAAAAAAGTAAGCGAAAGTCTGCTCAGTTCAACTACCCTATAGTGAAATCATTTTTTATTGAATTCAGGTTTCATGGATCATTAGAGAGCCAGAGGCAGAATCCCAGGAACTGGTCTGGACTAATGAGTCTTGTGTAAATCGTTTTCTTAAGGATCACATGTCCTTCTTCTAGGCTTTAAAAGAACCTCTAACTTCCGTATTTTCTCTTCTTCTTTTTTTCCTTAAAAGCAAAACAAAACCTAAAAAACCCTTTTAATGGAATATAAACCTTTCCCATTGTTGTAGGCTGCCAGGAGTTGTGCATTTCCTTAATCCATTTTTACTACACATATAAACATGCCAGCAATATAGAAAAAGTACTGCCACTTGCATGTGTTTACTTATGGCCAAATGCCGCACTCTTTTATACACAGGGCAAGCTGACTAAAGGCAATGGACCTTAGCCCCATTGATTTCATTGGCCTGTGCTGACTTACACCAGCTGAGAACCGATGGGAGTAAGTCAGCACAGTATCTGGCACTTGCTTCTAATGTGCAAATCATTGATTTGGGGTGTACAAGGGAGGGGAGCTTATAAAAGATTGACTTCAATCTGCCAATAATTCATGTCTGAGATAGAGTCGGGATACTGGTTAAAGGAAAATGTTAGGAAAAATATAAACCCTGTCTCTCCAGAGGCAGACAGTGAGCTGCTGTTCAAGTTAACACCTGCCATTCCAGAGAGCAAGCATATGAAATAAGGTTCATTCTAATCCGCAAAGGACTCCTTTTGAACAATTGGCAATCGCCCTTGAAGGTGGAAGATGTAAATCTAAACAGAGGCTCAACTGTTTTATAGCTACCCATTGAAAGGAATGTGGTCTTCACTAGGAAAAAAAGGTTAACTCAAGTTAACTAACATGAAGTAAAATCTTAGTGAAGACAAGACACTCTAGTTTTCACACATTGCATGTTTTTACAGTTTAGCAGGTCAACCAGCCAAGGATTTATCTTGACCTAACTCATCTGACAGCTGACTGCCTTGTCTTCACTAGGACATTCACCTCGTGTTAGTTAACACGGGTTTAAAAACACACCTTTCCCCCCCCTAGTGAAGACAAGGGCTTGGAGGAATAAATGTAGCAAAAGGAAAAACAGAGGGGGAAACCTCTTTACTCTAGGGGGGAAAAGCCTAATGTGCACATAGCCAGCTGGAGTAAGTGGCAGCACCAGAAACAGGAAGAACACAGGAGCCATGAGTCATAGCCAGGACACCCATGTTACTCCTCTGCCTTAGCCAGTGAGAACTTTACTGCTGCTGCTAAGCTATGTGTCAGCTCCCAGACACTCCAGCCTGTCTGTCTCACCAGCAAACTCCAAGACTCTGCCGGTCTCAGTCTTGCCTTGCAGGTAACAGACAGTGACCCCGAGTTCCCCCAAGACATCTCCCTGCAGTGTGCAGTCCCTCCCACTGTAACACTCACAGAAATTGCTGCCTCCAAAGAGACAGAGCACACACCACCTCGTTTAGTGGAGGTGTGACCCTACTAGCCCCTCAATGCCCACCGTCAGGTGGCTCGCTATACCATCGCTCACATCAGGCCTGACACACTCACTTCACCCAACACACTGTTGTCATATGTATTTAAAACGTGTCATGTTAGTTATCCTGTGTAAACTGGTGACACACTGGTCCCTAAAATAACAGTGTGATGTATGTACAGGTTGTGTGCAAAGTTATAGATGTGTTGCTGGAAATATATTCTTAAAATGTGTTTGGGAGGCAGTGCATAAGCTCAGCCTGCCCTAGACAAAGATATGTGGATTCCCCTGTTGTGATTGACGGCCTTAATTAAAGGCAAAGGACAATGAAAGTACATTTACATATAAGGTAAACAAAGCCATACAACTCACAAGCAATGGAGGAAGGAGCTTAGTGAGCTTACCGGAGGTCAGAGTCTGCACCCCAGGAAGCCTTCCAGGCTCCTGAGTCAGACACAATGGACTCTGGATAATATAAGGGGAGCAAAAAACCATTTTAGTTATCCATCACTTTGCGGGACATATGGTGCAGCACCCTCTGAGCTTGTGAAAGTTGGATCCTCTAGCCTGTGGGCTAGCGATGCTGCTAACATGATGCAGGGAAGAAAACTGCTTGGGCGAAGATTAGAACTTGCTAACATTCAGTTTCACTCACTCGCCAGCGTGGTTTGGTTTGTAACTAAGCTGTCTTTTTCTCTTGCTTAATATCACTTAAATCACTGTTCTTTAATAAACTCCTGTTCTTACAACACCACATCCGTGCTGTGTACTAGAGTGAGAAGTGCAAGTCTTCAGCTAACTTACCAGGCTGGTGTGTGCTCTGTCTCTTTGGCGGCAGCGAATGTAATAACTTCTGGAAGGGTAAGTGAGAGGGATTGGACACTGCAGGGAGACGTCTCAGGGGGACCTCGGAATCTGGGGTTCACTGACTGTTACCTGCAAGGCAAGGTTTAGATTGGCAGTCTCGGAGTTGGCTGGGACTCGAGAGTCAGGGGGCTGGGACACACCTTTGCAGCAGCAAAGCTCTCACTCGCTGAGGCAGAGGGGTAACACAGTTCCAGGCCTGCGGAGCAGAACGTTACACTTGCACATAACCGATAAGACCTACAAGCTCTCAGATAGGGTCATAGAGGAGACAGGACCTTGAGTCAGTAAGAATGTTTATGTATTTAGGCAGAGATTTCCAAAGCTGGCTAGGAGCCCCAGCTCCTATTGGGGAGTGGTATGCAGTTACCTTCATTGAGCCAAATCCTGAAGTCTTTCCTCACTTTCCGCTTAGACAACATTCCAGTTGGGCCTTCTAGTGAAGACCTTGCTCAATTTTTATTCAGTCCTTGCACAAGTAAACTCTCCCACTGAAGTCAGTAGGACAGCATGTCTGGGTAATGACTTGACTGTATGCCACAAGATTCCACAGGAAACGCACTGGATGAGCCAGGAACACAAAGATGCATATAACCCTTGTTGATACAAGAGCCTATGAATATTCCATGTGCCCGCAGTATCTGGCACACCTCAATACAATAGTCTCTGACGTTTCCACGCTTTCAAGGTCTCACATCTGTCTCCGTCCTTAACTCAGTACATCCAAACGGCCATCAGGAGGTGTGATTGCAGTATATGTGCACAGGGTTGGATCTAGCCAACTCCCTGAAAGTGACGGTGAAGCCAGAGCTATATCGGAGACCAGGGGTATGTACTTGGATGTCTAACCTGGGCTACTGCCGCGGCTACACTGCTACATCTCGTGGGCTCGCTAGATCAAAGCTAGCTCAAGGCTGTGTACACGTACTGTAATCACACCTCCCAAGTGCATGGTCGACATACCCTGAGTTAAGAACTGTGACAAATCTGAGCCCTTGGAAGCATGTGGACGTCGAAGACTATTACACTAGATGTGTTAGAATTCTGCCAAGCTTCCCCTAGTAGCTTTTTCCCCTAATTTTGGATTATTTGTATAGATTTGTTTTTATTATTCATCATTATTATAGTTGTGGGGGAGAGGGCTAGGGCACTGCTGACAGCAGGCATGCAAGGGCTCCTTATGTGGCCGAGGGGCCCAAGACATCAGTGCACAAGGTGTGGGGGAGGCGGCGGTTGTCCTGGCCCAGCAGAGCAGGGACCCTTGGCCAGGGCTATAAGGAGGAGGACGGGGGCAGCTCCCACGCTCCTGGCTGGCGAGTGAGCAAATAGGGCCATGACCACAGAGCTGCAGAGGGCTCCCTGTGCAGCCGTGGGATCGGTGATACGGGATCCCTGCAGTCACAAGGTGAGAGGAAGGCTGGGATCCTGGCATGGCTGACCAGAGACCCCCGGCGAGGGCCGGGAGGAGAAGGACAAGACCCTGGCTGCAGGAGAGACCATCCCACTGCTGAATGGCTCCTGCCAGGGCCTCCTCCATGAACAGGGACAACGATGATGACTCCCAATCCCTGAGGGCAAGCCGACTGTTACCGATTTATTTATTTCAGCGCGTCATCTGAAAATGACATTTACCAAGAGTTATGGATTAAAACCGAATCCTGCCAAGCGTAGCTTTGGGCACATGGAGTATTCGTCGGCTATTGTATCAACAGGCGTTGTGTGTAGCTTTGTGTTCCGGGCCCATTCCGTGGGTTTCCTGTGGAATCGGATTCTGAGGGGTGGGTAATTAATGCGATAAAGTCCCAGCGCAGGTTATGCAGCTCCCTGGCTCTTGGAAGCTTTTGCCTCTCGGGGAAAGGGCCATTGACTGGCTTTACCTGTTTCAGGAGGCCTGGGGATCATGCCACTGCACTGAAAATAGCTGTGTAAATGTTGTGGCTCAGGCTCTGAAGCCTAGGGAGGGCTTGAGCCCCGAACCTCTATACAGCTATTTTTAGAGCTGTAGCACCAGCTTGAGTCTGTCAACCTCGGCTTTGACGCTTGCTGCCACTCACTGTGTAGACGCCCCAGAGGCAGAGTCATTCTAGAACAAAGACCTGACGCACTTGCCTACAAACCTACTGGGATCCCATGCAAGTGATGCGTAGTCTCTGGTAAGCTTAGCACGTGTTCAGACTGTTTGTTTTATTATATGTTGTGTTTGTAATATTCTTGTCCAGAATAAATATACTGTGCTTTGTAAAGGCTGGCTGCCTGCTGGTAAGCCCTGTTCTTGTCCCTGGGAGAAAACAAGACTGCAAGTCCCCAGTCGGGATAGAAATTTCAGCCCTGGGAATGGTGACTATTAAAGGCCCAAGAGCTAAGGTAGGGGGAGCCCTCCAGGAGGACATGAAGGGGACATAGATGCAGTTGCCCCAGCACCTCAGGCTTTGTTGTTTAAATGTAAACATTTGAAAGGATTGTGGAGCTGTTAGCACAGACTGTGCTACTTGGCATTATAGCTTCCTGAGGAATCAGACAAACCCTCAAAGAACCATTTGGGAAAATGCTCAACCTAGGAGTCACAATTCTTTTGCATTCTACTCTACAATACTCTTGCTGAGGTAGCTTAACTACCGAAGGTTGATTGCCACGCGGCTCGAGTTTCAGCCCAATCAAGAGATGTGAGAATTGGGACTCGGTGTGATAATGACGACTTTGCCCACTTAGTTCACTTGACGCTGCAAGCACTGTAGTTATTCCCTCTCCATTAAAAGGAAAGCCGCTTTCCCTGCTGCTGTTCTCCAGAAAGGGAAGCTCAACCCAGCCAGCTTGAGGCTATTTGGATTGAAATGCAAAATGACAACTTTGGCAGGGAGTGAGCATGTACAGTGAATAAAGCACAGGACATTTAAAAACCAAGTATGAAAGTGTACGTTAATTGAGAGTCGTGGTAAAGCAACTCTACGTGTAGCATGTTTAAAGAAAATTACACTTATTTTGATCTTAAAGGAAACATGCCCTTTCAGAGTTTCTCTCTCCCTCTCACCTGTGCTAATGAAATGACATTTATCAGATTAATGAGAAAAATGAGGAAAGTATTTCAAAGGCAGCTAGAGCATATGATTAATCAGAATTCCTTTGATTATTAATTATTATTGTTGCAGGTATTATTGATAAATGTTAGCGCTAGACTTCAATGGCTCAGCTACTAAGAATTCAGATTAACGGAAATGTATCTAATTTGTCTGCGTATTGCCAGAGCCATTTTTATTAACCGATAACTCTTTGGGAATATTGCTGTTTAATATCGCTCTCTCTGTGCTATACGCAGTTCCTATTGCGCTTAGCAAGGCTAAGGGCAGGGCCGGCTCCAGGCACCAGCTTATCAAGCAGGTGCTTGGGGCAGCCACTTCGGAGTGGGGCGGCACGTCCAGCTGTTCGGCGGCAATTTGGCGGACGGTCCCTCACTCCTGCTCGGAGTGAAGGACCGCCTGTCGAATTGCCGCCGCAGCTCGCGATCACGGTTGCGGCTTTTTTTGTTTTGTTTTGTTTTTTGTTTGGCTGCTTGGGGCGGCCAAAACCCTGGAGCCGGCCCTGGCTAAGAGACAATGAATCGGCAGCTCTGTGTTCTATTCTTAACTCTTAACAGACTTCCTGAGGGGCTTTGGGCAAGTGACTTAAATTCTCTGTGCCTCAGTTTTCCTGTCTGTAAATTGGGGGCAACAATCCTCCCAGGACTCTTAGGAGTGGTGGCATACTAAATTGAGTGCATGTGAAGTGAACTGAGTTCTCAGCTAGAAGGTGCTATTAGAAGTCAGAAGCTCAAGAATCTCTTCACCAAGCAAGAAAAAATAAGCGCCTGCCTTAGAGTGAATGATCCTGAACTGATAAAGGATGCTCTACTGCACATGACCTAAGAGGTTTGTTCTAGAGCAATCTGGTGTCAGTTCAGTCTTTCACCTTTTAAAAGTTTCGGCTCATGTGGAATGACACCTCAAGTTCTGCTTTGTGTGCTGAAGTCAAAAGGAACTAAACAATCAAAATAACTGAGTCAAAACCATCAGGGTTTGGAAATGTTCAAGAACAAGCAAAACCATTTAGTGTCACTTGGTTTCCATCCCAAGTCATGACTTGGCCAAGGCGCACTTGATACTTTAACCCAATTCTAGTCTATACCAGGCAAACCTGGTTCAAGTTCTGGGCTTGCCACAAAACCAGCTGTCTTTTGGCTGGTTTCCTGTTCCCTCAAAAAAGTCCTGCACATCTTAGGATGAGTGTCACCAGAAGTATCAAACTGTGGTGTCACTAACATATCTCAGCAGCAGACACATGATCCATTATTTGAAGCTCTTCCAATTGTCCATACTCTCTCAAATATAACCTGCACCACAGCCCACAGAAATCAATGGGAAAACCCATGCTGATGCTAGTGGGATTTGGATCAGGTCCACCATAATGTTTCATTTGGAAGAGTTCCTCCCAACGGCTAGCACATTTATTTAGTTAAGACTTCATCCTGACAATGGTTTGTTCGGGTTTTTTTAAGAATACATTTTTCTAAGGAGAGAACAAACAGCAAAAATGTTATCCCTGTTAAAATCCAACTGGTTTGCTCCCTTATTAATTCAATATGTAAGATAAAAGTTCTAAATGTATTGTTGAGTCCCTAGTTATTCTCTGTATAGTGATTCTACATCAAATGCATATCTTGGCCAGATACAGCATTCTGTAAAGTGTGAGACGAGACAGGACAAAACTCTATCACTTCCTTGTGAATTTATCAGAGCTGCTATATTAACTCAGTGGGTGAAGTGACTTCATTGTTTTGAATGGGAGATTTTCTAGGTCAATACTCAGATCTACCTCTGTTTCTTATTGCTTCTACTTTTCTCCTGTGTTCTACCACACTTTTCTTCAGCTGCAGATGGTAATGATAATACGCTAGTATATTACCTCAGTGGCTAGAAAATAAGCTTCCCTTTATATATACTTAAAACATATAGATGCCTAGCTGTAGATATGTATAATTATTTCTGTATTCAAATAGATGGCAAACAGACCAGATTAATATCAAGACACACATTTGTCTTCATGCACAAAACCCCCCAGTGCGGTGGAAAAAATACACTTTGGTGCTTCCTAATTCTTCCTGCTGTCCATAGTGGCCAGTCTCCCCAGACTGATTTATGCTGCTTTCAGTTATATAGAACATAAGTATTTCTCTATGCTGAAAGAAGACTGTTAAGTAGATTCTAATTTGTTCTCGCCTAGCCTTTGTCATCCATACCAGGATATCCCACCTACTTGAATGAAGTGTAAATGTGGCCCCAATGCAGTTATTTAAAATTGGCTGACGTTAAAACATATGGCACCCCAAGAGACAGCACATTTCCATCATCTTTTACCAGTCTCTTTCCTCTCACCAAAAAGCACTTTTTCTGAATTCAACGAAGTCGTACAGTCACAGTCATTAGAGCCAAGGAAATCCACTTGCATCACTCAGTGTGACCCTGCAGCTCTTGGAAGACAACTCAATCTATCATTCCCACTAATGTCTTATCTAACTTGTTCTTGAGTGTCTGCTGTGATGATGCCTCGACCCCCTCCCTGGGGAGTCTGTCTGACTACCCAATTCCTTTTCCTGCTAAGAAATTTATTCCTACTGTCTAGTGCAAAACCATGGCCAATTTCTCCCAGGACGGTCAGCATCTAAGATGGATATACAAAGGATATATTTTTTTTCACTTGAAAAGACTCTTTTAAAAAAATTCTTTAATGTATATATTTCATACCCTTTATTTCCCTTATTATGGTTTCTGTCCCTTCATTACAATGGTCTATTGAGCAATAAGGTCTGAGTTCAGGAACTAATTGCATTTTTAGGATTGTCTCTTTGGACGCAGTAGCATTAGTGTTTAATTGGTAAAACAAGAAATCTGAGACCATTTGAAAAGCTGAATGAGGTTCCAAAGTGATTTCTGAGCTGCCCTTGTTCAAAACAGCTCGAGTGTACGGAAGTGTGATATGTTGGATTTTTGGAAATGTGTGCCCATTTGGTAGCTACAGTCCCATGCCAAATTCCATGACCTTTTCTTCTGTTTCCATTGCAAATTGCCTTATGCCAGGAAGATAAATAGCTACAACTGCAAACAAATCCCAAGTTTATATCACAGTCTTTGTATGCTGCTAAAATGTGCTTTTGCTTCAGCACGGAAAAACTAACTGCCTATTTATCTTTTGAAGCCAATCCCATTATTTATACAGTATTTATCAGCTCTTTGCCTTGTTTTGAAATACAGGGATGCTGAACTGTTCTAAACGCTTAGGGAATTCATGGGAAAATAACTACAAAGGCAACTCCACAGCATAACAAAATTCAGGCTAATAAACTGAACCCTCTGATCCTGTTCCTTGCTTTTCAAAGACATTTTTCCCTCTAACACTACATACATCAAAAAGACTCTTAGCCTATCATTGTGGTTTAACTTGATTTTGTTTGTTTGTTAAACTAACAGAGGTGGCACAATGGGTTAATGTATTGGGGTTCCCCTCTGGAAGGTTGACAGCAGATGAGTTTGCTAGTTTTAGAAGCCTCATTTCTACCAATCCCCTGGTCCAGTCTCTCACCGCCCACCCACACAATGACTGCTCCTGTCTGCTAAGCAGAGGCCCAGCAATGGGAATAGCCAAGAAAGGTTGTGAAAGTCACTGCTCTCCCACACGGCTGTGGACACTGTGTCTGCCTTAGTCTATTAGCTCCATTCTTTCCTGAGCACTATCCTCATTACGATGTTTAAAAGCCATTTTGGTTTGGCAAGCACAAAGCCGGTCAGATCCCAATCTGGTGTAAATCAGCAAAGTTCCATGGAAGTCATGTCAGTTTACACCAAGTGAGGATCTGGCCCTACATACTCTCACGTTAAAATTAGGTTCTCCGAAGCCACAATGGTATAGCTTATTCTGGAGCAGAAAAGCAAGAGAAAGGGCCTGGAGGACCCTTTGGTACTAAATTGTACCAGCAACTATCCATCCCTCATATAGGAGGGGGTTGTAAAGAGAGAGAAGTGAGTCACCATGTCATATTAACTATAATATAATTACAACAAGACTATGAAACAAGAACAAAGCTAAAGCAAGTTACTATAAATCATCGCCTAATATACCCAGCAGCTTTCTATTATTTATTTCAAAAGTGATGGCTGCCATCATGGCCAACACTGGGAATGAACCAGAGATCTCTAGATCTTGAAGTATGAGTTGCTACAGCTTGACCTAATGAGCAGCCCATATTGCTTGAGTCTGTACCAGATTCACCTCCTCTGTGAATTGGGCACATAGGGGGACATGCATTTCATTCTTCATACAGAGGGCGACAAGACCTGTTTGTTGAAGTCCGTGTCTCACTTATGGATGCAAAAACGTCTTTGTGCTGAGAAAGTTCAGGATCTACCAAACATGCATACTACCTGTATTGCTATATGGGTCAGAAACCTGAATCCTCTTAGAGGCAGACTTGGAGCAATTAGAGACATTCCACATCTACTGCCAGCACCAAATCCTGAGTATAAAGTTATTTGACTTTGTGCGAAATGTCACAATCTTGCAGAGATCTGGCCTTCCTTCAGTCACGCATTATACTGAAAAATGTCAGCACTGCCTGCTTTCCGGCCATCTCACCAGGAGCACAAAAACACCCCAGCATGCTGTGCTCTCAAACTCTTCATCAATGCACTATTGAGTGCACACCTTGACCTTAGCTGGCACTACCCCCAGTGATTTGTGAATTCACAGGATTGAGCCAGAAACTTCACTACACAAAGCCATCAACTGTGGTCACTCTGGCTGGTGCAAGGCTCCTCAGTAGACTAAGCATGTTTGATGCGGGGGACATGCAACACACCTGGACCAGCAGGGTTGTTTGGAGATAGTGGTAGTATAATGATCTATGGCTTTGTTAATAACCACGAGTTATTGCACCCGGGTGACGAGAACTGACTTAGAGAGTATTAGTTGGGGACTGGTCCTGCTTTGAGCAGGGGGTTGGACTAGATGACCTCCTGAGGTCCCTTCCAACCCTGATATTCTATGATTCTATGATCACTACTGGAGCATTGAGAAATAACGTTTGCTATTTCTATAGCATCTTGCCTGTAAGGAACTCAAAGCAATGCACACTGTAGTGAGGCCATATTGGAATTCTGGGAGGTGGGTTGGCACAAGCCCGCCCACATCTAAAGGCCCCCCCCCAGCCTTGCAGGAAGGACCACTGGACCCGGGAACCAACTGAATATGGGGGACAACTAATGGATAACAGGGTCAGGAGTGACGGTCACAGGTTCAAAACTAGGGATCCAGAGGGGGATACCAAGCAGAGAACCCCAGACAGCACCCACTGCTCCTCAAAGCTGTCTAGGGAGCCAGTGGACGCCACTCAGAGGAACTCTGCTCGGATGTGTGAGACCAGGGAGGAGCGTAAATAGGCCCCACAGTTGCAGAGCACCCCCTCGTCTAGCATCCTCCTCCTGGTGTTGAAGATGGCCACTTTGGCCAGGGTCAGGAGGAGGTTGACGAAGAGGTCTTGCGACTTCGTGGGGCCACGGACAGGGTGTGAGAATATAAACAGGTGTGGGGAAAAGTGCAGCCAGAACCTCAACAGGAGGTTCTGGAGGAGCTGGAATAGGGGCTGCAACCTGGCACATTCAAGATAAGTGTGCGCCAGGTTCTCCCTCATGCCACAAAATGGCAGGCGTCGGGGATGGGGGTGAACCATGCCAGGTGCACGCCTGTGCTCACAGCTCCATGAAGGAGCAGCCAGTCGATATCCCCAGAGGGCCGTGGGACCAGGGTGGAATAGAGGCTGGCCCACTGGGGTTCCTCACCCTCCACAGGTGGTAGATAGTCCTGCCATTTGGTATGAGGGCAGGACACGAGGGAGAGGAAGTGAAACATGTGGAGCAAGAGCATGTATAGTTGTTTCCTTGGCACAGTTCAGAAGTGAACCGGCTGCAGGGCACATAGCCGGCTTGGATTGTGGAAGAGAGGGGGCCAGGAGGGCTCACGGGACAGGGGCCCGATGAAAAAGTCCAGAGGCCCTGGGGTGAGGGGTGGGTGGGGAGCACCCTCTCAAGGAAAACCCGAGAGGTGGGCAACAAGGCTGCCCCACCTCCTGAAGCACACGCAGGGGGGTCAGAAGGGTGGCCAGCTCCATGTGCGGACTCGGGGATCCACACAGTCCCCCCGTCATAGTCCAGGGAGTCTCCAATTCTGGTGGTTTCTGCCAGGACCAGCCTCTGTCGCACCAAGGTGGAATCCGCCACCTGCACATGAAAATGGGGATTGCGTAGCAGGGGCTCCGCGAGGAGATCTGCCCCCTTGGTGGCCACAACAGACCTGGTCACTGAGAACAGCTTCCAGGTCTGGAGGAGGGCCTGGTAGAAGACCAGCAGCTTGGAGCGGCCTCATGGAAGACCCCTCAGATGGAAATAAAGGAGCTGCCAGTCGTAGCGGAGCCCTCGGAGGTGGCGGAGGAAGATGTGCACCAACGTGCTCCACGTCTGACTACCTGCACCATAAAGGAGTCTCTGCAGGGCCTGGAAGTGGAAGACATGGACCTGGCTGCAGAGGCAGACCAGGCCCTGTCCTCCCTCCTCCAGGGGAAGACTCAGGACCCCTGCAGAGACCCAGGGCAGTCCTGGTCAGAAGAACTCCAGAGCTACCCTCTGAAGCCGGGCCAGGATCCCCTGGCTGGGCTCAGGGTGTTGAGCTGGTGCCAGAGTATGGACAGGACTAGTTGGTTCAGATGCCTGCCCACCTCCTAGGATTCCAATAAGGCAGGGCCCCCCACACAGCAGCAACAGCCAGGAAGAGAGCTCCAGCTGGCAGGGCAGCCAGAGCAGACTTGCCAGGTGCTGGAGTGAGACGAGGGGGCTCCCTCTGGACTGGACAGTGAGGGAGCTCTACACTCCCCTGGGTGGGCAGAGTCGAACCCGCCTCACCCCCCTCACCAGAAGTTCCAGGGCGGGGCAGGAAGTATAAAAGGAGGGCTCTGCAGCTCAGTTGGGCTGGAGCCAGCAGGGAGGACAGACGCCTCTGCCTTGCTGAGGCACCTGGGAGCAGAACCTGTGCTCTGCCGCACCCTGCCCCCAGAGGGGATGGACCCAGATGCGGAGTTGCCAGGACTACCGCCGGCTGTGCAGCCCGAGGACCTGTGGAGGCCAGAGGTACCAAACCCTGGGGAGGTAGGAAGTAGCCCAGGGGCAGCCGACGACTGGCCGGCTACAGTGCTGACTGCGTCTGGGTTGGCATATTGCGGCTGGATCCCCGCTGACCCAGTGGCAGACCCCTCCGCCACTATTAGGGCCCTGGGCTGGGACGCGGTGGAGTAGGGTGGGCCCGTTTCCCCCTGCCACCCCAAGCCCGGGGTGGCTGACTCCCCACCTTAGGCCAGGAGGCCTGTGCTCTGTGAACACCCCTGCCAGCACCCCAGACTGCCTGCTGGGTGCTCAACCTTTGTTGGAGCCCCCTGGGCTGTGTGGGCACTCACCCTTACTTGAACCCCGAGACGGTGTGCATTTGCTGACTGCCTGAGCCCACAAGCCCAGGCCGAAGCCTGCCCCCTGCTCAGCCCCACCCAAAGGGCTAGAGCTAAACTGACTGGATGTCTGCTGGCTGCCTTTGCCCACAAGCTAAGGCTAAAGCCTGCTCCCTGTTCTGCCCTGCCCCAAAGGGCTAGAGCTATTGATTGTGTGTTTGCTGGCTGCCGTAGGCCCGGAGGCCTAGGCTACAGCCTGCTATCAGCCAGCCCTACCCTGAGAGCCAGGGCCCAGACTGTTAACTGGTATCAGCCCCAGCTGAGAGGCTGCGGGCTAGAGACTACGTCAGGCGCTGTCCCGCCCACGGGTAGGGACAGGAGCCCCACAATATTGTGGTGTGCTTGCCTTTGTTAGATGGGCCCAAAACCACAGACTGCGTAGGACTTGACCTGCCGGTGAGGCCCCAGCCCAAAGACTGCTGCCCCTGACAGTGAGGCACAGTGGCCTCCCTCTCCACCGGAGTGCGAGGGACCATTACAACACTCTTTAACGAACAGACTAATTCTGTCTGTGTGCCCCTGAGATGTAGGTAAGATGAGATCTTACAACCAGAGAAACTGAGACCCAGACCGATTATTTGACTTGCCCAAAGGAATCAATCACTGACTTGGTCAAGAGAAATGAATCAGTAGCAGAGCTGGGAATAGAAGCCAGCATGCAGATCCTCATCTGGTGTAATGACTGGAGCTATGCCAATTTACACCAATAGAGGATCTGGCCCCAGGAGTCCCCTACTATAATTACTAGACACCGGTCCCTTTCATAACTGCTCCTTCAGGAGTCCGAGTGAGCGTGAGCCAACAATGTTTCCTAAGCATTGGTAGCTAGGAGTATTGGTGGAGCTTAATCTCTCCCAGTGTATTACTGCACACTACAATTCTGGAGGAAAACGGTCAGTGAAGTAGTTAAGTTCTCACGTTTTTCTTTTGCCAAAAGCCAATGCATCATAGTGTGCTTCCCTTCCCCAAGAGGGACTGAAATTGTCTTTTTTATTGTGCAGTAGAAAAATGGCATGTTGTATCCTACTGCAGGAGCAAGTGAGGGGCTGCTGTTTCTTTCTTTATTCTCCTCCGAAGAGCTGATCTATGATGCAAACATCCACGTCGGGACTGAAAAGAATATGTGCTATTGCTTACCCTTTCAGTGTACTGTGCTTGTGCAGGTTAAAGGAGGCAAAAGAAAAAGACAAGCTAAGAGTTGTAATGAAAGATCCTGATAAGTATATGAATCATAAATATCTTTCTAATGCATCCCACCTGGTTCTCCGAGATAGTATTACAACCTTCCCTTCTTCAGTGCAGAGGGGCTCTGTCACTTGGATCGGTACTATTGAACAGGAGCAAAAAATGCAAGATCCCCTTTCCCTCTGCAATACAAAAAGGGTTTCACCCTTTTTGTGACTATTTCTGACAGTGAAGCATGTGTTACTTTTCTGGCATTCTTCACACAATGCCAGAGTGTGGAACAGAAGACTGAGGGGGTACAGTTTTTTTTCAAAAACACATCATTGTACTGGAGGAAAACAGAGACCCTCTATGTAATACTGTGCGGTATTCTTTCTGCCTTTTTAACATCTAATGTAACAATCTAAGTGACATACACAACTGCAAAGATTGAAATTCAGGAAAAATGATCCTACAAGGTGCAAGGATGTTGGATGTGAAACTATAGGCACATTCCATGTTATGAACCAGTGGCACTCACTTAAGGTGTTTGTGAAAAGAGCAAGAGAGAGTGGGTTTGTGGCTGTGATTTAATTTCACAGCTCCTTTTCAAATCTTTCCCTGCTTTACCCTGCAAAGACCGAAGTAGTGCAGGCAGCATGGAACTGGCCAATAGGCTAATGTGACCAAAGCTTAGCAGCATCAGACTATCAGATTGTCCGGTGAAGGCACAGGGATTTATTTGCAACACACCTCACTGCTCCTGGATGTGCAGTGGCAAGATATAGTTCCTTTCACCTTCAGTTGGCCAGGAGGGCTCCGTTCTCCTAACCAATCTGATCCAGACTTTTGCAATCTTTAGCCTGGATTATTGTTGTTAGAGCCGAACAAAACAATGGGATTTTTCAGTTCAACGATGAAAATGGGAGGGGTGGGGGGGAGAGAATTGGTTTAAACCTATATTGAATCCTTTGGGCTTTTCTTTAATAAAAATAAAAAAAAACTGGAAAAAGTGTTTTGGGTTGAACAACGTGTTTCATTCAACCCAATTTGGGGGAAAGAGGGGGGTTGGTTTTTTGGTTTCATTTCGATTCAGGTCATCTTTGTATGTTTTCACCCTTATTTTAATTCAAATAATTTCAAAATGAAATGGGGTTTCAATTTGAAATTCCCCAAAACAAAACATTTGGAGAAGTCAAAATGACATGTTTCAACATTTCCAAACAAAACTTTCAGGGGGGTTTTTCAACCAAAATATCCACTGAGTTCTGCCCAAACTCACAAATAGTTTCCAGGCACCTTTTGGCAAATTTACTATTTGCTAAAAAAAATTGCACCTGGGATTGAATGCAATGGCTACTCTCTGGGCATAGGCATGGGCATAGGTATAGGCATGGGAGCCTGGGGGTGGTCTTTAGCCGCTCAAAAAATTAGGGATTTTATTAACAAATAAAGGAAACACTGAGTTTGGAACAGGAGCTTTCTCTCACTTCATTAAAAGTGGATAAAATTTAGTCATAGTACAAAACTGCTCATTAAGGAATCACTTTAAAAAAAAACCACTAGTAAAAAGAATGACTTACAAATCTGAAAGTTCCAAACAGTGACCATCACCCTGGGTTTCATGAAATGGATTCTTCTGCAACATCTGTATACTGCAAGTTATCAGCTTTTCCCTTGTCTACATGTAAAGTCATACAACATTGGAGCCGTGATTGCTCCATTGTGAATCAAATGTGTGGGGAGGGATAGCTCAGTGGTTTGAGCATTGGCCTGCTAAACCCACGGTTGTAAATTCAATCCTTGAGGGGGCCATTTGGGGAACTGGGGCAAAACTCTGTCTGGGGATTGGTCCTGCTTTGAGCAGCGGGTTAAACTAGATGATAGCCTGAGGTCCTTTCTAACCCTGATATTCTATGATTCTATGCCATAGAACACTGAAACCACGCTCACGTACAGCAATGGTTGCTGGTACCACCACAATCATCTTCAAAAACTTCCGATGTTCCGTTTGGGTGAGTGAACTGATGTATTTCTGAACTGGTGCCAATGATCTCTCTGTAAACTGAGAGCTGGCTTGCAACAGATGGAGCAAAATAATCAATTGATCATGGTTGAAATCAGAACCACAGACCTAAACCACAGCTTGAACTTGTGCTTCTGTTATGTTGAGAGTTTCAAGATTTTGAATAATTCTTTTCAAATCTTGATTGAATAGTGGACATTGTAAACTCAATTCCTTTAAAGTCAATGTACAGTAGATTCTATTTATTAGCACCCCCTGGGTTGATGGCTAAAAGTTGCCATTATCCAAATTTGCTCAAAAACGAAAGGCAGGATTATGGGACCACTACCAGAGAAGAACTTACTGGGATGTTCCTTTCCTGGCTGCCGCACTGCAAACCTGCCTGTGCTCAGCTCATCCTAGTGCTTCCCCCTGGGGCTGTAGTTCCGCAAACCTGCCTTCCGGGGCTGCAGCCAGGAAAGAAAACTCTGGGACTGCAGGGTACCTCTTTCTGCACTCTCTGGGCGGTGTCCTGCCCTGGCCCTGGGAGTCCAGGCTCGACACATCCCAGCCCTTCCTTCCCTGACTGTAGCCCTGTAAACTTGCCTGTGGCCAGGGGTAGCAGGGACACTGGGATGTCCCAAGCCCAGGCCCGATGCAGGCTGCAGCGTATGGGAAGAGGTACTATGCAGCCTTGAGGCCCACCAGTGCCCCCACTCCCTGTGGAGAACTCTGGCATCCAAATGCAGCCTCCATCCCTGCTACTGCCTTGCCTGCAGCCTACCCTGGGGCTTGGGCTTCACACATTCCAGCAATCCCATCCCTGACTGAAGCCCCAGAAACCTGCCTGTGGCTAGGGTTTTCCATGTGAAGTAGGAGCACTGGATGCCCATGGGGCTGCAGTCAAAAAAAGTTAACAGCCAACATGCCTGTTGCCAACATCTAGACAAACTTACAATTATAGTCAATTGGATGGTATCCGCTCCAGGCAAAACATTTCCATTAACTGAATGTTTTTATTATCTGGGTTGTTATTACGTGGCATCTACTATACTTACCCAGGTTCGGCAAAGGAATTTTATAACTTTCTTTCTTGGAAGCTCACGCATTGACTAACCAACTTTAAACTTTACTAGGGGTGTTGCTCCCCGAGTAAATTGTAGCTTTCATCTCATCAGATGGACAGAAGTGAATTAAGTGTCATTTTCCCAAGAGATTGGCCTTCTGTTGCTGAAATGTCCAACTCTTGCATTCTTGGACAGATCATCCATGGCGTTTAGGACTTTTTCAACCTAGTTCAATACCAAACAGGAAGTTCAGCGTTCCCATTTGAGCTGCTATGTCATCAGTTTGAGCTCATTTCAGGAACTTTCACAGCAGCCTTCACAACCTCTCAAGCTGAGCAAACAGTAGCTCTCAGAAATTGAAGCCAGTGCTTTTGCAGGGAGAGTCTGTCTGCTTGGACAAAGGACACCGAAGTTGGGTGATGCATTTAACGTGTCATACTTTATCCTGAACTACAGAGTCTAGTTTGGGTGATTTTTTTTTTTTTTAATTTTGTGATTTGTGTACACAGTTTCAAAAGTCTTAGGATTGGGTTAACAGCATCCTGACATTCCAAACTCAAAGCATGCCCATAGCAATGAGTATATGTAGCTTGTGGTTTCTGCTGTTGCAATCAAGTTGCTACACCTGATACTAAGCCTACCATATTAGCAGCATCGTCGTCAACAGTTGTTGATCTTCAGATTTAGATGCAATTATACATCTTTAATTATGGATAAGATTACCCTTGCCAATGTACAGGCTACATTGTACAACCCAATGAACGCTCCATCGGCATTTATGTCATCATCCATATATCACAGGCCTGAAAACACTTGTTCTTTGTTGCATAAGTCTGTCTCCTCTAACATGAATGTAGGCCACTTTCCAGAAGTTCTCAGAACTTTGCATTATCTCATTTTGGAATGACTGGATTTGTCAATTTGTTTTTCAGCCACTTTGAAATACCAGGATCATGTTCTGCCTGCAAACAAAGCAGATGAATAAAGTTGCAGTCAATCTCTCCACTTAAGGGTGTATTTTTAGGTTGTTCAGTATAATGACCTCGCAATGCAAGTCTTTGTCTGGCAAAATAATGTAGTACGTAGTACTTTGAATTTTCATGAGGATCCTTTTGTTTTCTTCTTTTCTCTTAGCAGGTCACCAACATTCGTAGCAGTCTTTTGAAGACTATCAACTGCTTCAAGGTGACACAGAGGAACTTGATGCCTCTCAAGAAAAGCCACAAAAATGATTCAAGGACTAGAGAAAATGTCTTCTGGGAAGAGACTTGACAAATCTCAATTTGTTTAGATTATCAAAAAAGAAGATTGAGAGGTAATTTGTTCAGTGTCTGAGTACCTTCATGGGGAGAAAAGACTGGTACTAAAGTACTGTTTAATCTAGCAGACAAAGGTATAAGTAAAAACACTGGCTGAAAGCTGAAGCCAGACCAATTCAAACTTGAAATAAAGCCCACATTTTTAACAGTGGGAGTGATTAACAATTGAAAAAAAACCACCAAGGGAAGTGGTGGATTCTCCATCTCTTGATGTCTTCAAATCAACGCTGGCTAGCTTTCTGGAAGACGTACTTGAGCCACACACAAATGCAGGGACAATTGTGTGAAATTTAAGGGCCTGTGATACATAGGCAGTCAGACTAGATGATCTAATGGTCCCTTCTGGTTTTAAACTCTGTGAATCTCTGGGAATTTGTCCCGAGCCTTTTTCCAAATAGAGAATCCAGACTGTGTGAAAGTTTTATCTGTGTACTTCGTCAAAAGTAGTTGGTGCCTAAAAGCTGTACAACTGCAGAAACAAAATAAGCTGTCACTAGCGTCAAAATAATGGAACTACTGTATTGCAAGTTGTCAAAGCAGGGTGAGCAGAAAGAACAGCCTTTATTTTCCAGAGTTACACAGTGGGAAAGGCATTGCATCATGGCTGAGGTGTCTCAAAAAATGCTAATAGTAGCAGGCAACTGGCATTTGGTTTCTGTTGTAGGCGGTGGCGGAGCCAGCTCAGTACAACAACCAGCAGAAGTTGATCCACTTGTTGTTGGAAGTAGAGCTTCCTCCTTTTTAATCAGCCATGTTTTGAGTGTCATTGTAGCACCCTGAAAATATGTGGGGGGAGTTGTGTAACTTCACTGAATCACAGACAGTCTTGTCTACACTGGCACTTTACAGCGCTGCAACTTTCTCGCTCAGGAGGGTGAAAATACACCCCCCTGAGCGGAGCAAGTTTCAGCGCTGTAAAGTGCCAGTGAAGACAGTGCACCAGTGCTGAGAGCTGTGCCCCTCGTGGAGGTGGGTTTTTTTAGAGTGCTGGGAGAACTCTCTCCCAGTGTTCTGTCGCGACTACACAAGCCACGTTAAAGCGCTGCCGTGGCAGCGCTTTAACGTTGCCAGAGTAGACTAGCCCTTAGTAAGAATGGCACAGGATTGCAGAATTAAAAAACACACACAATATGCTCTGGAAAGCTGAATCATTTAACTGGTCTCTTGGCTTTAAAGGGTCATTGCATTCTTTGTAGAACAGTTTAGAATGTGGCAGACTGAAGAAAGGGAATAATAGCCGACACACAATCTGTTGATTACATTGGAAAACATTTTTCTTTTTGTTTACATAACCCACTGGGTTTCTGTCCCTCAAACATCAGCAAGGAAAAGACTGTAAATGGCAGCTGGAGGTCTTGATGGGATTTGGCTAAGTCTCGAAAACGATCGCTAAACAGTCATGGATTCATGATGTGTGGCCTCCCCGCTCCCCGTGTGGAAAAAGAGGGCATGGAACTTGGTGATCATGGTGTACAATCAGCTCAACATGAGCTCCTCACTGCGAGGCTGTGGCCAAAAAGGTTAATGAGAACATTGGGAAAAATCTTGATTAGGAGGCAAGAGGTTATTTTATCTGTGTATTTGGCACTGGTGCAACTGCTGCTGGAATATTGTGTCCAGTTCTGCTGGCCATAGTTCAAAAAGGATGTTGATAAATTGGAGAGGGTTCAGAAAATAGCCCTGAGAATGATTAAAGGATTGGGAAAAGAGGCCTTTATAGTGAGAGACTTGAGGCGCTCAATCTATTTAGCATAACAAAATGTGAAAGGGTGACTTGGTCACAGTGCACAAGTACATACAGGAGGAACAAATATTTAATTGTGGGCTCTTCAGTCCAGCAGATGAAAGTTAAAATGATCCAGTGGCTGGAAATTGGAGTTACACAAATCCAGACTGGAAATAAGATGTACATTTTTAACAGTGAGCGTGATTAATCATTGGAACGACTTACCAAGGGTTGTGGTGGATTCTCTGTCGCTGGAAAGTTTTAAATCAAAATGGGATGTTTCTGTAAAAGAAACAGGAATTATTTCAGGGAAGTCCTATGGCCTGTGTTTGTACAGGAAGTCAGACTAGATTATCACAGTGCTCCATTCTGACCTTTAGAAGTGGCAGCTAGTTGGACCTATCCCAGGTCTCTGTGGAGAGAGAGGATCAGAAGTCTTGATACAAAGAGAAGAAGGATCAGTAGCCTTAGTGAAAGGAGGAGTAAAATGGCTGCAGAAAGGGTGGGAAACTTGGTGAAATGATGATAATCAATGGGACACTGTAATACCAGAGTACAAAATATATCGGACTGACAGAGTAGGTCATACTGATGGTGGAGTGGCACTATGTGAGAAAGGAAACAGTCAAGTATAAACAGAATCTTAAATGACTCAAACTGTACCCATAGAATCTCTATGGATAGACATTCCATGCTTGAACAATAGAAGTATAGCCGTTTGAATGTACTACCAACCAGCGGACCAAGATGGTGACAGTGACTGTGAAATGTTCAGGGAGATGAAGGAAGCTACAAAAACAGAAAACCCAATAATAATGGGGGATTGCGACTATCCCCATGTTGACTGTGTACATGTCACCTCAGGATGGGATGTAGAAATAAAATTTCGAGATCCCATTAACGACTGCTTCCTGGAGCAGCTAATCCTGGAATTCTTGATTTAGTCCTAAGTGGAGCATAAGATCTGGTCCAAGAGGCAAATAAAACGGTACCTCTCGGTAATAGCAACTGTAATGTAATTTAAATTTAACATCCTTATGGGGGCAAAATGCCAAAGAAACCCACCACAGTAGCATTTAACTTCCAAAAGGAGAACTACACAAAAAGGAGAAGGCTTGGGAATCACCCAAGAGTTCTGAAGGCGCTCAAATATGAAATTGAAGAACTACTACCTGTGGTCTGTAACCTATTGCTTAAACCAGCCTCTGTGCCAGAAAACTGGAGGCTAGCTAATGTAATGCTGATATTTTTTTTAAAAAGGCTCCAGAGGTGATCCTGGCAGTTCCAGGCCAGTAAGCCTACCTTCATTACCAGGCAAATAGGTTGAAATGATAGGAAAGAACAGAATTATCATACACATAAACAAACATGTTGGGGAAGAGTCAACATGGCTTTCGTAAAGGGAAATTATGCCTCGCCCATCTAGTAGAATTCTTTGAGGGTGGTAACAAGCATGTGGACAAGGGTGATCCAGTTGATAGTGAACTTTGAAATTTCAGAAAGTCTTTTACAAGGTCCCTCACCCCAATGGTTCTTAAGCAAAACAAGCAGTGATGGGATAAGAGGGAAAGTTCACTCACGGATCATTTCATAATCTTCTCCCTCCTCAGATCCAGATTCTGAGCACGAGGCACTGTAAACAGAGTATTCTTCATGGTGGGACCCTATCTGTGGAACAGCTTGCCACAAGAAATTAGACTGAGACCAGGCCTGAACATGTTCAGGTGCAGATGCCTTCACCTAGAATTTGTACACTTTAACTAAAGAAAGACTCCTACAGGCACAAAGTCATGCTTGTTAGCCCCACTGTCTTAGGAGAATGGTGGGGGGGGGAAGAAAAAGCCTTTTTGTCCAGGACTTTTGTACTCTTTAATTATGTTCACCGATGGGGGTGGGGGAGCAAAGGGGGCAATTGCCCAGGTGCAATTTAAAAGGGCCCGGGGGCCCCCAGCTGCCAGCAGCGCAGCAGGGCTAAGGCAGGTTTCCTTCCCGCCCTCACTCCGCACCGCTCCTGAAAGCGGCTGGCACGTCCTTGGGGAGGGAGTCTCCGCACGCTGCCCCCAGCTTGAGCGCTGACTCTGCAGCTCCCATTGGCCGGAAACTGCAGCCAATGGGAGCTGTGGGGGCGGTGCCTGCGGGCAGCGGCGCACGGAGACCCCCGGGGCCCCCTGCTTAGGAGTTGCTGCCAGAGGGGTGTGCCAGTTGCTTTCGGGAGCCCCCCTGCACCCCGACCCCCTGCCCCAGGCTAGAGCCTGCACCCTGCACCCAAACTCCCTCCCAGAGCCTGACCCTTTGCCCCTTCCCACACCCCAACCCCCTGCCCCAGCCCAGAGCCCACACCCAAACTCTGTCCCAGAGCCCACATCCTGCACCCCTACCCCTGCCCCAGACCAGAGCCCACACCCAAACTCTGTCCCAGAGCCCGCACCTCCTCCTGCACCCAAACTCCCTCCCAGAGCCTGCACCCCCTCCTGCACCCCAAATCCCTGCCCCAGCCCAGGGCCCGCAGCCCCTACCACACCCAAACTCCCTCCCTGAGCCTGACCCTTCACCCTCTTCCACACCCCTGCCACATCCCAGAGCCTGCACCCCAACTCCCTCCCAAAGTCTGCACCCCCTCCCGCACCCCAACCCCCTGCCCCAGCCTGGTGAAAGTGAGTGAGGGTGGGAAAGAGTGAGCGACGGAGGGAGGGGGGATGGAGTGAGCAGGGGCGGGGCCTCAGAGAAGGGGCGGGACAGGGGCATGGTCTCCAGGAAGGGTCAGGGCAAAGGTCTTTGGGTTTGAGCAATTAGACAGTTGGCAACCCTAGTGGGCGAACATATGGAAGCCCTGTCCATGCAGGAAGAGCACACGCAGCAGCGTGGCCAGCAGCTCGCTGGGCACCAGCCAGTGCAGGCGCAGCACCGCCCAAATGTCAGGCAGACCCGGTCGGCGTGGGCATGGCTTGTGCATGCGTGGGGGCCCATTGACTGTTCTGCCCTGGGGCTGTCAGCGGGCCTGCCGAAGAGGGACCCTGGTCCTCTCTTTAATCTCGTGACTGCTCTGGACTCCAAAGGCATAAAGGTCAAGTGGAGCCAATGATGTTTCCAAAATCCTCCATCATGAGCCCCATCTTCATCTGAGACGTTAGAAAGCTGAGAATGTGGGTTACCAGCGCCCCCTCCCTCCCGCCCCCCCTCCCGGATCTTGTGTAGTATTCTGTCACCCCCCAAGCAGCTGGTAAAGGATATGCTGTTTGTTCGGTCTCCTGCTAAGCATCCCACCAACAAAAAATGATTCTCCTTCATCAATCTACTCCCCATTCAGATATCTGTACACACACACTGTATTTAACTTTCTGAATTCTTTACCTTTGCGGAATCTCCTTGTCTGCTAGGTGAGTGAGATGATCCTTTATCTTACGTTGGGGTTATGTGGACCAAGTGATTGCTCATCAGTATGAGGAGAGATAACGGGTCAGTAAAATAAATAACCTTTGAAGAATATTATGGGGAAACTAAAGCAAATAATCATTACCTCAAGTTTGCTAAGCTCAGGCAGCAATGAATGATTAAAAGAGAGCTAAGCTCGGTGGGACTGAGAAGCCTTCATTCCCAGCATGTTTGTCTGGCGGCCCAGACTGTGATGCTATTGAGTGAGTCAATCTGGTTCTTATTTTTGTTCTGTGTTTGTACAGTGTCTAGCACAAGGAGTCCTTGACCAGGGTTCCTAAGCACTATTATTATAATATAAATACATAATAGTAAAAATATCAGACCTGTTCAGATACTTAAACATAACTTGATCATTGAGCTGAAACTTAATGGGAGGTGATACTTTCAGTGGTCTAGGGCTTAATTATGGTAAATCCCAGGGGTGTGTTAACAACAGTATTTTATTCTCATTTGTGCTTAGACAGAAGGCTGCAGCCTCCTCTTTCAAATGTAGGACCTTTTGCCAGAGTCATCCATGCTTTTGTTATGCTAAAAGTGGCTATAACGCACTCTGGACAGGGCTGGCTCCAGGGTTTTGGTCGCCCTAAGCAGCCAAAAAGAAAAAAAAACCACGATCGCGACCTGCGGTGGAAATTCGGCGGAAGGTCCTTCGCTCCGAGCAGGGGTGAGGGACCGTCCGCCGAATTGCCGCCGAATAGCTGGACCTGCCGCCCCTCTCCGGAGTGGCCGCCCCAAGCATCTGCTTGCCAAGCTGGTGCCTGGAGCCGGCCCTGACTCTGGAGGACTTCACCTTACAACCATCTAGAAAATTCCGCATGTACGGTGTGCAGCTTCCTACCAGCTAAGATGTGTTTCTTGCCAGAAGCAATTCACACCTCTGTAGTACGCTCTGCACAGGTTTGCAGTGCACTGACTAGATACAATGTAAAGAGTTTGTAGCTCAGAAAACTTGTCTTAATCGGTTGCATCTTAGTTATCTCAGAAATTGCCTTTCTCCTTACATTGTACCATGGCTAGCACTGGTCATTTTTTTTCCAACTGAATGTTTTTCCATCTGAAAATGCTGATGTGATAAAACTGAAACTTTGATAAGCTTGAAATACTTTATTTTGACCTTATTGAAACTCTTCCTTTTGACTTTGTTTACATGGGTTCTAATCCATAATATGAAAATCAAGATGTTTCCACTTATCTATTGATGCTTGATTTAACTACAGAACATGTAGAGCTGCCCCAGCAATAGCAATGAGAAGTTTTATGAAAATAAAATTTGCTGAACATTTTCACCCAGCTCAAATGGCATCTTAAAATTTCTAGACACAAGAGCTTGGCGACAAGATAACCCAAGGCTTTGGAAAAGGATCACAGATGGAATGGAATCAGAATTAAGGCAACATTTAATAGGTAAATTGCAACTTGAAAAAGTGGATTTCATCAGACAAACTTTATCTAGCGAACACCACCCTACCCATCAAGGGGTCAGAGGTAAGGGGGTACCTTGGGGTCAGTTAAGAGCTGGATCTAGTACACAATCCCCCTAGAAACGTGTGTTTCTTTTGTGGAATTTTGAAACAGTCATTGCACAGGTAGATCAGTGTGAATGCGTTGGGGATGAGTTCCGACGCCCAGCAGTTAATAAAATGCTTTTTAGCAACATGTTGTCAATACCTATGGCAGCCAATGAGACAAAGTAGAATAGTCAGTCTGTGGTGGTAAGTTTGGGACTGCCTTGTATTTGTGGGGGTTCTGATCATTCCATCTGGCAACTCCAGCACTGATAGACACTGAAACACAGAGGGCAACTAACTTGGGAAGAGGAAGATAGCAGGCAAGACTCTGATCTCCTTTACATCAGAGAAACTACTTTAATGCCCACTGTATTGAGGTCAGTGGAGTTCCACGATATACAGAGATGTGAGATTAGAATATCCAGATGCCAACGTTTTGTCCTACATTTGCAATTATACACTCTTACTGGTTAATAAAAATTAGATCTGGTTCTATAGTTACAGGCAGGACTGATAACATCAGCTATTTTCAGGTTACCCAACAGTTCCTGTTATAAGACCTTGTTTTTAGTTGCTGATAATTTTGCCCAACTTTAACCATGTGGGATGAAATGTTTCATGCTGGGTGTTTTCTTCAGGATGATTGCAGAGGCAGTTGAGAGGTAAAATTTCAGCCATGTTCGAGTCTGAGGCTAGGGGGAAAATGTTTTACCCATGTTAAATTCTGGTGATCTTCTCTTTTAAAAGCTCTAGAATCCCCATGCTGTAAAGCAAGGACTTGAAATTAGGCAGAAAGGTGACCTTTGTGTCAGGGGTGTGCTTGTTTTGCTACCCAGTGAAAATCTGCCCAAACGTGACCGAGTTATAAGTCTTTGAATAACTGCAGTTTATTACACATGCTCAGTAGAGACACTGAAGGTTCCATCCACATGCTCCAGTCCACGACTGAGCAAGAATTTCCCTCCAATTGCAGCTTGGGCTTCCGGGGGGCCATACGGGCTCCGGGCACCTAGATTGGGAATGAGAAGTCCAGAAGGGTGAGACTAGGACTTGCTGGGCCAGGAGACTGGAATGAGAAGCCTGAGGAATGGAGACTGGGACCGACTAGGTGAGGAGAATGGGACTGGGATAAGGAGCCAGATGCAGGGAAAAGACAGGACAGGGACAGGTGGGAGGAGTGGGGCAGAAGGGGTCAAGCTTGGAATGGGTTAAATGGGCAGAAGAGTCTGTGCCCACTAGAGAACATTCCTCATCAGGGCCTGAAATGGAATTCAAACAACATGAGTGTTGCCACTTCTCTGCTGTCAGCAAAAATCCATGTAAGCCTTGGCAAAGTGTCCCATGCCCTTGTACTGCTGGTCCACAGACAGTACAGTGCACTGCTGCTGTCAGTTACTTCGTTAGCTCAAGCAGCAGGTGTGTGCAGTGGAGCTAAACTCTCCAATGCTACAATGAAACTTGTGGGTGTCAACATGATGCCACATGATGGATTGTTTTTGTTTTTCTCAGGTTTTTATTTAAAAAAAAAAAACTTAGGAAATTACACACCAAAATCCATGTTAAAATGACATTAAGGTTGCTAAAGTTGAGCACTCGAAAGTTAGGAAACTCCAGCATTGAGCTTGCCCGTGCAACCTTAATTTGGCCCCCTTGTCCATAAGTACACGGTGATCACATGTGCTTTTCCCCCCCACAGGTCGTCTAACCACTTACATAAAGACAAGTGGAAATTCAGGCCAGCTGTCAGTGAATTGAGGCAATAGGGTTGCATGGGTCAGAGCTGGGCCCAGGATCTCATCACATCCCTCCACGCATGCTGTTGCTTTCACATGACAGATCCTGGTTTTAAAAACAAAACCAATAAACCAACACACACCCCAAGCACTGGCATTCACAAGGCAAAAAACAGATCCCTTAAGCCAGTTTTCTGAAGAAAGGCAACTTTTTCCTCATTCAGATTGGCAGAAGACACACAGCAGACATTTTTCTCCCATTTACATTTTCTTAAAGCAACCTGCTTCATTCATTCATCATTCCACCGATAGAGAATGCCTGTTTCCAGTGCTATCTAAGTGTAAGATGCCACTGCTTGGTTGGCTCAGCCTCCTTGTAGCACTCTACTTTGAATCACTGGAAAGATGAAAAAAATTCAGCAGCGCTGCTTCTGAGATACAGCTGCAGCCATCCGGAGAATCTGTACAATTTTTCAGACTCGGCATATAGTCCATTTAGAAATTAAAAAAAAAATTGTTCATTTGTTTCATTACAACAATTTAATAAGAACACCCATCCAAAAAATAGAAAATGTCAAGTGGGTGATTAAAGCTCTTTAGCATGAACGAGATGCATTAAGTTGCAAATTTTAAATGGCAATGATCTTGAGGAAGAAATACATATTGAAGGGTTCATTGTGCCACGTGGCTTTTTTTTTTTTCTGCTTAGATTTGATCACACAGAAGGCTAGAGTCTGGCAAGATAACTAGCAGAGCTGCAGTGCAATGCACTTTTTAGGAGCAGTCTGGACTCAGCTGCTCAGGGCACAGAGCCCTTTCTCACAAGTTCAGTGCTTACTGTCAGTGTCGCTTCTGCGCCTAACCAGAGATTAGATTCTAATCATACTTGTACAGGTATAAATCAGGCATAGCTTTGCTGAAGCCAGGGGATTTAATCATTACAGCAGGCAAATAATATTAGAAGGGCTAACATGGATCTTGAAGAGCCAGTAGCTAAAGCCGTAAAAACAAACAAGCCACTCAAAGCCAGTTCTTTATTTCAGGTAGGTGGGGCAGGGATGTGACAGTGGCATTTTGCTCACAAACAAAGCTTTGGCTCAAGGAGTGGCATGAGCCAGCTGCTTCAGAACAGTGACTTAGTTCTCGGATCACTCTATCTGGTCATTTCCAGGCACTCTGATCCTAGTTCCCTATTCAATGATCATCTGCATAATGGCAGGGGGGATTAACGAGCGGCAGAATGCTGTGCATCAATAAGTAGCATTGAGGCTAGTTTAAAGAAGATCAGAATATTGCCTCCAAGTAGAAACGACACACTAATATGTACACATTCTGATTCCAGTGAGACACAGATTTTTGTGAGTTGAGGTGACATTCCCAGAACAAAACCAGCACAATTCTTCATTTATTTCCCTATGTCATTTTCTCCCACTCTGGTCCTTTCCTCTGTGTTTTTCCGGAGGGGCACATGCCTCAGCTTTCAGCATGTGAATAGACCTGCTGATTACCCTCAATGGGAGTGGCTGCGTGCTGAAAAATCTCGTCTCTTATTTACATGTCTAAATGGAAGAAGCGCTCTTTCGAAAATCCGGCCCCGATTGTGGGTGCTGAAGATTTCTGAAAATTCGGATCCTTGTGTATGAAGATGGGATGAAAGGAGCTCTGTAAATGTCACATCCTATTAATTTGATTCTTGGAAGGAATACAAAATGCAACAGAGATGTTCAATGAGGATTGAGAGAGAATTTTGCCTGTAATTTGTGCCATGTCTCTTATGTCACCTCACAAGTTTTTTTGGACCCCACTATACCTGACTCCATTGAAACACATTTCTCATCCACAGATCTATTCTAATGAATTATCCAAATCCTTTTCAATTGGTTTGCTGTGCTCCTCAGTATTCATACTTTCTTCACATTTATTATCTTTGGCACTGAAAGTTGACCTTTCAAACCCTTCTCCAAATTGCTCACCTGAGTAAACTCATAATCTTTGTAACAAATCAAACATGCCCACAGATCAGTGGTTGACACCATTGACTGTATTGTGTGTTACATTCTCAGTTAACCTTTAGACTTCTACCGTGTGTGTAAATCATACAAGATTTTAAATGTGGATCCAAGTGGATGTCAAGCAAAGAGTGAACCTATACTGTACCAAAGCTATTTAAGGTTAGAGATGGGCCTGAACCAAAACTGGCATTCTTGAACTTTGGGATAGTTTGGATACAAATCCATATTTGAACTTTGTGGCAAGGGTACACTGCTCTAGAAGATAAAGGTTATGTAAGTACATCTAACAACAAAGTTTTTCCTCACGTTTGAAAATGTCTGAATGACTTGTTATTTTAATTATCTTTCATTTCCACATGCCTGTGCATTTCCAGCCACAAACTGGCTGGTTAAAAGGGAGCTTTAGTGGATAAGGTACTAGACTGGGAGAACTCCCAGCTCAGCTAGACTTCCTGGGCAACCTTGGGCAAACACAGGGTAGATAAGAGGACCTTAGTTCCATTGGTAAAATGGGTATAATACCTGTCCACCCCAAAGGATGCTGTGAGGATAAAACACAATAATGAATGTGCAGCATTCAGATGCTATTGTGGCAAGGGCCATATTGCTAGATAGAGACTATACATATCTGCCATCGTGGTATTACTGTTCCATTTTGCAAACCCAAGTGGTTTAGACAGTTCATGGCTAAGCAACAAACTGAACCTCCAAACGGTTTTGAAGTTATCTGTCCGTTTGTGTTAGGTCCAAATGAGACACACAGAAGACTTGCTGCAATGAAAGAAGTTGTACTCCCTATAAATTGCATGTTTTCTGCTGTTTTAAACATAAATCGGATTTACTCCTTGCTTCGAGGTTCCTCCTCCTATTTGAGCTGATTTTCTGTGAAAAATCTGTGTAAGTTTGCCAGTGAAGCTGAAGGGAAAAAAACCCCCAAACCTTCCTGTTCTTTGGTGCCACTTCATGACCTTCACATCTGGTGGCATGCGGCTGTCACTTTCAGACACTGCTTTTCCCATAACAAACCTGAAAATAGCCTGCTCCAGTGTGAAGGGCTGTGGTGAATGTTATAGTTCAGACAGGGTGTGCTACAGCACGTGGTTTGGAGCTGATGTGCCAGTGCTTCTAGCAAGGAGAACTTGGAAAGGGGCAGGAGGGGAGGTGCAGACGGGTCAGAGGAAAATCTGAAGGAGAGAGAGTCTTTAAATTCTCTAGAATAATAGAATTGTCTGAGGTTCTTAGTTCTTCCATTGCTGCTTTTGCTTTTACCTTTGTGAAATAATTGGGTCCGATTTGCCCTACAAAATTTAAGCCTCATTGATTTAATTGGTGTTACTCCTAATTGACACCAACATAAATGAGAGAAGAATCCAATCCATTATCTGAAGGCCGACTGGTGGATGAACACAGTTCTCACTGCTGTGTCTAGTCCCCAAATCTGATGTTGGCCCTGATGCTACAGAGCTCCTGTGGATCTCCCCCAACCCCTGGCTTTTTACATACCTCATGGCGTCCTGGTTTGCTTATTGCCCTGATTGATTTCCGTGGGCGTTTTGCCTAAGCAAGGCATTCTGGTTTGGGCTCCTTCATCCATTGTGTGCAGATAATATAGTTTAGCCACAACCCAGCTGTACCTTCTCCCTCCCTCGATGCAATGGCAGCCCAGCTGATCCAAATACTTTAACAAGCAACTTGAATCCTGCCAAGTCTAGTAAAACCTTTCTCCCTAACAGACACACTCTACCTTGTGGAGTTGGAAGCAGCAAGCACAACTGGATTGTGCTTTCCAGGTTACATTACCACTCCCTGACCACTGGCATGCTGCTTTGACATATATTCCCATCCACAGAAGCCAAAGACTTGGGAGAAATACACAGACAGCCAAGGACAGGAACATATTTGCTTAGTACAAAGCAGAATGGTCTCTTGACCTCCTGCCTGTAATGGTTGAGTTTTGGGGTACAGGGGTATAGATGACAGTTTTACCCTGCCCCAGTTCTAACTGGCTGAAAAGGGGGAGGAAGTTTGAAAAAGCCATTTCTTTAGAAGGAGGAAATGAGGGGGCATGCTACCATTTCCCCCGCCCCCCAACAATTCATTACCTTAATATTGTGTGAATGTAAGTTACCTGCATGGAACGATGATCATTTAGTGGTAGTGGAAAGATGTGCTAAATGGCAATGTATTTTGCATGTCGAATGAGTGCTTTGGATCAGAGCTCCATGCATTGCTGACTTTACTGAGAGCCAGAGAACAAGGGTGTGAGGAATGAAACTCAACAGGACCAGCTATATTTTTCCTGTCCTTCCAGAGAAAAGCTTCCAGAGGAAACCTTGAAAGCGAAGTTCGACGCACAATTCCATAGGTAACTTTCCCCGACAAACACGAGGACCGGATGCTTCACTGGTGTAAGTCAGCACAGCACCATTGACTCCAAAGGGCTTCTAGAGGAGTGGTCACGCTGCAGTTTTACAGCCATGCAACCCCACTGCCTTGAAAATAGCAACTGAAAGAAGAATTTAGGGAACGGAGAGAACCAATGATTGTAATTCTCAACCTTTTCCATAGCAGAACCTTATCTTCCATACCAGGAACCACCTCACCCCCAGCCCCCACAAGCCTTCTCCTAGCCAGGATTCCAGTCCCATGTAGAAATATGGGAAGGACAGGGTAGTTGAGAGACTCAAGTTCAGTACTCTTGATGTAGCTCATCCTCCAATCCTGAATTATGTGCAGCAAGTATAATCCACCTAGTTAGATTGCTAGGCTCCTGATTGGTCTACTCCTAATATGCAGAAAGTATATGTTGACTTAAAATTATTCTGTGCTCTCCGTTCCCACTACGTGTGATACAGTTGATGTGACATCTGTAATGAGATCTGTCTCCATGTCCACCCAGGACAGTCAAGGGCTCAGCTTTTCTGAGCCTCTCCTCTCCAGAGAGGCTTTCAATGCCCTTATTTTATTATTTGAATGTGTGATCAAATCTCTGTACATGTCGTCTTGTCCATAATCAAGATGCACAAGCTGTAGTTGTGCTTTCATGTCCATGGTATCCTGTTAATATTCCTTTTTAAGAAGAGCTGTGGGTTGCATGGAACAGGGATCAGGATATCATCAGCTCTAGCCTATGCTGCTCCAGTGGTCCCTTCTGACACAGGTAAGTCACTTAGGGGGAGATTTTCAAAGTCAAAAAGGTGCCCCATTCTCACTGAAAAAAAGATCACTCAACTCCCATCTGTACTTTTGAAAATCTCCCCTCTAACATCTGTGCCTTGGTTTCCCCTGTCCCTTTCTACCTCACCCAGGCTTTGAAAGGCCTCATTCAGCAGTGGTACCTTGAACACAAAAAGCTGGATAATTTGTGTTCTTTATTATTTTATTTTTCAAGTCTTATGCATTCAGTATGATGCAATGGTAACTGGCAAACTTTCCACCTTTCACAGGTGCAGGCAAAGAGCTCTCCTTTATCAACCTTGGCTTTGTCATCTAGTCATATTTTCTCTTCTTCTCCATTTAGTCGGTGAGAAACTGCTACTTATCTATGTTGAAACGTCCTGCTGTTTTGACACCCCATCTCCCATTCCACCCCTTGTATGTTTCACCAAGCTGTTGTACCTCATCTTTCAGGCCCTCTTGGGCAGGGACTCATTTATTGTGATCAAGATTGTTAAAAGTGACTAGAGACTTCCTGAAAATCAGGCCTTGTTAAGTTGTTTCTTATAGGGCACCTGTCATGGGGATCTCTGGAGAGCATCCTTCTGGCTGAGTCTGGGGATTAGATCTGCCAGTCCGATGCCCTCTCCTCACAGTTCATCGGCCCATCATCTTGCTCTCTTGCTCCTTGGGAGCTGTCAGGCCTCATCTTCCTGGCTTAGCCCTCTGGCCAAGACACAACAATCCTTCCCTTCTGGGGTACTATCAAAGTCGTCCACACTATCCCAGGCAGCCCTTACACCCACTGCCTCTCCCTCAGTAGCTAGAACAAAACAGTCTCAGACATGTTTCAAGTTCGCTGCCCAAATTGTGGCACACATTCAGTGGCTGGTCGGGGAACCCAGGTCCAACCCTTACATTGGATTCCAGTCCAGGAGCCCTCTATCTCCAGCAGCTAAGATTTGTACTGCCACAAACCTTCCTGCCACTCCCCCCGACTACTTCCTATCTTGCCTGTCCCAGGCTCACCTTCTCCACGCTTTAGCTACATTCCTATCCCCTAGGTCAGCTAGACAAACCCTTCCTCTTGGGTCCAAATCCCTTCCTCTCCCTTGTCCCAGAGAGAGTGACCACAACCCCTTTACTGCTACCAGCTTCCTGGCTTTATAGAAGCCCCTCATGTTCCTGCACAAGTGAGCTTCCCTTAATTAGGGTTTTCTGTTTCGCCTAAATGTCTCCTGGTTTGCAGGCTAGTTAGACCATCTGGCCTATGTTAACCCCTTCAGGATAATGTGGAGTGAACACCCTATCACATCACCCAAAAACTAGAGGCAGCTGTCATCACTGCCTTGGTGTACACATTTGTACAGTACCTAGCACCAGGGAACTGGAAGGAGTGGTAGATACACTGGAGGGTAGGAATAGGATACAGAGGAACCTAGACAAATTAGAGGATTGGGCCAAAAGAAATCTGATGAGGTTCAATAAGGACAAGTGCAGAGTCCTGCATGTAGGACGGAAGAATCCCATGCACTGCTACAGACTAAGGACCGAATGGCTAGGAAGCAGTTCTGCAGAAAAGGACCTAGGGGTTACAGTGGACGAGAAGCTGGATATGAGTCAACAGTGTGCCCTTGTTGCCAAGAAGGCTAATGGCATTTGGGGCTGTATAAGTAGGGGCATTGCCAGCAGATTGAGGGATGTGATCATTCCCCTCTATTCGACATTGGTGAGGCCTCATCTGGAGTTTTGGGCCCCACACTACAAGAAGGATGTGGAAAAATTGGAAAGAGTCCAGCGGAGGGCAACAAAAATGATTAGGTGGCTGGAGCACATGACTTATGAGGAGAGGCTGAGGGATCTGGGATTGTTTAGTCTGCAGAAGAGAAGAATGAGGGGGGATTTGATAGCTGCTTTCAACTACCTGAAGGGGGGTTCCAAAGAGGATGGATCTAGACTGTTCTCAGTGGTAGCAGATGACAGAACAAGGAGTAATGGTCTCAAATTGCAGTGGGGGAGGTTTAGGTTGGATATTAGGAAAAGCTTTTTCACTAGGAGGGTGGTGAAGCACTGGAATGGGTTACCTAGGGAGGTGCTGGAATCTCCTTCCTTAGAGGTTTTTAAGGTCAGGCTTCACAAAGCCCTGGCTGGCATGATTTAGTTGGGGATTGGTCCTGCTTTGAGCAGCGGGTTGGACTAGATCAGTGCTTCTCAAAGCTGGTCTGCCACTTGTTCAGGGAAAGCCTCTGGCGGTCCAGGCCGGTTTGTTTACCTGCCGCATCTGCAGGTTCAGCCGATCGCGGCTCCCACTGGCCCCGGTTCGCCGCTTCAGGCCAGTGGGGGCTGCGGGAAACGGCACGGGCAAAAAAAAATTTTCTCTTACTTAATTGGCCTCTCAGAGTTGGTAAGACAACTCCCACCTGTTCATGCTCTCTGTATGTGTGTATATATATCTCCTCAATATATTTCACTCTATATGCATCCGAAGAAGTGGGTTGTAGCCCACGAAAGCTTATGCTCTAATAAATTTGTTAGTCTCTAAGGTGCCACAAGTACTCCTGTTATTTTTGCGGATACAGACTAACACGGCTGCTACTCTGAACACTTCAGCTACGTGAATAGCGTAGCTGAAGTGGCGTATTTTAGGTTGACTTACCTGGCCGTGAGGACGGCGGCAAGTCGGCCGCGCCGCCGTCGACTCCGCTGCCGCCTCTTGCCGCGGTGGATTTCCGGAGTCGACGGCAGAGCGATCAGGGATCGATTTTATCGCGTCTTCTTTAGACGCGATAAGTCGATCCCCGACAGACCGATTGCTACCCGCCGATCCGGCGGGTAGTGAAGACGTGCCCTATGATTCTATAAACCCCAACCTGCTTACAGCCTCTAAGCATTTCTGCAACCAATTCAAATGCTAAATAACAACAATACAGTAACTGAGAATCTGGTTGTCTCTCCAGCTCATTTGGTGGAGGAGGAAGAAAAGGATCATATTCATCATAATGTGCTCTGGGAGTTTCTAAAGGTCTAGCTAAAAAACAAGCCTTCATTACCCAAAAAGGATAGAAGCCTTCAAAAGCTGTTGGGTATCGTGCCTTCCTGTGTTCCAAGAGGTTAATGTACCCGAGAGAGGGAAGAACGTTTTCCAGCTGAGAAGGTCACCCCTGCAATGGGTATTGCATGCGCATGCACGTTGAAGTTGCCATTCAAACTAAGAGCTGCTGGGAAAGCAAATGCTGAAATGATGATCACGGGCTTTCACCTGCACTGTAATTTCCCCTTACAATGTCACCCTGGCACAATATTATATTTCAGAGGTGACAGCGTGGCTGAAGGTGAACTCACTCCTCTAAGCTATAACTGAATGGCGTCGGGAAGGGGGGAAAACCTCATTTTCAAGGCTCCACCAGCAGACCCCAAATCCATATGATCAATCCCCTCCATCCCATTCACAAAATCGTCATAGGCAACAAGCTCTCTCCTCCGCACTCCAGGCCCCAAAACAGCATGACTAATTTTATAAATATCAGTACGTTGAGTGATCAGACTGACAGCAGCTTCCTAATAGAAAAGGAGATCTAATGTATGTCGGCGTATGACAGGCCCAAATTCTGCAGTGTAGCCGGCTGAGATTAGTGCATGCCATTTTCTCCCTTTCAGAACTGTTGAAACAACAGACCATCATTGCCTGAAATAGACAAGCTTAAGCCAAGTGCTGTCAGGTCCTGTTATTATTGATAAGGCCTGACAGGGCAGAGCTTTGCTTGATCTTTTTTTAGCCTTTTCATCCAAGTGTATACAGCAATTACTCCCCAGTTGTGGTGGTTGTTTCCGCTGCACGGTGCAGCTGGTTGTTCTAAAGGGTAGAGGGCACCAATCCTTCTGTTTGAAACAGAAGGGGCACAAGTTGCTGGGTTTTTGGAGGGCTAGTTCTTTTCTTCTTCCCTTTTTTTTTTAAAGCTGCAGTTAATTAGCTCTTATCTTCTGTAGGCCTAACTTATCTAGCTGGAGAAGCCATGCCATCCATCACTCAGGAATTTTCTTCTCATGTCCTTATTATTCGGCTTTAGAATTCAAGTCATTCTCCCAAAATTGTGACTCCATATTTAGCTGGCCTTCGTTACAATGCTCTGACCCCTGGCCAATCAGTTTAAATGGATGTCCTAGAAATGTCATCACTGGCCACTTTAGAGGCAATTGGTGCCTAAAAGTAACAGGTAAAATAGTTTTAAGAGCAACACTACTAGAGAAGCTCCAGTGAACCGATTTGGAGCTGTAGGAGATTTGGGCTATGGCTGGGGTCTGAGGTTGGGTCAAGGCTCAGGTTAGGGTGACCAGATGTCCCGATTTTAGAGGGACAGTCCTGATATTCAGGGCTTTGTCTTATATAGGTGCCTATTACCCCCTCACTCTCTGTCCTGATTTTCCAGACGTGCTACCTGTTCACCCTAGTTCAGGTTAGGGCCGAGGTTTTGTAAGATTCTGGGATGACGTTTCGGGTAGCACAAGATTTTTTTCTCCCCATTACAAGCACCAGAATCACAGTTCCCAACTTTCATGTGGTAAATAAGCCCCCCGACTTTCACAATAAGCCAAAAATCAAGCTAATCCCATTTCAAAACAAGGCCAAAATAAGCCAATCCCTAAGAACCCCAACACTCTGTGACTAGATCCCCCTGGGGGTGCAGTCTGGGACTGTGGTGGACCCGCTGTGCACCCCTGACTCTCTCCCCCCCCTTGCCCTGCTTGCCCCCCACCCTCCGCCCTTGCCCCTGCTTGCTGGGGGCTGATCAAAAAAAAAGCAGCAACAAGCCAAACAAGCAACAAGACAAAAACTAGACAACAAACAACTCACAAGCCATTTAAGCCAAAAACAAGCCCAATTTCTGTGGTTTTTTTTTAGCGGGTTTGGTATATCTGACGAGAATCCACATGAGATCAGCTTGCCAGATTTTTCTTGATTTGGGACGCAAATCTCACAAGAACAGTAGTTCTCATGAGACTTCTAAACAGACATCAGAAAATAGGTCTGTTTTACATTTGGAGCCAACCTGGACTCATAACAGTAGGGACAGCATTAGATCTGGAGGTCTGTAACTAACTCTCTCCACCCCACCTTGAAATTAAACGTAGAGTGGGATTTGACATTCTAGTTTTGGTCACGTGCTAAAAGTGTTAAGGCCTTTAAACAAATCAAAATCAGATTGGTTTCCTGCATTTACATGGCTATTCATTAGATGCTCTTCACTAATAAAATGGGGTGGAGGTGTTGTTATAAACCAGAAAACTCTACAATTCCTATATAAAATAAAGAGCCATTTTATCTGCAATGGCACAAACAACTGATTTCCAGAGAAGCTTAGAAGTAAGTGTCAGATAAATAAAAAGTCCTTATATGATGGAATTCACTCACCAGAGTATCACCTCCTGCTGGCCATCTCAGGGATTAGCTCTCTCAACCAACATACCCTTTGCTGGTGATGTCTCTCCCAACACCTTCTCCCCTTGAAGGCTCCTCTCAGCCCAGGAACTGCAGCATCCTTTTTGTGACTCAGCTCTCTGGCCATGTTACCATCCATGTTTTCCCCCTTCCGGGATGGGGAGAGGAAGTAGCTCTATCAATAGACCAGCCACTTCCTCAGTGGCGAGTGTGGGGGACTCAGGCCCATCCACTACTCCAGCCCCCAGCACAGGGATCCAGTAGATAGCAGCCTCCCCTTAACTTCTCCACCAGAGCTGCTTCAATTCCCTGGGCCACTTCCCCAGGGCCCCAGCACCTTCACCCTCCTCTTAAGGTGTCCAGCCATCATGGAGCTCTGTCTTGCTCCACTGGTCCCTGCCAGCAACTGCTCTGTCCAAACTGCTACCATCCTGCAGCTCACTAGGAACACAATCCTCTCTCCTTGTGCTCCCTGCAGGAACTGACCCTGCTCTGCTCTGCAACTTCATTTTCCATGAGTCCACAGGGCCCTGATTGGTTGCTCCATGCAGCTTCTCTCCAATTGGCTGCCCCTTGCGCAGCCTCCCTGGTCTGCTTTTAACCCCTTCCTTGCCAGTGTGGGGTGAATACCCCATCACATCTTATTCCTCGGAAATGTTTCATGCCAAACTTTCCCAAAAAAGTCCCACCTTGAAACCACTGCCCAATTTGGTATTACTAACAAGCATGTCTGAAGGCTGGAGTAGCAGAGGGTATTACACTTCAGCATTGAGAAACGACAGCACAGCTGAAAGGAGAAGCTGGTAGTGAGCAGAGTCAGGCAAAGGGAAGACTTGTGCAAGTCCCTTATTTCCATGAGCTTTAAATGTAAAAAGAAAAAATGAAGAAGAATTTGCTGTATTTTTTCTTGAGCTTTGGCTGAGAAGGAGGAGATAGGGCCTTTGGGGAAGAAGAAATGGAAATAGAAATAGTTTCTTTGGAATGGGCAGAATCTTTTTTTTTTTTTACTTATTTACCACAAAGATAAAGCAAACACACACCTCTTTGTGGCTTCAATCCAGTTCCTAGTAATTGAGTTTCTGCAGAAAGGCCTGTGGTTAAGACACTGGTCTGAGACTCAGGAATTCTGAATCCGGTTCCTGGCTCCATTGCAGGTTCCCTGTGGAGAAGCCACAAGGGGCTACGTTTCCCAGCAAGGTCAGAACCAGATTTTCAACATCCGCTGCAGCAGCCTTATTTTTTTTAAAAACATGCTTTTGAAAGTCTTGCTGCTTACACTGACTGTCTAGATGGGAATTGAGCTCCTTTGAAAATTCGTCTCCTGCTGCTAATGCCGAACATTTTTGAAAACTCTGGCCTTAATCTGTGCCTTAGTTCCCCATCTGTAAAATGGGGGTACAATAATGCTTTCCTCCAACCTTTGCCTGTCTTGTCTATTTAGACTGAGAGTTCTTCAGGGCAAGGGACTCCTGCTTCCTATGTTTTTTATTCAGAACCAAGCACAATAAGATCCCCCAGTCTCAGTTGGGCTTTCTAGGTGATATCATAATACAAACCATCATCATCATAAGAAAGCCACTACTACAAATGCATCTCCTTGGTCCTTTGGTTGGCATTTGCAGCAGAGAAGCCAAGGTGGATGAAGGCTAATGTATCCTCAAAGAGTGGTCCATTCAGGGCAAGGATAAACTCATTAGCAAGGTGGTGTTGGAGGAAAGCTTGCCCTGCTACCATCTGTGCTGCACCTGTTCAGTGGGTAACCAGAAGGATTTCAGTCTCCAGGACTGCCAGGCTGGCATCTTTCAACAGCACAAAGTACACGAAACATTATCTGAAGGGGAAAAAATATAAAAAGAAGAAACAAATGCACTTTTGGCAGCTGGGTTTATGAAAAATGTAACTGCAAATTAAAATCTTGTTGGGTGATATTAGCCTGTCAGATGAGCAAGAGTCCAGTGCTGGTCTCATTTCACCTTCTGGCATCTGATGACTGCTTATGTAATCTCTGGTCTGCAGACCCGGGCTCTCTGCGGTTTTGGGCCATGTGCTTGGATTGTCTGACTGTCACAAGTGAACGACTCAGAAGAGAGAAAGCAGCTGGGAATGGGAAAATAGTTTAACAAATGTGTATCATTTCTCCTGTCCTCTAACTGGCATCAGAGAGTCATCAACAAGGGCAGCAAGCGCTTCTAGACACATTAGATACACATCATCATTCCTCAGGTCAAACTTCCTTTGCAGGTGCCTTTCCACAATACTCAGCATTTCAGTGTATCTGGATGATTTCATGTACTCACAATGAAATGTCTCTAGCTGGAATAGTAGGAGAACTCTCAGCTCTCCTGGCTGGTGCATCCTGTGCACAGGATAATGGATTCTGCTGCTGTCCAACCTTGTTGGCATCAACCTTGTGGGGAGATATTAATTGATTCCTGCCAACCCCTGGTGATCAGCCACTATATCAGTGAGGTTGGAGTGGCCCTCTAGGGAGAGGGGCTTAAAGTGTGCTGGGTTTCTTTGTTTTGTGTGGTTGTAAAGCTGATCCCTAGGATGGGGTGACCTTGTACAGTGTGTGCTGATTGTTTTGGAACACTGTTCACTTCTGCATTTTCAAAAAGAAAGTCAGTCACACCAAAAGGAGGAATCTGGGTGGGATTTGTAGAAGTGTCTAAGTGATTCAGGGACACAGATCCCACTCATTTTCAATTAGGCTTGTGCTCCTAAATCACTGAGGAGCTTTTGAAAGCCCGACCTGCTACCCTATGTCATGTGCTTAGAAGGGGAGGCTTAATGTAGTGCATGTAGCTTGGTAGTTTTCCAGGTGTGGCGTGGATAGAGCGTATGGACTTGATACTCCTCTCAAGCTAGGAGTGACTCCACGGAAGTGGTATGTATAGTTTGTGGAGGATTATTTTTTTAGCATGTGTGCTATATACATGACACTATCCAGCTCTGGAAGGACACTGGACAGGATGATCTTAATAGGTCTTTCCCAGCTTCTATGCCTTTCTATAAAAAGACAGTTCCAAAATGGAGGTGGGGGTCAAGGCCAAATCCCTAGCCCTGCATGTTCCCTTCCTAAAGAACCATGAGAGCAAGTTCTAGTTGTCTAAAGCAACATCGGTGGGACTACTTGTGTGTGTAGAGTTAAGTATGTGTGTATGTGTTTGTAGGATTGGGACCTGTTACAAAGTCTTCTAAATATATATATATATATATCAATCATTGGGTATGAATCATACTCCTAGGATGTTTTGCATTTATACTAAGCTGTTTACTAACAGGTAAACTCTCAATAACTCCCATTCTTTGTATGGTAGAACCTGTTAGAAACCAGATGTATGTTCTATATTAATTGTGGTTAGGTACCACTAGGACAAAACAGTCCATGTCACTATGGTCTAATGCTCTTTGTACTCTATGATTTATTAACATCTGGAAGGTTATTGTGTATGGTTGGTATAGATGTCCTTATATTTTTAAAAATATATATGAAACTAGATAAGGAAAGGGGAGTAATGTGTATTATTCTTCTATGGGCTGGTCTATACTTACCCGTTAGTTCGACGGCTGGAAATCGAACTTCCGGGTTCGATTTATCGCGTCTGGTCTGGACGCGATAAATCGATCCCGGAAGTGCTCGCCATCGACTGCGGTACTCCAGCTCGGCGAGAGGAGTACCGCGGAGTCGACGGGGAGCCTGCCTGCCGCGCGTGGACCACGTCGGAACTGCGGTAAGTTCGAACTAAGGTATGTCGACTTCAGCTACGTTATTCACGTAGCTGAAGTTGCGTACCTTAGTTCGAATTGGGGGGTTAGTGTAGACCAGGCCTATGTGTCATAAACCTGTACAGTATAAATATAAATCAAATCAAGTTCATACTTTGGGATAGATTAGCTGCTGCAGGACTGTCTTCCAGGGATTGGTACCTATGAACCTCTCTGTGCTGATTCATCTCTGATTAATAAACATGACTGAGTCAAGTTATCTGATGTTTCATTAATCAATAACCAAAACCGAACCCTAACAGACCTAAGTCTCCAGGTACCAGTACGCTGCTGATTGGATGGGCTGATGGTTTTTCTTAAAAAGGCTGTTTTTTTCCCCTGTCTGGAAGGGAATCTTCTAGCTCTCTGTGCCTCAGTTTAGCCATCTGTAAAATGGGTATTGTGCAGGGCTGTTGTGAAAATGAACTATTGTTTGCAAAAAGCTTTGAGCTGCTGCTATCATTTAAAAAGTAAAAGTTTTTGGAATGTTCAGAGTTTTCTGGTCTCATAAAAACTAGGCTCTTATAGATATGTCTACACTGCAAATTGGTGCTCCCATTCTACAGGGTACTGTGACCCTTGTGAACAAAATATGCTTATGTACTCTAAAAGTATTATTAGAGAAGGAGTAAATTGAGAGTGTTTGAATCTACATCTGGATTAGCTTTGGCCTAGTTCTGAGGCTAAACCACAAGCAGGATTGAGGTTTAATGGAACCAAACTCTCATGAGCTCTTCATAAATGAGACATTGGTACCAAAGAGTAGAAAAGTTAAAAGATAATCTGCTTTTGTTACAGTCCTCCTATTTGAGACCACAAGATTGGAAGTCTTGAACTGGATGCCTAAAAGCGAGGCTCTAGCCCAACCAGAAGTAATGACCTCATAAAATAATGCCTGAGAGAAAGTCTGTGGCCTATGTTATGCAGGAGGTCAGACTAGATAATCACAGTGGTCCCTTCTGGCCTTAAATCTAGGAGTACGAATCTAAACCAGATCCAAAAATAGACCTCTTTCCAGATCTGATTCAGAATCAAACTGTTGGGCTGATGCAGTGGCAGTGGGGAGAAGACTGTGTTTGAGTTACCACGGGCAATTAAGACCGCCTGGAAGACTCTAAAATGTAATGGTTTGGGGTGAACTCTCCAGAAGCAATAGCATGGCTTTCTCAGCTGAGCACGCTTGCGTCAGGCATTTGCTCTAGTTCTCGGGCCACCAGAGTGGAAGTGTAGTCAGCCTCAGGGTGCAGGTCAGATTTATTCAGTTTAACGTTTCTTTGACGTTTGCTTTTGTTCTTTAAGTCTGCTTCTTTATTACTGGATTGCCGATATGGCTTCTTTAGGAGGCAGCAGTGCTTCTCGGATGCTACCGATTGTGGGTAATTTTACGGGATGGGAGGCTAATCTGATACACCATCTTTGCACACTCAGGATTCTGGGCTACTCTAGTGGCATAAATTAGAGTAGCCCTGAGGCGGCTCCCATTTATAGTAGCCTCTCAAGCCTCTGCTCCACAGTGCAGAATCTTCATAGCAATGTGTGCTATTGAGATTCCTCCTATTGCATTGGGGTTCAAGAAGGGGGAACATATGACTGCTATAAGCAACCCTATTCTGTGCCTGCCCAAGGGGAATTTTTTCCCAGCCCCTTGTGGCATGGTTCCAGCTCCTATATGTCATTGGAGTGGTGCCTAGGGATCGAGGAGCAAATTATAATACTCTGGCCTGGAGTCTGAAGGCAGGATTGACTGTAGCCAGTCATTTATTATATGATGGTGATGAGCGCGGTATAAATCTATACAGCATAGATTAGAATTTGCAAATGGCATCATCACAATTTGTATCTTAGCCTCCGTTATGACAAACAAACGTGATAAGACTGACGCTCTCATAAAAGTTTCCCTCAAAAAATATAGAATGAAACTATAACGATTGGAAATAGTGTGCCGTCATGAGTACCCAATTTAAAACTTCAGCCAGGGTAGAAACTGAAATTTAATATGCAGCGATAAAAAGATAGTTTTTTCCTGTAAATGTGCATATAGCCAATAAAAGCTTTTCTCTTTTCTTAAAATGACTCTGATGTTTTGCCAGCTAAGCAGTACGCAGGCAGCTAGCCCACATTGGGCAATGAGCTTGTCAGATCTTAAGCTAGGCTGGCTCAAGATGTGTATGTGAGACCTCAAATGAAATCTCATGTCCTATTGGAAATGGTGTTGGTGACTTCAATAAGTGGCATTCTTCCCTTGTACTCTGTAATTCACAGGGGTCTGATTCACTGCCAGGTGAAGTTGCCTGCAGATCTATCCTTGCCTTCAGTGGGTTCTGGATTGTGAAGGTTTTAGCTTTTTCCTGAGATGTAAAACAAGTTCCTGAGTATTTGTGGTTATGAAAACTCCATGGGATTCTATATAAGAGTTGGGAGTATTTTTATCCCAACTGCTTTAACCAAATTCCACCTCAGGAACTGCATTCTGCCTATCCTTAAATCTGACTGCCGGCAGTCGCGGTGGCATGATATAGTAATTCTCTTCTGAAATGTCTTTATTCAGAATTGTTCTTGGTGCATGTTCTGAGAGACCCCTTCTTCATTATCTCTAGACTGATTCTTGCCTGCATATTTATACCTGCCTCTGGAAATTTCCACCAGATGTGTCTGACAAAGTGGGTATTCACGCACGAAAGCTCATGCTCCAATACTTCTGTTAGTCTATAAGGTGCCACAGGACTCTTTGTCCCTTCTTCTTTATAATTCCTCTAAATGCAGAACGTTTGAAGTTATTTTAGACCCAAATCAATTCCCTTTGACTTTTGACAGTATTTTAAAAAAATGTCCCAAGATTTCCTCTTCTCAACATGATCACTTCATAACTGTTAGCCATTGGGACCACTCACTGAGGGATGGGTGGATTTTCATGAATGGATGTCTTTGTAAAACATACACTGTGGCTGAATCAGAAGTTATAGGCTTTGGTGCAACCATCTCTGGGTACGGTTCTTTGGACTGTGTTATACAGGAAGTCAGAATAAATCATTATAATGGTCTCTTCTGACTTTAACATTTATGAATCTATGACTTTTTGTTCTCCCCCCACCCAAAAAAAGCTACAAATTCACAGTCCAAAGATATAAAAATTACATTGTCCATAACCTTTTGAGCAACCAGCTTTTTTTCAAACACAGTAAATTATAGATGCTATTCTAGGGGAAATTAATCAATATATATTTCTTTTGATATATAGCTGCAATAGGAAGCTACACATTAATTTTATTAAGCCTTGATCATTTTCATTCAGTCCTGGGAGCTCTAAATTTTACTAATATTTGGCTGTGTCTCAAAGTGGAGAATCATTTGTAAACCAGAAACACATTTCATTCCTTAAATATGCAATTAATATTTGATGCAGTTTGGGTGCAGTTGCCAAATTCCCAGAACTATGCAGCCAAAATGAGTAAGTGAAGACTAATTTAAAGTTATTTAAAGGAACTTTGGTAAACTTCACTTTGGTTTGGAGAACTCGGAAAGCTTGGCTGCTCATTCGTAACTCCTGCCCCCGCCAACTTGGACCCCTGATCCTGCAGTGTGTTGAACCCTGGCAAACTCTTCTGCTCAACACATTGACTTGTTCAAACTCTCTTGCCCCCTTCCTCCATCTCCAACTGGATTCTTCCATTCCTCAACCTTGAATCACCTTTCTTATCCGTATACTTGGCACTTCTAGAGTATCCTTCATCCTGCGCTCTTAGAGCCCTTTACAAACATTGGTGAACCACCCCATGCAATATCCTTTTGAACTAGGTACTCTAAGTATTGTGGTCCCTATTTTACTAATGGGGAAACTGAGGCACAGAGGTTAATTAACTTGTTCAAGGGCACATGGCATGTATGTTTTTGAACTGGGAATAGATTCCAGATTTTCTGTTTTCCCTCTTCTGTGCTTTATTTACAAGCACAGTTTTGCAGTCCTGTTCTCTAGCTTCAAATTCCCTTTTCTTAGACCCATGTGCCCCTTTTCCTCCATGATAACATCACAGGGTCTGGTCTGCCAGTTTGGACTGACCTTTTCAAATCCTACATGTTCTGGGACTTTCCAGACCAGAGGTATCCCTGGGAAGCATGAGATGTCTCTAGCCAAGTAACCCCAGCATGCATCAGATTTAAATAGAACAGTACATTAAAACTGGGAGGGATAGGAAAGGCCTGGCTGAGTTTATGATAGGTCTCACCCAGCGAGCCTGTTGGAGGCTGCAGACAGAATGATATAAAAGTGGGGCACTTTCATAATACCACCTATATATTCTGGAATTGATATTTGTCTAGCTCACACTCCAAAGATTGGGCAAACCACACGGAATAATATAACCATTGTGGAAATGTCACACACTGGCCAAGTGTCTTTGGCCTGGTCCACACTACCCCCCCACTTCGGACTAAGGTACGCAAATTCAGCTACGTTAATAACGTAGCTGAATTCGAAGTACCTTAGTCCGAACTTACCGCGGGTCCAGACGCTGCAGGCAGGCTCCCCCGTCGATGCCGCATACTCCTCTCGCCGAGCTGGAGTACCGGCGTCGACGGCGAGCACTTCCGGGATCGATCCCAGAACATCGATTGCCTGCCGTCGGACCCGGAGGTAAGTGTAGACGTACCCTTTGTCATCCTTTAGTGGATGCACCAGGTAGAAGGTTTGAGCTGGCTGTGTCTTCAGGCTAATGGGTCACAGACTATTTACATAATGGACTAGATCAATTGGCTTGAAGGTAATAACTGACTCAAACTTCTTGCACGGTGCAGCCACTAGAGGGGGACAAAGACACACTTGGCCAGTGTGCTATAGAAATATTGGGATTCATCAGATGTGCAGTTAAAGATAAATAGGTTCTATTGGATATATAGTAGTTATATCTTTGAGAAATGCTTGTTGTCTGCTGTGATGCAGTTCTTTTCTGTTGAGCATATCATCAGTAAAGCTGTTGTGCCTTGTTCTCGCTCATTCATTAGGTGTACCTGCTGCCTACAAATAATACATCAGACGATGCCAAAGGTCCAGTCAGTGCAGATCCAGTCTAAGAAACACCCGGCCATAAGGTTTGCAGGAGCCCAGCTGCTCCAAAATCAGAAATCTTCTTGGGAAGAGGAAGACATTCAAGCAGAATTCCGAGCTCATTTTCAAAGGTTCCCTGAAGCTGACAGGCAGCAAGGAAAATTGCTGTTTTGTGTTCATCTGAGCTGGAGATAAGGTAAATACATCTATTATGCTTGTATAGATAAGTCAGTTCAAGAAAAAAAATGCTATGGGCATGTTACAATAGGCTTGATGAATGTGTCACCCCAAGAGCTAACCCAATGTTTGCATGGTATAAATCCCCCAAAGCTAACCCAGTTTTTGCACTCCGAAGTGGTACAAAGCCCATGTGAATCCAGAACGTGGCTCGGCAGAATTAAAGTACCTGGATAAGGACTGATCACTTTCTGATGCAATAATCTGGGTGGGGCAAGATACATTTTTAGAACAAACTCACTAAAAGCCTTTTGAAAAGTTGACAAACCAGGAGCTGAGCATGCTCTATAAATATAGCAGCAGACAGGGTTAGGCGATATGTAGTGGCACAAGCCCAGCGTATATGGAGAAGGCAGGTCTGATGAGGTGTGCATGCCCCATGCTGAGCAGATGAAGTACTGCAAGGGAGATCAGGCAATGAGCTGGTCCTGCTCCAGAGAACCTAATTTGCATCAGATGGAGTGAATGTGTTTCAACTGGGTTTAGCAAAGCTGGGGCTTGGAGCCTCTCAGGGCAAAGGAAGGAAGGACTCTTTCCCTTTCCACCCAGCCCAGTCTGAGCCAGGAGCCTGCCCTGCTGATTGGCCAGGAGAGCTGGGGGAGAGGTCAGTTTCATCTCTGCATGAGGACTGTACCTGGTCAGCGGATAGGACTGTTTGTTTCTGTTGGTTTTCAAGGACGGAAAGGCCCCTGCCAGGCGTTTCCCAATAGACTTTTCCCAGTGACCAAAAGCTGAAGGAAGCATGAATCTGTTTCCCTAGACAGCTTTGTAACTTGGGTCTGGAATCTTAAATGCACAGGGTCACAAAAAGGGGCTGGAATCGTAGAGTGTTATAATTTTCCTTTATGGCATATTTCCTGAGCTTCATGCTGTACCCAGCGCCAAGCTTGTACAGCTGGGTATAGAGCAGCAAAGCCTTCTTATATGCTGTCATGCAGCCAACGCAAGCACAGAAAGCAGGCAGGATACAAACCTGGGAACAAACAGGGAGCCTGGAGGAAGTGTGAGAGGATGTCCAGCAAAAGGACAGTGACATCACACATATAAAGTAAAAGAAATGTGCAAATACTAAAGAATCTATGGTTTGGATGAGCAGCCACAATGATGCACAGGTGATGGTGTTGGAGAAGCTGTCACCCAGGCATAGGCAGAAGCAGCAACAGCTTCAGATGCAGCTTCCCAGGTGTTCCCAGAATTTTTCATTGGTGAGAAATAGTGCCAGGGTAAGTTTAAATTGGAAACAGGTTCACCAGCTAAAGTACTACCCATGGAAGTACCTAAACAGTTAAGGTTCACACTCACACCCACAGGCATTGGTCATGGAGATAAGCCAGGTATAATAAGGGTGCAAAATGTTTACAATTATAAACTTATAAACCAAGAAGCACCATCAGAGCATGTTGTGATCTTAAACTGATCCAATTGGGAATTGCAGGAGAAACCTCCCAGCTCTAGTGCTACAAGCACCTGAGGATGATAAAACACTGCCAAGCTGTATTTATGGAGCAGGGCAGGCAGGCTTTCTGGGGAATACAAACTCAGGTTGGATGCCATGGTCTTGCAATACACGTGCTACAAAAAATCCCAGTTGTACTAAGAGATTAAAAATTTTGCCGTTAGGAATAATTGCTATGACCGTAGATTTGGGAGGATGTCATGATGGTGGTGGAGAAACAGCACAGAGGGAGAGCTGTGTCTGTGTGCCTTGGCCAATGAGACTTGAATAAGGCAATCAAGTTTTGCCCAATGCTTGCATTTGATGATGTAAGGAGTAAATTGGCTGCTGCCCAGATTTTCAGTGTCTTGGAGGCTGGTCCCAGTACTTGCAGGTAAGACTGGATCCAGGAAATTCATTGTTAATGCTGTTAAATTTCCCCAATGGGAGATTGTCCCCGCTACACTTTGTTCATTTAGCCTAATAAATGTTTCCAAAGGAAGTAAAAAGGATATATGTGCCAAGCTATGACCCTTGTGGATGATATATTGGTGTTTAAATTACTATGTTCTAATTCTCCTGGTTTACGAGTAGAGTTTAAGGCATCGGTTTTGACCTATAAAGCCCTAACTGGCCAGGGACCTGCCTAACTGAGATGCCACCGCTTCCCCCTGCCACAAAGGTGTTTGAGCTGGAGTCCCTGCAGCTTAAAGAAGAGGTGGCAGCTGAAGGGCACTTTCAGGGATGGGCCCTCAACCTTAGCATCTACTACCCCACCTTGAAGTTGTAACCTGCCTGAAGTTGCTGTCCTTCAGGGCGTGCTGCCCAGTCCACCTTGTTACCCGGGCTTTGGGGAAGCAAAGGGATACATTGAGCTGGTATCTATGTGAGGATGGCATATTGTTTGAACTTGACTTTATGGTCGGTCTCTTTCTCTGGGCCTTACAGGCTAGAATAGATCCTCTCCCCTCACCGGTAGAGAATAAGAGCAATGTTTTTCTACCCTTAATCATGCGAGTAACCCCTTACTACTTGAGTCATTCCATTAGTGCTCAATGGGGCTGTTTGGTCTGAATAAGGATGGTGGAATCTGGTCCAATGGGACTATTGATGGAGTAATTAATGATTAAAGAGAGCAGGATCTGGTTCCAAACAAACTTCATATAGGCCCACCAACAGCTCTTAGGTGGTACCAGATGTCATTCATTCCTTCACACTAGGCCTCTTGAGGTCTCTCTCTTATTACCAATCCATGATGCATCTGATTCACCATCCCCTGCTATATTTAAGCACTGCATATTTTTGTGGTGGGGATCCAAATGCTTCTACACGCTGAGCCACTGCACCTCATTTCTTGTGGCAAAGCAGAGTGCTTATGCGCTGCTCATGTTTTTAATTTCATGCAATTATTAAAATGTCCCATTTGCATACAGCAAACTGTGAAAGAAGCCTCCAGTGGCAGTTCTTGCATATTTCATTATTAACTTTTTCAAGGACCTGCTGGTTGAGAAAATGATTGTGGAACTGGACTACAAACCAACACTTAAGCATGATCATGATTTGTCCCTCGTCAGGAGTTCAGCCATTCCTTTAACAGGAGAAATATCTGTGCCAGTATAGTCACAATTCCACGATTGCGTTTATACAGTGTGCTGAGGTGGGCTCATTAAATCAACTGTCTAGATAGCCAGTTCATAAATACTGTCATGCATTGGCATTGTTTTCACCCACTCTAATAGCGATAGGTCAGCTGCTGGGTACCCACACAGAGGTGATTTGAAGGGATGATTTTGGATGCATTACGCTACATCCTGTTAGACTGTACAAGGCAAGCGCTGTGTCAGGCTATGAACAACAGGGGTGGACAGGAGTCAGAATGTCGGACCCTGATTTCTGAGGTCCAGATCCAGGCTAGGGTTTTTCTTCCCTCTGTTGTTAGTATGATGCAGCCTTATGGTAACACTAAGACCATGGGACAAAGATGCCCAGGGAACAAGTAAAACTGAAATAAAAGGGTTAGTGCAATACAGTAGGTGAAGCCACCCCCCCTTTCTTCATTCAGTTGCTTCTCCAAACTCCACCTCTGCAGGGAAGGCCATAAAGAAATGAGTTGTGGTTTCTCTTTTCTAATAGTAAAAAAGACCTTTTTTTGTCCCTACCCCTGGATTCCCTAGTGAGTTTTGTCTAGCATGTGTCCATCAGCTCTTCAGTGCACGGTCTGCCTCTGTTGTTATGCATTGTACAGCATTGGATGCATTGTCACTGCTACACAAGTTATAAAGAGAAATTTTACAGCTGGGCTTGATCTTCAGGCATGTTGAGCGTCCACAAGTCCAGTTGCCACGTCTAAATTAGGAAAACAGGTTTTCAAGACACAGCCTATTAGTTAAGGCATTTTGACTAATGTGGTCTTAAATGTTGCACCGAGGGAAGGCTTGGCAAGCTGTGTTTAAAAGCAGGATGCCCGTGACCAGCTAATATATTCGTAAACATAATTTGTCTTGTCTATGCTAGACAGGAAGCAAAGACCTGTTAGTTAAAATGTTTTGGCCAGCATGTTGGCCACAACCTATTTTTCTAGTCCAGACACAAGTACATACTTTGGGTACATGCTCCCTCTGAAAACTATCCCTGACGTTATAAATAATTTAAATCAATAGCCACATTATTTACTGTAACCCTCTCTTATCACTATAGAAGAAATTCAAGATGGCCGTACGCTACCCCATCATTTAAGATGTCACGGTGGTACTTGGGGAAGTTTCACAGAATAAATATAAATGTAACGGTTTGAGGGGATCATTGCCAGAGATTCTGGAGCATCTGCCTCTTGGGTCAGAGTATGGGGAAATCAGACAGAGGATTACTCATCCTCGATTGTCCAACCCATAAGACGAGCAGAGTTTTAAACCATATTTGTGACTTCAAGCCATGGCCCATGATGCGGGGTGTGTGGCTGGGCCTGGCAGTACTGTAATTCCCAGGAGAGAGTCTGCTGAGCCCAGGGGACAAAGCAAGTATTCCTCCTGGGGCTCTGAAGTAGCACGCATCAGATCAACTGCTCTGCAAGCCTTTGAAGGATGTAGCTTCAGCTTCCCCAAGCCAGTGTAGATTCCAGGCTGCTCTGCAGTGCTCTGTGGTACAGGCTCCCCCTACTACACTAGTACTTTTGACAGAGCTACAAAGGGCCACTTGATAGCCCAGTGCTGTAGCAGCACTGGGGGAATTCTCCCCTGGCACCTCAGTGTCCTTTATGCACTTCCAGAATGATGTATACGGGCTGGGAGGTGTAAATAACGTCGTTTTTATTGGAGTATCACAGTGCTGTAGAGGAATGGGAGATGAAAAAATGGCCCTCCGCTATGGTTTTTGTTTGTTTGTTCTTTTTTTCCAACGTGGTGAATGAAGATGGGTTGTCAGTTGTTAAACTAGTGTGTGCTGGGTGAAATCCCGGCCCCAAGTTGAAGACAATGGGACCAGGGTTTCACCGTTTTAAACACAGCACTCTGATGCTTTACTTGCTAAACTGTCTGCTATTTGTAATTCAAGTTCCTGGAATAAATTTGCCAGTTACTTGCCTGGAATATTTGTCCCTGTTACAGCTATACATTATTTATTGCTAAATTTATTTACAGTCTCTCTGCTTGGAAGGGAAGCAGCATGAGAGCTAAGAACATTATAGTGGGCTGTTATTAGACAAGAACAGAATCTTGGAGTTCCTTTTATGCTCACAGTATCAAAAGTCATAGGTTAAGTACCAGTAGTGCAGTAACCCATCTAGGCTGATACACTTGTCATTGGGCGCTTTTGTGGAATATAACAGGTACTGTATCTTCTATAATGCTAGCTAAGGAGCAGGTTGTGTCCATTTTTGCTATTGGGGGAGGGTTGTGGTGAACGGGTGGATTATAAAACTGTTACGTCTCTGCAAGTGGGCAGAGTTGAAGTCCTTGCACTCCCTGGAATGTAGGAATTCCCTGCTAGCACAAGACTCTCCTAAGGTTTCTGTTTCCCCCAGCTCCACACTGGCCAACAGGGGGAGTTATAGAAGTGAGAGTGCACATAACTCACTGGTCAGTGTATGTTATCCACCTGCTCTGTGCCCAATCCACAGGATGCTAATGTGTTAAGGCAGTGGTTCTCAAACTTTTGTATTGGTGACCCCTTTCACATAGCAAGCCTCTGAGTGCGACCCTTCCCTAATAAATTAAAAACACTTTTTAATATATTTAACACCATTATAAATGCTGGAGGCAAAGCGGGGTTTGGGGTGGAGGCTGACAGCTCGCAACCCCCCTCCATGTAATAACCTCGTGACCCCCTGAGGGGTCCTGACCCCCAGTTTGAGAACCCCTGTGTTAAGGAGAGTCTTTGTTTAGCTCAAGCTATGGAGACTCATGCTTTTAATTTTGGAGGTCCCCAGTTCGATCCACAGGGTCGGCAAAGCTGGCGGCTGTCATGCATGCTTCATCCTGTGCACCAATATGCTTCAGGAGGAGACCTGTGGCAAAATTGCACCTGAAACTCCTCCTGCAGCATGGTGGCTCTGCACAGCTCTCAAAAGCCTGGGTCTACGCTGCCTAATCAAGTCTCCTGAGCCAGGGTCTCAGCTGGTGTAAATCAGCAATACTCCACAGAAATCAGTGCAATTTTGCAACTTTACACCCACTGAGAATCTGGCCCTGTGTGTTTGAATTATACTATATGAGACAAACCTGTTGACTAGGTTATAGGTATAGCATGTGCGTATCATTTAGAAATGCTCCGGAGATGTCGATTTCAGCTTTGGGTGTAAGTTTTTCCAAAGATTGATCCCAAATTGTGGTTTATACCTATCTCTAGTTTCAATAAACCTAACTTTTTAAAAAATCCTCTTGAGTTGTTCTAACACTGCCATGGGGAGGGGGGAAACCGGGACAGAGAGATCCTGATGGTCAAGGTTTGGATTTTTTCCTTAAACAGTGCACGAATGAAAACTGTCGGCTCAGTTACTTGGCAAATTGTGTTCAGGCTCCTGCACTCTAGAGGCTCCAGAAAACAATTTGGTCAGGGATTTTAGAGTAGGGCTGTATCTTGCTGAGGTCAATAAATAAATGCTTGTTGTAGAAAGCCAAGATACAGTTTGGGTTCCCCAGAAGCAAAATCTCAAGACCGCAGAAATTATTGCCCAGAAAGGAACTGTGGACTAGAGAACTGAGCACAGAGTTGAGTCAGCTAGTCCTGAGTTCTAATCCTGCCTTTGCCACCTATGGCCTTGGACACATCCCATTCCCTTTTGGTCTTTTCCCTCATCTGTCAAATGGAGGTGATAATATTTGCCCACTTACCTCTCCAGGTCATTGTGTAGATTAATTAGGTAGTGTCTGCTCAGTGCTTTAGCATACAAACACTATAAAAATGCTAAGTATTCTAATTTTATCAAGCTTTGGATTGTTGTGTATCCCTTTATTCGTATGTGTGGGAGCTCTAGCCAAATGGCTGTTTTGACATTCTTGGATGAGAATCCAGGCGCGGTTACTCAAACCTGATACACATGCTAGTTCTCTGGCATGGTGGCCCTCATTCCCATCTGTCCGCATGGCACAATGCCCTTTCACAAGGTGCTATGCCTGTTTCAGGGGCTCAGGCGTGCCAACTGAAAGAGAGGGTTAGCTTGCAAGATCTTCTCTAGCTTTCTGCAAGAAGACCTTCAAGGTGATATGCCATAGCCATTCGGTGTTGTGGGCCTCATGGCAGGCTGTGTCCCTGTAGCGCTCTAGTGGCAGCATCTGCAGGAAAGGTGACAGAATCTAGGATTTAAGAATTTAGGAGGTCTGTTGAACCTTCCTCTGAAACATTTGGTGCAGACCAGTGTCGGATATTGGACTGGATGGGCCTCAGGTCTGATCCACCATGGTAATTCCCATGTTCCTAATCGAGGCAAAGAGCACCATTGTGCTAGGCACCGTATAGAAAAGGAACAGATGACAATCCCTGCCCCCAAAAGTGCCCATGTTTTCCAATATGATGAATTTGGGTTCCTCAGCTTGAGACCCCTTAATGCAGCCTGGTTTTCAGAAAGTAACGAGCATCCATCCTATGAAAATTAGGCCCCCAAAATACTTAGGCCCAGATTTTCAAAAGCAACTAGTGAAGAACCTGATGCTGATGATCTTTGTGGAGTAATAAACAAATACTACTACAACACACTACTGAAGCTAGAGACACTTCTTTATTTAAATGTATGTAATTAAAATGGACAGACGTAGGCTACTTCTACATTTGAGCTGGGAGACTTGATTCCCAGCTTGCTTAGATGTACCTGCACTAGCTCGGCTCGAGTGAGAGTCTAAAAATAGCCGTGTGGCCAAGTTAGCACAGGCAGTTGCTCGGGCTAGCCACCCCAGTACCTACCCGCTTGGACCTGCAGATGAATACTCAGACAGCTAGTCTGAGCCACCGCCCATGAAACCCCAGGCCACACTGCTGTTTTTAGCATCCTAGCTTCAGCAGAGCTAGCGCAGATATGGGTACATCTATGCAAGCTGGGAGTCACACCTCCCAGCTGAAATGTAGATGCTGCCTTATAGTGTCCACCACTCTAATTTCAACCATTCTAGCTAAGGCTACAAAACCATTGTGAACACTCCCTGCAGAACGGTGGTATGGGCAGTATAGTCAGTTGTTTCTTACATGTGGCTTCATGTTGTATTATATAGTAGAACTGGAAATATTTGATGTTCATAAATTTTTGCCACTTCTGCTGATTTTTTTTTTAAAAATCTGCAAAAATTGGCATATAGTGACTATTTCCAGCACCATTGCTCCCCAGAACAGTCCAGCCGTGAGCAAGACAACAACCAAATGTACGTATGCGGGCTGCCTCTATTGTATGTTAAACTACAGGTTCTAAAATGAACAATTGTACTTTCGCCCCATTTGTTTCCATGCTTTTGGAAGTTGTTCCTTTCCACAGAATGGAATGGGGAGACCTGACAGGGAGGGGAAGAAGGATGGCTGGTAAGAGAAATTATCCTTTTTCTGGGATGAAATGCTCTTTAGAAAAAAAACAAGCTATGTTATTAATGAATTGCGTTGTGTACGTTGTTTTGAGGTCATGGATGTGAGGTGACCTATGCAGACAGTGTGGCTCTTTGTCTCCCTCTGTTGGCTGTAGTGATGTTTGAGACTGCTACTGCCTTCAAGAAAATGGCCTTTGTCCTTTCCCTCAAGCAGTAGAGGTTTATAGAGGTCCCAGGTTCAGTTCCCACAGATGAGCTGTGGAAGGGGTTGTTCCAATAGTGTTAGAGATAAAGGAGCAAGGATGGATGAAATCGGAACTGAACCCAAACTTAGAGCCAAATATATCCCTCTAATGCCTTCTGAAGTCAGTGGGATTTGGCCCTTAAACCCAAACTGACTTCAGCAGAGCTACAGTCCCAATGTACACCAGCTGAGGATCTCTGGCCCTGTGTTTTCTTTTTGTTTTCATGCTCCTCAATGCTATCTGGCTTTGACCAAGGCCAAAACGAGGAATAACAAAAGCCTCCAGTAAAGATGCTCATTTGGTGTTTCTAGCTTGGATGAAGAAAGTGCTGAAAAACCTGATAGGAAAATCTTTGTTTGTGTGATCTCCATACCAAAGAGCTGGGAACACTCAACCCGAGGAGACCTTTGGAGGTTCACCTATTGCTACATGGGGCAGTTAGAGTACAACACTTTAGAGTGCTCTACAAATCACACCCCCAGAGTCTGAGCTGTTGCTTCATGTAGACAAGCCATAAATCTCACTTATTTTAAATAGGGAAGAATATTAAAGTGTAGAAACCTGTTCCTTTAAAATAAGAAACTAGGAGATTTCAGCGGTGCAGAAGCATTAACTCATCTCCCTGCAATTCTTCTGCAGTAATTGGCAAACTATATATACTGCACAGCATTAAACTGGGCACCTAGGTTTAATATCTGCTCAACTTAATCTCAGATTATATTAATCACTAATGAATATTACTTTGCTTTCGTTCATGCAGAAAGAATCAATACTATAATTACAACCTGTTTAATAATGTGCCTTTACCTTTCTTTTAATAGGGCTTGCTAGTTTATTTAGATGCAAACATCTAAGGATTTTTATATTCCCCAAGAGCACTTCCTCTTTTAAATACTTAGTGATACAGTTACTTTAAAGCAATAAGCAGTAGAAGCAGAGCTAGCATGAAATTACACTAATCTCCAGAGCTTTGTAGTTATATAAGAACTCTTAGCCTATTCAGTTAATTAATGGAATATTTACAGTAGGTTTTTGAAGTTGTTATTTTTAATCAATACAAAGTTCTTTAACTGTCACATGTCCGTGGATTGTTTTGGTTAATTTATCATTAGTTAAGACCAGAGGAATGAGGGATTTTATGTGCTTTTCTGTGTTTGTAGCTTGGCTGGAGGATGAACAGATTGTATTGTTGTGGGTGGGGTTTTTTCCCTTCAATCAAACGTCACTCTGTATTCTTTCTGACACTGCAATTACAAACATACGTGAGCAGCACCAACAACGCATGAGGCTAAATTAACAGTTTATGTCATAAATTTGCTACACCAAATCTTGCAGTTGTCCGGTGTAGGCCTATTATTTTTGTAATATAGAAACCTAGTGCAAGCTGGAAACCTTAGAAAGTGTTCCCATCTTATAAAGCATTGCACTGATTTAGAAGCATCCACTTAAAACAAAAAAAAAGATATTTACTTCCTGTGCTTGGAAAAAGTGCAACATATAGTTTGACTTTTTTTTTTCTTCTAATTTTCCTTTTGTATTCAGAGACGGGGATGGGATTGGTGAATTCTATTCCAAGCTCTGACACAGACTGTTATCTTTGGCAAGGGATTTAAACCTCTCTGAATTTTCTTATTCATCTGTAAAATGAAGAACAGAATTATACAAATGATTGATGGGAAAGATCTGTAATATTAGATCATCTAGTCCCCCTTGCTGCCAGCACAGGGACGCTGGGTGTAATAACACTGAGCCTCACAAAAGTGTTTAACAAATATTGATGAATTAATTTTCAAATACCTCCAATGAAGAGTGACACAGACATGCAAAGTATTGCTGCTTCCTGCTTTTTCATTCTAGATAAATCACATTCATTAGGTCGGGAAGAATAACAAAATACTAAGACTTGTTTGTATACCTTACAACTAATGCAAACAAGCTAAATAACAGTGTAGCAGTAGTTCTTTGGATTAGGTATTCATTCCCTTCTTGTCCCTTTGCTAGATGGAAACAGAATTCCAGGCCGTGTAAGCCTGCAGCAGCAGAAATGGGTGAGACACAGTCTGGGTATTAGTGTAGTTTGCTTACTGATGAAATGCCTGTTCTGTTTCCTCAAACAGAGGTATAACTGCACTGAGGGAACACTCTTCTGCCAAAAAGTAAGGCCTCACTGCTCTGTCCCAAGAAGCAGCTGCTTTGGAATTCTCTGTCTCTCCAGAACTCACACAAAGTTCAAATAAACTGAAGTGCTTAATCTCTCTCTGTGCCCCTCTTCTTCCCTCAACCCTGCATTTTATACCTCTTAAATCCCTCTCCCAAGCCTCCCCCAGACTCCAGAGGTCTGGAAAAGATGGCTTGGCTGTTTGCCCTCTTTTTGTGCATCTGCGCTGCAACACACCTCTCTGAGGGGGCCACTATTTCATGGCATCAGTAGGTCTTTCTATGAGAGCTTCATCCTGGGTGCTTATATATTAATGGCCACGGATTGTGCAAGCCACTGGCATCTTTAACCATAACCAGGGCCGGCTCCAGGCACCAGACGACCAAGCACGTGCTTGGGGCGGCACCTGAGAAGGGGCGGCTAATGTTGGGATGGCGGGGGGCACTCGCGGTGTTTGGTTTTTTTTTTGTTCAGCGGGGTGGCGCTCGAGGGTTTTTTCTTTTCTTTTTTTTCGGCCGGGCAGCGCGGG
>NW_020664413.1:6200332-6200638 GCF_002925995.2 Terrapene triunguis
GGGGGGTTTGGGCGGCCCGGCGCAGTGCTCGGGGAGGCGAGGGTTTGGCCGGCGCAGCGCTCCGGGGGTTTGGGCGGTCCAGCACTCGGGGGGAGGGGGCGGGGGTTTGGCCGTCAAGGTGCTCCGGGGGGGGGTGTTTGGGTGGCCCAGCCCGGCGCTCGCGGGGGGCGGGGGTTTGGCCAGCGCGGCGCTCCGGGGGTTTGGCCGGTGCGGCACTCGGGGGCAGGGTTTTGGCGGCCCGGCGCTGCGCTGGGGAGGAGGGTGGGCGGCCTGGCGCGGCGCTGGGGTGGGGGTTCGGCGGCCCGG
>NW_020664413.1:6210638-6234295 GCF_002925995.2 Terrapene triunguis
GCAGTGATTCTTGGAGTCCGGGGCTATAGACTTGGACTCGCTCGCCGATGATAAAAATAGCTGTGTAGACACTCAGGCTGGCGCTCAGGCTCTGAAGCCCAAGGAGGGCTAGCCCGAATCTGTAGATCTGGATTCTGAGAGTCACTGCGGCGGGTTTCTGCTTGTCATGCAGCGGTACCCTTAGTCTCTCTGTGCCTCTGCTTTCACATCTTTAAAATGGGATAAATTAATAACACTTCCCTACCTCACAGCAGGGCTGGCAGGATAAGGACATTAAAGCTTGTGACATGCTCAGATATTCTGATAAAGGAGTCCATAGTAGTGCCTTAGAATAGATTTAGTGACCATCGGAGAGAACTGCAGTTGGAAAAATTGGGAGTGTCGTACCAGATTGAATGCCAGGTTTGGTTTGGTTTTTCTGTAGCTTGGCCTCTTTAAAAATCAGCAAGTCCCAGAGACCTCCGCAGAGCACAGGACCATTTTAACCAGCTAGAACTCATGTTCCTCATAACTTAACCAAGGACCTGTAATCAAACTTTACATTTCCCAGCCTGCTTAATATTAAATGAATACAAGTGAAAAATGCAAAAGTAAAGCCTGCTCTTGAATGCAAGGAAATGCAATCAAAGAAATTCAGGGAATGGTTTAAACAAACACTTAACATTCTAGTGGGGAAAGTCTTGGGGTCTGATTCTGCTCTTCTTTTACACTGGAGTAACTCCACAGAAGAGAATGGAGTCACATCGGTGTCAAACCAGCGCTGTGTGAGAAGAGAATCATGCCCTCAGATTCTGGAAGCAAACCAAAAGATTTGTTCAGAGAGCAGCATTGAAAAACAAGCGCTGCGGTAAAAAATCAAAATGTTAATTTAATATCAAATCTATCTCTACCACAACTGGCTATTGATTTTATACACACAGTCAGGAGTGAACATTTGCTGCACTGATAAACATTTTCCAAAACATACTTACTCCATCAAGCTGAAAGTCTCAAGCGTCAAGGCTCCTGTTTCTGAGCTGTGTTTGAAAAACATGAATCTTTAAGGATCAACCAAGCATTGACATGGAACAGGAGCAGAAGCCCTGAAACCTCAAATGGCCAGCTGGCTGGATTTAAATAAACTTTATAAAGCTTCTCTTCAGTTCCCAGTAAACAAGGAACCTGAACAGATAAATATTCTACAAGCAGCATCTTTATTACCATAGCTATAGTTCTTAGCTTGCTTGGTCATACCTGTGTTTAAATTGGGGGGGGGGGGGGAGAGAGAAGGACATGGAGTGTTGTATATGCAAGCTGGTTGAAATTTTTTCCTCCTGTATGGGAAATTTTGACTGCACGAAAAAGCTGAAACTATTTGATTGAACCAATTTTGAGACCTTTTCCACTCTGCTTATCCAGAACACTGTGTCCAGTTCTGGGGGAACACTTCATCCAGTTCTCTGGAACCCAAAAACCTCAGTTCAGCCCCAGCTCCTCACTCAGGTTACTTTGTTAAGCATGTAACAGCTCTTTGTCTATGCTGGCCAGGCCCGGATGCAGGGGGGTTTAGGTACAGGGTGATACCGCGGCTCCAATTTATGTTATGCATCTCTCCTAGCTACTAACATCTATACTTGCATTAAAGAGCAATCACTTCGCAGAGTGCATATGGACCAATGGCTTTGCAGATTGCATAAGGCAAGGTTCAGTTCAGGGTGCTTCTCCCTAGTTTGTTTACAGTGAACATACCCCACAATAGTAAGCTTAGTTAGTTTCTGCCCCCCTTATTTACAATAAACATATTCTCAATAGTTAGTTGTTTAAGAAATTACTTGTTCAGGCTTGGTCAACAGTTTTTTGTTCAGGCTTGTCTTGACTTAACTTGGGCCTGCAAGCCAGCCCTACAGCAGTGGCAGATTAATAATTTTGCCGCCCTTAGGCCGGGAAATAATTGCCACCCTGGCCACGCCCCGACGCCGCCCTTTTCCCGCCCCCATTCCAACCCCCTCCCCAAAGTCCCCGCCCCAACTCCGCCCCCTCCCTTCCCCTATTGGATCCCTTCCCCAAATCCCCGCCCCCGGCACCGCCTCTTCCCCCAGCGCGTGGCGTTCCCCCTCCTCCCCCCTCCCTCCCTGCTCCGCAAAACAGCTGTTTCGCGGCGCAAGCGCTGGGAGGGGAGAGAAACAGGACGCCGCGGTGCGCTTGCAGAGGAGGCGGAGGTGAGCTGGAGCAGGGGGGGGGGCACGGAGGGGAGCTTCCGCCCCTGAAAATTTGCCGCCCTAGGCCTAGGCCTTGTCGGCCTAGGCAATAATATGGCGCTGCCCTACAGCCAAACCTTTGGTTTGGAATCATAGAATATTAGGGTTGGAAGAGACCTCAGGAGGTCATCTAGTCCAACCGCCTGCTCAAAGCAGGACCAACACCAACTAAATCATCCCAGCCAAGGCTTTGTCAAGCCAGGCCTTAAAAACCTCTAAGGAAGGAGACTCCACCACCTCCCTAGGTAACTCATTCCAGTACTTCACCATCCTCCTAGTGAAATAGTGTTTCCTAATAGCCAACCTAGACCTCCTGTACTGCAACTTGAGACCACTGCTCCTTCTTCTGTCATCTGCCACCACTGAGAACAGCTGAGCTCCATCCTCTTTGGAACTCCCCTTCAGGTAGTTGAAGGCTGCTATCAAATCCCCCCTCACTCTTCTCTTCTGCAGACTAAATAACCCCAGTTCCCTGAGCCACTCCTCAAAAGTCATGTGCCCCAGCCCCCTAAACATTTTTGTTGCCCTCCACTGGACTCTCCAATTTGTCCACATCTCTTCTGTAGTGGGGGGACCAAAACTGGACACAATACTCCAGGTGTGGCCTCACCAGTGCCGAATAGAGGAGAATAATCACTTCCCTCGATCTGCTGGCAATGCTCCTATTAATACAGCCCACTATGCCATTGGCCTTCTTGGCAACAAGGGCACACTGCTGACTCATATCCAGCTTCTCATCCACTGTAATCCCCAGATCCTTTTCTGCAGAACTGCTACTTAGCCAGTTGGTCCCCAGCCTGTAGTGGTGCATGGGATTCTTCCATCCTAAATGCAGGACTCTGCACTTGTCCTTGTTGAACCTCGTCAGATTTCTTTTGGCCCAATCCTCCAATTTGTCTAAGTCACTCTGGACCCTATCCCTACCCTCCAGCATATCTACCTCTCCCCCCAGTTTAGTGTCATCTGCGAACTTGCTAAGGGTGCAATTCATCCCATCATCCAGATCATTAATAAAGATTTGAACAAAACCGGCCCCAGGACCAACCCCTTGGGCACTCCGCTTGATACCGGCTGCCAACTAGATATCGAGCCGTTGATCACTACCCATTGAGCCTGACAATCTAGCCAGCTTTCTATCCACCTAATAGTCCATTCATCCAATCCATACTTCTTTAACTTGCTGGCAAGAATACTGTTGGAGTCTATATATCAAAAGCTTTGCTAAAGTCAAGATATATCCCATCCACCGCTTTCCCCATATCCACAGAGCCAGTTATCTCATCATAGAAGGCAATACGGTTGGTCAGGCATGACTTGGCCTTGGTGAATCCATGTTGACTGTTCCTGATCACCTTCCTCTCCTCCAAGTGCTTCAAAATGGATTCCTTGAGGACCTGCTCCATGATTTTGCCGGGGACTGAAGTGAGGCTGGAGTTCCCTAGGTTCTTTTCTTCCCTTTTTTAAATATGGGCACTATATTTGTCTTTTTCCAATCGTCCGGGACCTCCCCCGATCACCATGAATTTTCAAAGATAATGGCTAATGGCTCTGCAATCACATCAGCCTACTCCCTCAGCACCCTTGGATACATTAGATCTGCATGTCCAGCTTTTCTGAATAGTCCTTAACCTGTTCTTTCACCACTGAGGGCTGCTCACCTCCTCCCCATATTGTGTTGCCAAGTGCAGCAGTCTGGGAGATGACCCTGTCTGTGAAGACCGAGGCAAGAAAAGCATTGAGTCCTTCAGCTTTTTCCACATCATCTGTCACTATGTTGCCTCCCGCATTCAGTAAGGGTCCCACACTTTCCCTGACCACCTTCTTGTTGCTAACATACCTGTAGAAACCCTTCTTGCTACTCTTCACATCCCTTGCTATTTTTAATAATTTTATTTATTTAATTTTGCTAGTTGCAACTCCAATTGTGCCTTGGACTTCCTGATTACACCCCTGCATGCTCTAGCAATATTTTTATACTCCTCCCTAGTCATCTGTCCAAGTTTCCACTTCTTGTAAGCTTCCTTTTTGAGCTTAAGCTCACTGAAGATTTCACTGTTAAGCCAAGCCAGTCGCCTGCCACATTTGCTATTCTTTCTGCACATCAGGATGGTTTGTTCCTGCACTCTCAGTAAGGATTCTTTAAAATACAACCAGTTCTCCTGGGCTCCTTTCCCCCTCATATTAGCCTCCCAGGGGATCCTGCCCATCAGTTCCCTGAGGGAGTCTAAGTCTGCTTTTCCGAAGTCCATGGTCCGTATTTTGCTACTCTCCTTTCTTCCTTTTATCAGGATCCTGAACTCAACCATCTCATGGTCACTGCTGCCTAGGTTGCCTCCCACTTCTACTTCCTCTACCAATTCTTCCCTGTTTGTAAGCATCGGGTCAAGAGGAGCACGGCCCCTAGTTGGTTCCTCCAGCACTTGTACCAGGAAGTTGTCCCCAACACTCTCCAAAAACTTCCTGGATTGTCTGTGTATTGCTGTATTGCTCTCCCAGCAGATGTCAGGGTGATTGAAGGCCCCTATTAGAACCAGGGCCTGTGATCTGGAAACTTCAGTTAGCTGTCCGAAGAAAGCCTCATCCTTCTGATCTGGTGGCCTATAGCACACGCCCACCATGACATCACCCTTGTTGCTCTCACCTCTAAACTTAACCCAAAGACTCTCACCAGGCTTTTCTCCAGTTTCATACTGAAGCTCTGAGCAATCATACCACTCTCTTGCATACAATGCAACTCCTCCACTGCAGGAAATACCACTGCAGTACTTCATGGGAGTTGTAGTTGGGGGCATCTAATACTCCTTTGTGGGCCAGATTCCCCAGCCAGTCTCCTAGCCCATGGTGCATTGCTTCCTGTCAACATTTTCCTGTGGAAAGTTCTGCAAAAATTAGAAATTTTCGTTTTCACAGAAATTTTCTGCTGACAATTTTGACTCTTCAACAAAAAAAATGCAAACCCCAAACTATTGCAGCCGAAACCCTAAATATTTTGATTCCAAAATGCCTCTGTGGTACCTCTTAGGTGTAGCAGCTCAGAGGCCTCATGCTCCCACTCTGCTGCATAGCCCGGACTCCTCCATGCACCTCATGGCAGAGTTGGACCTTAAGTTCCAGTGCTTGTTTAGGCTTTGTTAGTCTCTGGCTTGCTTACTGTGTGACCTCTGGCTTTGTGTGTGCTGAGTATGTTGCTGGCCAGGAGTGTATTTGTCGTGGGGGTGGAGATATTTGCTAAAGCGTGTGTGTCTCACAGGGCTAGAATCTCCCTTTAGACCAACCCTGGGAAATGGGTGGCACATAAGCCTCACCTCCCCATGTGTCATGGTGACTCATTGAATTTCTTCCTTGCTTCCTCTTTGCCTTCAGCAGGCAGTTACTTAGTGGTGGCCTACACCAGCAGCAACTCCCTACATCCCTTCCCCTCCACGCTAGCCTAGCTGTTCTAACCCACTGGGGACGGGAGTGGAGCCAAGACTCTGCCCATTCTTCACTCCTCCCACATCACCCATTCCAGGGAGCAAGTAGGTGATTCTACTTGCTTGATTCTATGTACCTGGACCAATGTAGCATTCTGAGGGTATGTCTGCAGGGCATCTGGGAGTGCAAGTGCCGAGCAAACTTGGGACTTCTACGTTCACATCCGCAGTGTCCATATGGGGGTATGACAGCACAGAACTTCGATGCACACTGCTCTTCATGCCCCTTTAGCCCAAACTGTGGGCAGTGTAGACATGCCCTTAGTTTCCTGAACCCTCAGCCCTTTCTGTAGGGAAGGGGAGATTGAGGAAGTAGCATTTCAATATACCGTATATAATCATTCATTAGCCCGTTCATTTATAAGCCGACACCCCCCCCCTCAAGATGGATAGGTAAAAATAGCAAAAACTGTATGACCCTTTCATAAGCCGACCCTATATTTCAGGGTTTGGCAAACTTTGGCGCCTGGCCCGTTAGGGTAAGCCGCTGGCAGGTCGGGACATTTGTTTACCTGGAGCGTTCGTAGGCACGCTTCCCGCAGTTCCCATTGGCTGGGAATGGCAAACCGCGGCCAAAGGGAGCTGAGGGGCTCCGTGCCTGCGGACACTCCAGGTAAACAAAATGACAATGTATTAGATAAGTCTGGCCACACCATGCATTGGTAGCCCATATCCGTTCAGGGTCGTAGACCATCAGAAGGCAGGATTGCCAATCCTCTATTGGGAGTGCTAGGCTAGAATCATACTCAACTGTAGTATTTGTGGCCACGGGGAAGATGCTTGAGGTGGGGGGACCTGTGTTTTCTTCCCCCATATTCTTCACTAATGCAGAGGATCTGCTAATTTAAAGGTTTTCCTTGGTAAATGCTTCTGGATATGAGACAATTGAAACCTAGCTGGAAAGAAGAGGAGAAGGAGTATCACTTGAGGGTCTCCCACCTGGGATGCAATGTCTTCTGCCTTTACTCTAGACACGTAGACAAAGGAAGACTAAGGACTGTTCTGTAAACTTTGTTTGTTGCACTTCTAGTTAAATACAAACATTGCCTGCTAAGAGGTGCACTAATCCCACCAAATTAATGCAATAAGAGATTTAATAAATACATTGGTCTAAAGGAAACAGGATAGCAACATTTAATATCGGTTATGCTTCACAGTCAATACATTTTTTCCCTTTGCAGTAAAAAGATAACACTCTTTTTTCCATAACTTGTCTCAGGATTCTTATATCAGTAAAGAGCAGAAGAGAAATGTACCCACTGAAAGAAAGCTCAGCACTATGCAAAGAGTGATAAACTTCTCAGAAGGTGTTTACAAATGCATTCAGTGAAACAGAATTTTAATGAATTGTGCCACATAATCTCACAGTTAATGAGCTGTAAAAGCCTTTGTCAATTACAGTGACTAGGAACTAACTCTTTCAGTTTCCAGATCAATAATGGGACTCTTGTCTACACAAATTTTTAAGGAAAGATTGGGCTCTGAAGAGAAGAAAATGTACCTTTCTCATATTTGCGTGTCAGAAAGGTCACTCATTATTATAGCAGAGCCATCTATTTTCTTATTGTTTGTAAAATCAGCTCTCAGCACATTAGTAAAAGAAACAAGCCTTTAAGATCAAATGGCACCACTGGTGCAAAATGCCAATAGCAAAAATAAGAGATTAAATGACTCCAATAATAACTAGTGGCCTTTTCAGCAGTTATATTGAGTTCAACTGTTTTGCACAACCCTTTAGAAAACAAAAATTAGTTAGCTCTGCCTTTGCTATCCTCCATAATTACTTTGCTGATAGAGTGTGACCTTAAAGCTTTCTAGAAGACCGATTTGGCCACTTTTTCTCTTCTCCAAGGGAAAGAATCATGTCTGTCTATGTATTTTTCCTGTTGAGCTAATGTCAGTATTCATACGTGGATGTGCAAGGTATACAATTTCCAAGCTATCACTGATACTGGGAAGGGATGGATACTGTGATCAAACAATTCAAACTACCACCTACCTATCCAACAGAATATGCATTCCAGAGACAAATGTTTACTTCAACATCTTAACTTCTTTAAATCAAAATGCGGTGGTATTTGGGGGTTTGGTTCAGATCAATCCCTGGTAAATATGAAAGAAAAATATGGGAGACAGTTTTGTGGATTGTAATTATTTATAGCTCCAATTTATGATGTGACTTTTTTTCCCTGTAGACTTTCTATTTTTTTCCTTTTTTTAAGGTTTTTCTCTACCTCCTGTTTCAGTGTGAAGGACCCATTAGCAAAAAAAACATATAAAAAGTAATTTCAAGTAAAAACCTTTATGGAATGTGAAAAATTAAAGCTGCATTCGGCTCTACCATTAAGAAAAGAAATTGCCTACAGGCATCCACTATGTGAAATCCATTGCCGCTGAAAAGCTCCAGAGTTTATGCCTCACTCTCAAATGCAATTTCACAGCACAAAGTGGAATGCTTAAACAAAGTGAGGGAGGATCTTTTCCAAGTTCAAGGCGCCTGATGGTGCCAGTTTTCTACGTGCGAACTGTAGGACTGTGTGAGTTCATAGATCTGCACCAAGAGGCTTTTTTCTTCAGCCATTTCTGCTTGTGGATATTATATGCCGCAAAAGCAGGGCTTTCCTCTGAACATGGTGACATCTTCATTTTGTTGTATTACAGTAAGAGCTAGAGGCGATCGCTTGCCCATTTTCTATCTGATTTAGGCCCTGTCCTGTAATTTGGTGCATGTGTGTGGACCTCATGCCTGCACGGAACTTTGTACCACTGATGCATTGTAATCTGCAGAATCGGGTCCTTAAATTGTTGAGGCCAGGATATGTATCTCCCATTCCATGTTGTACAGGCTGAACAACTAATGAGAGAGAAACACTACAAAATACCAGTGTTAACTTGGATGCAAAATGGACACAAGGATAAAGCTAGGAGGCATTGTTCTGCTGTGCTATAATTCAAAAGAGGCTGACTATAGCATTCATCAGTTGTCCCCTGGACCCAGTTTTGATGGTGATCCCCCCTCCCCTCCTCCCCCCCCCCGCAGTGTAAATCTGCAAATTCAGAACATGTGTTCCAACAGTTTCCATGCAGCTCCCAACCCACACATTACAAAACCTGTTCAGCAAGCCACTGCCCATGGGGGGGCTTGTAATTCTCTTGTGGGGAGTGAGGTTGCCCTACAAGACTAGTTTTTATGGGATACTCTGCCTCTTCCAACATAACGTATCCTGAGTGACTCAAGCTGTCCTAACCGGTTCTAAAACCATAATATTGTAATAAATCTGTGGTCACCTAAGACTTCACGGCCGCTATTACTATGCTGCCTACCATGACTATACGAAACTTGCTATAGCATTAAGGACGAGTCTCAGATCCTCCAGCTCCCAAAAAGCATAGGCCCGTGGCACTTGATGTAGAGGGAGAATCTCCATTAGTTTTTGGAAGCCTAGAATCTGATTTTCAATTGAGCAGTCCTGATTCTATCCAGTAGGGGACAGCGATGACATATGCACACTAGCCAGATCATTACAATATTGAGGAATCTCCTTCTAGTTGCCAGAATCGTCGTCATTTTCTCTCTGCTCCAGACGGTAAAATACCACCAAGATTGTAAATGGGTAATAGGGAGATCTAAGATGCTAACTGGCCTGCTTTAAACGTTCCAGCTGTAATAAACAGTAATTTTACTGTGCATAAGAGCCAGAAAGAGAACCGCTTCTCTCATTTTGGTATCTCACCTACTTATAGATTAATGCAATACCTGGAGAGGAGGAGAAATAGGAAATAAAACTGAAAACCAGCCAAGGCCTGTGGGCAAAGAGATCTTTAAAGGTTACTGGGGGAACCTATCTGTGATTGTAATGAGTGCAAAAAGCCCACAAACCTGCCAAGAATTCAGGTTGCCAGCCCAGCCAAGATTATGAAAGTGTCCCCTGCCCTCTGGCACACTTATTATGGTTATTTCCTTAATGGAACTGTGTGATAATAGTCTAGCTCAGTGGCATGAAGACAATATTTCAAGAGCTTGACACGAGTCCGCCAAAAACCATGGCAATGTATCCTGCTGTATTTCTCCTTGGTTTAGGACTTTCTGGTAGTGCACCTTTGTTGGAAATCAAATGTCAAGGGATTCTGCATCTTAAACTTAAACTGAAAGTATCACTCATCAGTGAAAGTCCCAGATCAATGTATTTTACCCTAAAATAGACCAAGTCTTGTGCACATGTGCCTTTCATTCCTGGTTAAGGTTCATACAGTACCAACAATTCCAGCCTATAAGGCCACAGTTCTCAAACTGTGGGTCAGGACCCCAAAGTGGGTTGAGACCCTGTTTTATTGGGGTCGCCAGGGCTGGCTCAGATTTGCCGGGGGCCAAAACCAAACCTCGATCCCCACCACCCGGGACCGAAGCTGAAGCCCGAGCCCCACAGCCCAGGGCTAAAGCCAAAGCCCAAGGGCTTCAGCCCTGGGCGGCGGGGCTCAGGTTACAGCCCCCTGCCTGGGTCTGAAGCCCTTGGACTTCAGCTTTGCCCCACCCCCACCCAGGACGGTGGGACTCGGGCTTTGGCCCAGCCATCCAGGGCAGCTGGGTTCAGGCTTCGGTCCCCCTCCTGGGGTCGTGTGATAATTTTTGTTGTCAGAAGGTGGTCGCAGTGCAATGAAATTTGAGAAACCCTGCTATAAGGGTACGGCTACACTGCAGCTGAGACTGAAACGTGCTAGCTCTGCTCAGGCTAGTGCACTCAAAATAGCTGTGTACCTGGGAGTAACATGGGCCACGGCTTGAGCCAGTCACCTCAATATTTACCTGGGCGGGTGGGTGGATTTGTACTCAGGCAACCATCTTGCCTGCTCATGTTCCAGGATCTGGAATAACTTGAAGCCACATCAGTGTGTTTTTCCCCAGTTCTCAACTTCTGAAGAGTTTCTTCAGTTCCTTTGACAGATTGTCTTTGTCTAAAATCTTCTAGTTCTCTGGTTCCTCAAATTACTGGTCCATGCAACTGGAAAGTCCTACAGTTCCTGAATCCTTCAGTTGAGCAGTGATTCTCAGGTCCAAATCCCGGATGTTTTATACTGTGTATGGAAATGAAACAATACTTGCCTGGAGATTTTAATTGGCTGAACCCTTTCCAATTTATCAACATCCTTGAATTGAGGGCATCAGAACTAGACACAGTATTCCAGCAGTGGTCTCACCGGCATTAAAATAACCTCAGTAGTCCTACTCGAGGGTCCTCTGTTTAAAGCGTCCAAGGATTGCATTAGCCTTTTGGCTCCAGCTTTGCATGGGAGCTCACAGTCAACAGAACATCCACCATGACCCCCCAAATCTTTTTCAAAGTCACTGGTTCCCAGACTGGAGTCCCTCATCCTGTAGGCATGGCCTACATTCTTTGTGCACAGATATACACATTTACATTTAGCCATATTAAAATGCATATTGTTTACTTTCCCACAGTTTAACAATCTAGATCACTCTGAATCATTGACCTGTTCTCTTCATTATATACCACTCCTCCGATTTTTGTGTCATCTGCAAACTTTATCAGTGCTGATTTTGTGTTTTCCTCCAGGTCACTGATAAAAATGTTAAATAGCATAGGACCAGGAACTGATCCCTTCAGGACCCCCACGAAAACAGACCTGCTTGATGACAATTCCCCATTTACAATTCCATTTTGAGCCCTATCAGTTAGCCAGTTTTTAACCTATTTAATGTGTTCCATATTAATTTTATATTGTTGTATTTTTTTAATCAAAATATCATGTGGTACCAAGTCAAACACCTTACAGAAGAATAAATATATTATGACAACACTATAACCTTTATCAACCAAACTTTAATCTCATTTAAAAAAAAAATCTAGTTAGTTTGACCGTGTGATGTTGGCAAACCAGGTGCCACCTTATAACAAAGTCCCTGTGCTTTGCTTGAATACTAACAAACACATAGCTGGAATCAGTCTGGTTCACCTGTGTGTTAGTATTGTTAAAATAGGCATTAGAGTTCTAAAATGGTTTTTGTGTTTAGACTTTATTGTATACTTGCAAGAGGCTGCATACATTAATCTCACTTATAACATCTGTATCCCATATTTGTAAGGTAATATTTGAGCATTTGCATTGTAAGCCTCTGTAACAGTGTAAATCACTAGACAGGGGAGTGACATTAATTAGTGTAAAATGCTGGCCTCCTACAGGAGGTGTTATGTCCTGCCCAACAAGAAAGGCCCATAGACATCAGATGAGCTATTGTGGAACATCAAAGAGGACAAAAGATTTTGTTGATTGCTCTCCCCCTCCTTCCATGGAGAGTAGACGTGCAAGTGAATTCCTCCCATCTGCTGAATTTGCAACTCGAAGCAGAAGGGAGGAAGTGATAAAAACCCCTAACAAGGAGGAACTCTATCTTTATGCTGCTTGGACTCTGAGGAGCAAGGATTACTAAGCATCAGCAAAAGATCCCCAGTGCTTAGCCTGGGTTAGCCCTAAAAACATCTAGATCTTGCTTATTATAGAAACTTCTATTACTTTTTGAAACTTAAGATAGGAAATCATTTGTGTGAATATATGTTTACCTGCTTTAACCTTATAAATAACTCTCTTGTTTCCTTTCCTAGATAATAAATCTCTAGGTGGTTTATTGTAAGATTAGGTACAAGTAAGAACATAAGAACGGCCGTACTGGGTCAGACCAAAGGTTCATCCAGCCCAGTATCCTGTTGGCCGACAGTGGCCAATGCCAGGTGCCCCAGAGGGAGTGAACCTAACAGGTAATGATCAAGTGATTGCTCTCCTGATATCCATCTCCACCCTCTGATCAACAGAGGATAGGGACACCATTCCTTACCCATCCTGGCTAATAGCCATTAATGGACTTAACCTCCATGAATTTATCCAGTTCTCTTTTAAACCCTTTATAGTCCTAGCCTTCACAACCTCCTTAGGCAAGGAGTTCCACAAGTTGACTGTGCACCGTGTGAAGAAGAACTTCCTTTTATTTGTTTTAAACCTGCTGCCCATTAATTTCATTTGGTGGCCCCTAGTTCTTATAGTATGGGAGCAAGTAAATAACTTTTTCTTTATTCGCTTTCTCCACATCACTCATGATTTTCTATAGCTCTATCATATCCCCCCTTAGTCTCCTCTTTTCCAAGCTGAAAAGTCTTAGCCTCTTTAATCTCTCCTCATATGGGGCCCATTTCAAACCCCTAATCATTTTAGTTGCCCTTTTCTGAACTTTTTCTAATGCTAGTATATCTCTTTTGAGATGAGACCACATCCGTACGCAGTATTCAAGATGTGGGCGTACCATGGATTTATATAAGGGCAATAAGATATTCTCCGTCTTATTCTCTATCCCCTTTTTAATGATTCCTAACATCCTGTTTGCTTTTTTGACTGCCACTGCACACTGCATGGACGTCTTCAGAAAACTATCCACGATGACTCCAAGATCTTTTTCCTGATTAGTTGTAGCTAAATTAGCCCCCATCATATTTTGTGTGTGTGTGTGTGTGTGTGTGTGTGTGTATATATATATAGTTGGGGTTATTTTTCCCAATATGCAATTACTTTACATTTATCCACATTAAGTGATTGGCCAAATGGCAAATGAAATTTAGTTTTGTGATATCTTTTTGAAGTTCTTCACAGTCTGCTTTGGTCTTAACTATCTTGAGCAGTTTAGTATCTTCAAACTTTGCCACCTCACTTTTTATCCCTTTCTCCAGATCATTTATGAATAAGTTTAATAGGATTGGTCCAAGGACTGACCCTTGGAGAACACCACTAGTTGCCCCTTTCCATTCTGAAAATTTACCATTTATTCCTACCCTTTGTTCCCTGTCTTTTAACCAGTTCTCAGTCCATGAAAGGATCTTCCCTCTTATCCCGTGACAACTTAATTTATGTAAGAACCTTTGGTGAGGGACCTTGTCAAAGGCTTTCTGGAAATCTAAGTACACTATATCCACTGGATCCCCCTTGTCCACATGTTTGTTGACCCCTTCAAAGAATTCTAATAGATTAGTAAGACATGATTTCCCTTTACAGAAACCATGTTGACTTTTGCCCAACAATTTATGTTCTTCTATGTGTCTGACAATTTTATTATTTACGATTGTTTCAACTAATTTGCCCGGTACTGACCTTAGACTTACCAGTCTGTAATTGCCAGGATCATCTCTAGAGCCCTTTTTAAATATTGGCGTTACATTAGCTATCTTCCAGTCATTGGGTACAGAAGCTGATTTAAAGGACAGGTTACAAACCATAATTAGTAGTTCCGCAATTTCACATTTGAGTTCTTTCAGAACTCTTGGGTGAATGCCATCTGGTCCCAGTGACTTGTTACTGTTAAGTTTATCAATTAATTCCAAAACCTCCTCTAGTGACACCTCAATTCCTCAGATTTGTCTTTGGTGCAAGGTGCAACTGACCTGGGGTAAGTAACTGGTCCTTCGGGACTGGGAGTAACCTGATCATTGCTCTGATATTTGATGTAAGGGGCCTTGTATCACAAAGGTAATCTTACCTGGGTGGCAACACAGATTGATGTATTCTCTTTGAGTCCATGTTAAGACTATTATAGTGTCTGAGGAGGTTACACTTGTTAATTGCTTGGTGAAATCTAAGTATATACAACTCACAGCCAATATGGGATTTGTGCCTTTTCCTAACAATCTGCCCTAAGGCTGGTACCCCCACTCTTGAGCCACTGCAGGACAGCTTGACCGATAGGATCCATTTTCCATAAACCCAGGTTGTAATGTATTTAGTGCAAATCCCTCCTTTAGTTCTTAATCAAGTCCTGTATCAGCTGCACCACGATTTTGCGAGGGATCAATGTCAGGCTGATTACCCAGGTCATTGGGGAGGGGGGAGTGCAATATAAATGTAAAACATTAATGAAAGTTACATATTGGAGATAGGGCCTAATTCTGACATGTTACACATGAGCAATCCTATTAAAGTGTATTGAGTTGCACAGGTGTAAGAGGGCAAAAGCTGACCTATGATTATAATTGAGAATGTTGATGGGAGAACTTAAAGTGAGAGCAGGCATAACATTGAAAACTATAGCTCAGCCTCTGTAAGGACCAAGTGGAGTGGTAAGCTGGTACCGTGATTAGGGTTCTAGTCTAGTACTTGGGAGACCTACATTCAAGTCCCTGCTCCACTGTGGACTTTCTGGGTGACCTTGAATAAATCACTTAATTTCTCTGGCTTAGTTCCCTGTCTGTAAAATGGAGATAGCAGGTACTTCCCTACATCACTGGGATGTTGTGAGGCTAAACAGAGAATCTGTGGTGCTCAGATGCTGTGGTAATGAGGGTGTGTAAGTACCCTAGATAGATTTGGCCGTCACTTACCCCAGTGTAACTCTGAAGTCCATCAGTGAACTTGACTCTGCATAAACGAGTGGAATCTAGCTGTATTTGACCAAAGTTACTGATGTTTTGAGAACTTTCCTGAAATGTGATTTTTTTCCCCCCAATGAAATATTACTTGGAGTAGCGTAAGCCCATATTTTTCTGATGGAACGTGCATTAATTTCTTATGGCATGAAAACAAAAAATGGCTGGGGGAAAATCTTAGACTTGCAGTCCCTTGAATGGAAGGATTACTTGGCAATGGCTCATCTTGTCTATGCATTTCATAGACAGAGCCAATTAAATGAAAGGAATGAAGCTTTAAATGGCCAGGCCAGTTTATCTGGAAATGTCACTGTTCCTCCACTGCATTTAAAAATAAACCTGAGATGGTTCCTTTAATGGGTTGGGTCACAGAAACTCCCTCAGGACTTTCACTAGATGTGCTGGGATACCACTGAGAACAAACCCCCCTGCCAGAAAAGGCTTCCTTCCACTCCTGCCTGGCTGAGCTAGACATACTAGTCTGCTCCAGCACAGACCAAGAGGTTGGGCCATGCCCCCCTGCAGTTCACAAAAACTAAGATTCACTTAGCCCAGGGGCTTCTTACTTAACAGGGACTTTCCTAGCACCCAGTATTCAGTGTTTCTGGGAGCCTAAAGCCCGAATACATTCATTTTACTCTGTGTAAAGCTTATACAGGGTAAACTCATAAATTGTCCACCCTCTATAACACAGCTGTTTGCTCCCCCAGATATTAATCACTTACTCTGGGTTAATTAATAAACAAATGTGATTTTATTAAGTATAAAAAGTAGGATTTAAGTGGTTCCAAGTAATAACAAACAGAGCAAAATAAGTCACCAAGTAAAATAAAGCAAAACACGCAAGTCTAAGCCTAATACATTTAAGAAAATGAACACAGCTAAATCTCACCCTCAGAGATGTTCCAATAAGCTTCTTCCACAGACTAGACTCCTTCCTAGTCTGGGCCCAATCCTTTTCAGAGTAACATTGTAGTGTATGGCCTGGGTCCAGCAATAACTCACACCCCCATTGTTACAGTTCTTTGTTCCAGTTTCTTTCAGGCATCTCTTTGGTGTGGAGGGGCCATCTCTTGAGCCAGATGAAGACAAAATGGAGAGGCTTCCAGGGCCTTTTTATATTCTCTCTCTTGTGGGTGGAAACCTCTTTGTTCTTCTGTGCAAAATCACAGCAACAAGATGGAGTTTGTAGCCACCTAGGCAAGTCACATGTCCATGAATGATTCAGCTTTTTACAGCTCGAGCAGCCATTGCTCACATGCTACCTTGAACGTTCCCAGGAAGATTCCTCATATGTGGATTGGAGTCTCCCAAGGTTCATTGTCAGTTAAGTATTTCTTGATTGGGCACTTAATCTGAAGAGTCCCTCCACAATAAGCTGGCCAAATGTTTCACTGGTGCTACTTAGAATCAAACACATTGAGATACAAGTACATAGCCAATATTCATAACTTTAACTATAAACATGATATATGCATACAAATAGGATGAATATATTCAGTAGATCATAACCTTTGCAGAGATACGTTACATGGTATATCTAGCATAAAACATATTCCAGTTATGTCATATTTACACTCGTAAGCATATTTCTAAAAAGCATTATGGAGTGCAGCGTCACAGTTCCCATTTGCATGCCAGTCATGGCTAAGAAACTCTGTAGCATGCTGCATCAATGACGTGCTGTTGTTGTTCTGTATATAGTTTGGGTAACTTCCAAGCCCATGCAGCAGATTAAAAATGGAAGAGAAACCAGTGGTTGGTGGAGTAAATATCAGTCACAACTGTATTATTGCATCCTGATTTCTCTACGCTGCTTTGGGGACATTCAGCTTGGTTCGCTGATTGGCAACTGGCACTGATGGTGCTCAAGTTGGCATGGGTAGAAAATCCTGTAAATATTTCTTTAAAACTACACCATCCAACTAGCATTTCAGTGCCCAGGGTCAAAATTGTTAGTGGGGCCTGCTGGGAATTTCATTTAGTTTTATTTAAAATAGATTTAGCATCTGTTGCATTGGAAGTCAGACTTGCTCACATTTTAAAAATAGGCCAACATTAGCATATATCAGTTAAGTTATATGGAGATTCAAATTTGGTGTGGGTGAGTATTTACAAAGGAAATGCAGCCAGCGTGGCATTTCTTGGAAACTTGCACTGCTCAAAAATGGAGACCATACAAATCCCTCCATACTAGCCAGACAAAACACAATAGACCCAAAGGGACCCATTAGAGGTGAGCCTTAATTGGGGAAGGAGTGGAATGAACATTTGCATTGGCAGAAGCCACTTAAGAACATAAGAATGGCCATATTGGATCAAACCAATGGTCCATCTAGCCCAGCATCCTGTCTTCTGACAGTGCCAGAAGCTGGTCCAATGATGGAGCGATCTTCTGTGAATTTATCTAATTCTTTTTTTATGCTTTTGGCCTTGCTGAGAAGATAGCTGATTTGCATAGAGACATTTGTTTAAGCAATTTGTGATTTACATTAGTTATTTATCGTTTGGTTTTTTGTAATGACTCCAAATGCAGCAGCTTCACTCAAGGTGTCTCTTCATATTTGTGCCAATGAACGTCCTTCATTACAGTAGAAACAAGGAGGAAAAAAACCTGAGCGAATAAATGGGTTCTATTTCCTTTCTAGCCATATTCCTCTTGTCATTTCTAGCCTGTGCTAGTTCAAAACGCTTATTCATTTTGTTCTTTTAGGACCATAATGTTGCTTCTTTGTCACTGCATTGATTATGATTATTATCGTTAATGTGAAGGAAATTGTCTCTGCTTCTCTGTGATCACTCCTACATATTTAATTACACCCTCTAAGTTTCACAGTTGTGCTGTTTTACAGTTGTAGGGGCTCAATTCTAATCTCTGATCACTTGACGCAAATCCAGAGTAAGTCCACTAGAAATCAATGGAGATAGTAGCACACAGCAGTTGCAGCCCATATCGGGCCCTGTTGTGTTAGACACTGTACATACACATAGTAAGAGACTACAATCCAAACAGATAAAACGGAGAAGAGGTGGGAGAAAAGATGCATTATTACCTCATTTTACACTTGGGGCAATACTGATACATCAGGATTTGGCCAAGGTGATCCAGGAAGTCTGTGGCACAGTCGGAACTAAATCCAGATTGCCTGAGTTCTAATACTATATATCCAGCATAATGGAGCCCTGGTATCAGTAGGGGCCCCTAGATGCTACTGTCAGACAGTAACAATAGTTTTTCCAAATACACAACTTTGCTGGGTCCCCGATGTGCTTTTGACCTCAACTCATTAAAAGTAGCTGGAAATTGGCTATAAAGAGGTGACGATTGGAACAGTATCTTGGCCAGCCAACGGTTCTTGCCCCAAACAGCTTACAATTGAAATAGACAAAACAGACAAAGCGTGGGAGGGGAAACAAAGACAGAGAGGTAAGGTGATTTTTGCCCGATGTCACCAGCAGATCAGCAACCATTACCTCAGACCTCCCTTCAGGCCAGCATTTCTCAACCCGTGGTACAGGAATCAGAAGTAGGTTGTGTGCCCATCCTGGTTGGCTCAGAGTCCTAGAGCCTTCCAGCCAGATCTTCCACCAAATTTCCCATTACCTCTCATGATACCTGAAACCCTCCCATTATTGTGTCATGTGACACAAACTTCTACACTCCTTTATAGAGTGCGGTGGCTTGAGGGACAATTTTTGGGGGGCCATTTTGTGAGCCACAGACATGGAAGGCTGAAAAAAACATTACTGTATAGGAGCCCTTAACTTGTGCTTTCTTTGCCTAGTCTTTGATGTACTGCAATCCTCAGGACCAATTGCCAAACCTAAATTAGTGTAAGTCGTCCCACTGAACTCTCCCTGGAGCTACTTGAATGAGCAAGGACTGTTTTCGGGATCAGAGCTTTACCCTGCTGCTGCTTTCATCCCTGCAGAAAACAAATGGGGGGCAGCATTTGATAAGCATCATGGGTTTCAAAAATAATTTGTTAAATCTTAAATGAAATGTAGGATGGTGACATATTAATTCATCTGTATTTTACCAGCAGAATTAACAACACATGGAATTTAATTTATGGTGCATTCAGTTATTTGCATCTAAGCATGGAAAATAAATACATTATGAAAAATGATACACCTGTCACTGGATAAATGCATGAAAAAATAAAAACAGAGACAATGGAAGCACCTCACAGAGTGCCAGGAAACTAGCAGGGACGCTTCAACGTAAAACAATAATTTGGGATGTTGACAGCACACAAATAAGATGGACGAGTCGGCTATTTTATTCAACCTGTTTTTCCAAACAATAAAAACATTTTCACTTTCTAGTTGTTTGTTTTTGAAAGCGGTCGTTGCTCTTACAATATGCTACAGGGTGTCATTTGAGAGGCAGCGTTCTCTAGTGGGTAGGTCAGGAGACCTGGGTTCTAGTCCCACTCCCAGCTCTGCCACTGACCTGCTGTGCAAGTCTCTCTTCACTTCTCCTTGTTCAGTTCAGTGCTTTTGTTCCACTATCCATCCTTTGTCTGTTTTTTCGCTGTAGCTGGTAAATTCTTTGCAGCAGGGACTCTCTCCTATTATGTGTATGTCCAGCGCTTAACACAATGGTGTCTTGATCTCGGTTAGCACCTAAAGGTACTACTGGAATATAAATAATAATGTGTGGAGGCACTGGACATGCAAAACTCCCCTGAAAGTCAATAGGAGCTGTGGGTGCTGTTCCAATAAATAGCTTTCTAATAGGGGATGATTATCTTGGGTCTGTCTCTCTAGGCTCACACAAAGAACAGATGCTCAACAACTCTGAAAATAAGACCCAGAAACAACATAATCATATTCATCTAAAGCCCAACCCTGCTATTAAAGTCAATGGAAAGACAGCACACGCTGACTTCAATGACACATCAGGCCCATAATACATTTCTTAATTGCAAAGTTATTTACAAAGTCAGTCAACCATCAGGGATAGTCTAGGCATATTTAGTCCTGCCTCAGTGTGGGGAGATGGGGTAGATGACCTGGCGAGATCTCTGCTAGCCCTACGTTTCTATGATTCTGTATACGAGTTTCAGCTGAAAGTAAGCCCATCTCAGCTGGATAAAGAGGGGTCAGGGTCCCCAAGTAAAAGTTCAGTTTAGCATGCCAACAAAATAGCCAATATATTTCTCTTTATGTCCTATTTCCCGCCTCTTTTAAAAAGTGGAGTTGGGAGTGGGGGAACACAGCCGGGACCCAACACATTTTTTCTGTTTGGGGAGTTTATTTGATTTTTATCACAGCAGTGCCTGGACGTCCAACTGGGATGGGGTCTCAATTATGATGGGACTTGTGCATAATGAGAGACGTCCTGAAGAGCTTATAATCAGAATAGCCAAGACAGAAAAAGAGCAAGAGATGCGTTGCTTTGTTATCCCCATTTTACAGATGTGGAACTGATCCTCAAGTGTATTAAGCAGCTAAATACCCTTGAGAATCTGGGCCTAAGTGATTTGCCTAAGGTCACCCAGGAGGTCTATGACCAGAACCAAGATCTTAATCCAGATCTCCTAAATACCAGTCTACTGCCTTATAAATGTCTCAGCCATCATCCAGGTTGGGTTTGAAGGAAATGACTTTTATGAAAGAGATGCTTCTGAACTCCAGTATTAGCTTTACCCCGCTCCATGTTCAGCACCATACTGTAGTTTGCAGTTTGTAGCTGCAATGAGCGGTTTAGCCGTTGCTCAGATGCAGACTCAGATGTTTTATTTCATCCCTCCTGATATCACTTCTTTTGTCAAGGTGGATTTCCCCAGGCTCTGCTTGGTATTAATTACAGTTCTGAATAAAAAACTATAGAAACCATGTCAATTTACAGCAGAATAGAACTGAGTTTGGGGGAAATCTCCTAATGCCGTCATCTCATACTGAGTTACCTCACAATTCAATGCCTCTGACAATTACAAAAGTCTGATTTTTTTTTTTTTTTTTTTTGCTTGGTTGGTGGCTCTGATTGTTGAATGTCCACTAGTCCCATTCTTCATCGGCAGCCTAATCCGTGGCGGATTAATAATTTTGCCGCCCCTAGGCCGGGAAATAATTGCCGCCCTGCCCCGACGCTGCCCTTTTCCCACCCCCATTCCAACCCCCTCCCCAAAGTCCCCGCCCCAACTCCGCCCCCTCCCTTCCCCTATTGGATCCCTTCCCCAAATCCCCGCCCCCGGCCCCGCCTCTTCCCCCAGCGTGCGGCGTTCCCCATCCTCCCCCCTTGCCCCGCGAAACAGCTGTTTCGCGGCGCAAGCACTGGGAGGGGAGGGAAACAGGACACGGCGGTGTGCTTGCAGAGGAGGTGGAGGTGAGCTGGAGCAGGGGGGTGGGGCGCAGAGGGGAGCTTCCGCCCCTGCAAATTTGCCGCCCTAGGCCTTGTCGGCCTAGGCAATAATACGGCGCTGAGCCTAATAATCAAATTCACACTCTTAAAGCTTATTCCTTAGGCTTGCTCATTTGAGTTGGTAACTCTAGAAAAAAATTCTCTGCAGTTTTGTAAAGATGTCTGAGGAGTGAATAAAATGCCTGATCTATTCCCTCCCCTCATCCCCCAAGTTTTTATCAGGAAAAGGTTTAACCATCTGATGTGAAGTTTTTACCTTATTAGGCAAAAGGTAAACAGTAATGCATGCACTTTCTCTGCCCTAATTTATGGTGAATTATATTAACTAATGTGGCATTGTAATGGGGCACTTTCAGAAACACTGTACATGTTAATTATGATTGCTTCTGCCACAAAGAATTCCAAATGACTTAGTAAAGTTGGTGAAACTTTTAAATACAGTGTTTCCTAAATAAATACACTTTTTTCAGAAAGCTCAGCGTTGCAAAATACATAAATCACATAAAATAGAATTGGTTTAAGGCGCTGATCCAAAGCCCTTTGAGGTCAACGGAAAGCTTTCCATTGATTTGAGCAGGCTTTGGATCAGACCCAAGAGCTACACCGTTAAAGGATATGTCTACACTGCAGTCAGAGGTGTGATTGCAGCACATGTAGACATACCCAGTTAGTGTCTACCTCTCCCCCGGTTAGACACTAAGCTGGGGGCAAAGGTAGATACACTGGAGGGTAGGGATAGGGTTCAGAGTGAACTAGACAAATTGGGCCAAAAGAAATCTGATGAGGTTCAACAAGGACAAGTGCAGAGTCCTGCACTTAGGGCGGAAGAATCCTATGCACCGCTAAGGGCTGGGGACCGACTGGCTAAGCAGCATGTCGGTAGAAAAGGACCTGGGGATTACAGTGGATGAGAAGCTGGATATGAGTCAGCAGGGTGCCCTTGTTGCCAAGAAGGCTAACGGCATATTGGGATGCATTAGTAGGAGCATTGCCAGCAGATCGAGGGAAGTGATTATTCCCCTCTATTCAGCACTGGTGAGACCACATCTGGAGTATTGTGTCCAGTTTTGGGACCCCCACTACAGAAAGGATGTGGACAAATTGGAAAGAGTCCAGCGGAGGGCAACGAAAATGATCAGGGGGCTGGAGCACATGACTTACGAAGAGAGGCTGAGGGAACTGGGCTTCTTCAGTCTTCAGAAGAGAAGAGTGAGGGGGGATTTGATAGCAGCCTTCAACTACCTGAAGGGGGGTTCCAAAGAGGATGGAGCTCGGCTGTTCTCAGTGGTGGCAGATGACAGAACAAAGAAGCAATTGTCTCAAGTTGCAGTGGGGGAAGTCTAGGTTGGATATTAGGAAACACTATTTCACTAAAGAGTGTGGTGAAGCACTGGAATGGGTTACCTAGGGAGGTGGTGGAATCTCCTTCCTTAGAGGTTTTTAAGGCCCGGCTCAACAAGCCCTGTCTGGGATGATTTAGTTGGGGTTGGTCCTGCTTTGAGCAGGGGGTTGGACTAGATGACCTCGTGAGGTCTCTTCCAACCCTGATATTCTAGGATTCTATGATTTAGCTTTGCTCTAACTAGAGCAAAGCTAGCTCGAGTAACAACAGGAGTGAACCGAGGCAGAGTATGTACCAGGTCCTGGATAGGAGGGGGGGCTACCCTATGCAACTACCCATGCACTGCAGTTTTGCTGGTATTCTTAAAGCTAAAGGACAAAGCTAGCTCAGGTATGTCTACAACTGCTGCAGTCACACCTCCTGATTGCTGTGACGGTATGTAGCCTTAGACTGCAACTCCAGCCATGCAGGGAGGGATGGGGGAGCAGGGACTGCTGGCCTAATGCTCCCTTGTGAGCAAAGTACCTGGCTCAGAACACACAGGCTGCAGGCTGTCATCAGTGAGGCTTCAGCACATGTTTAATGGCACTACCTAAGGTAGAATCTAACTTTTGCCCAGGGCCAGCTCCAGGCACCAGCCCTCCAAGCATGTGCTTGGGGCGGCACCTGGAGCGGGGCGGCGCTCCCCTGGGGAGAGCGGGGCCGCGGCGGGCTCGCCACCCTCCCCCGGCGGTCTGGCCGGCAGGGAAGAGCGGGGCCGCCCTCCCCCGGTGCTCCGGCCGGCTGGGGAGAGCGGGGCCGCGGCTGGGCTCTCCG
>NW_020664413.1:6234305-6271483 GCF_002925995.2 Terrapene triunguis
CTCCGGCCGGCTGGGGAGAGCGGGGCCGCGGCTGGGCTCTCCGCCTTCCCCCCGGTGCTCCGGCTGGCAGGGAAGAGCGGGGCCGCCCTCCCCCGGCGCTCCGGCTGGCTGGGGAGAGCGGGGCCGCCCTCCCCCGGCGCTCCGGCCAGCAGGGAAGAGCGGGGCCGCCCTCCCCCCGGCGCTCCGGCCAGCAGGGAAGAGCGGGGCCGCCCTCCCCCGGCGCTCCGGCCGGTCGGGGAGAGCGGGGCCGCGGTGGGCTCACCGCCCCGCTGCCCCCGGCGCTCCGGCCAGCTGGGGAGAGCGAGGCTGCGGCCGGGCTCAGTGCCTTCCCCTGCTGCGCTCCCTGCCGGAGGGTGTGGGGGGGGCGGGAGGCTTTTTTGCCTGGGACGGTAAAAAAGCCAGAGCCAGCCCTGCTTTTGCCATCCAATTTCTGCCTTTTGCTGACTCTTTTTCCTGTGCTCTTTTCAGTGAACTTACCAGTCAGGAAAGGTGCTAAATTGGCAGTCCAGGAGACTGAATTTCTCTAGAGAGAACTCATGACCTACTGAATACAGCACTGAACTTGCATTTGGGTGACATGGGTTCTATTCCTAGCTCTGCCACTGGATTTCTGGGTGACCTGGGTCAAGTCCATATGCCCCCATGCCTCAGTTTCCCCATCTGTAAAATGGTAATAATGATGCTTACCACCTCTGAGATCTATGGATGTAAAGCATTATAATAGCTAAGTATTATTATTACTTATCTGCAGAATAAGTACAGTGCAGGTAGGGGGCACTGCAAATTTCCATACACTGCCCCACAAGCTGTAACATAGAATCATAGAACTGGAAGGGACCTCAAGAGGTCATCTAGTCCAGTCCCCTGCACTCAAGGCAGTACTAAGTATTATCTAGACCATCCTTGACAGGTGTTTGTCCAACCTGCTCTTAAAAATTCCCAATGATGGAGATTCCAAAACCTCCCTAGGCAATTTATTCCAATGCTTAACCACCCTGACAATTAGGAAGTTTTTCCTAATGTCCTAAACCGCCCTTGCTGCAATTTAAGCCCATTGCTTCTTGTCCTATCCTCAGAGGTTAAGAACAACAATTTTTATCCCTCCTCCTTGTAAAAACCTTTTATGTACTTGAAAACTGTTATCATGTCCAATCTCAGTCTTCTCTTTTCCAGACTAAACAAACCCATTTTTTTTTCAATCTTCCCCATAGGTCATGTTTTCTAGACCTTTAATCATTTTTTTTGCTCTTCTCTAGACTTTCTCCAGTTTTGTCCGCATCTTTCCTGAAATGTGGTGCCCAGAACTGTACACAATACTCCAGTTGAGGCCTAATCAGTGCGGAGTACAGCGGAAGAATTACTTCTTGTGTCTTGCTTACAATACTCCTGCTAATACATCCCAGAATGATGTTTGCTTTTTTTGCAACAGTGTTACACTGTTGACTCATATTTAGCTTGTGATCCACTATGACCCCCAGATCCCTTTCCACAGTACTCTTTCCTAGGCAGTCATTTCCCATTTTGTATGTGTGCAACTGATTGTTCCTTCCTAAGTGGAGGACTTTGCATTTGTCCTTATTGAATTTCATCCTATTTACTTCAGACCATTTCTCCAGTTCGTCCAGATCATTTTGAATTTTAATCCTATCCTCCAAAGCACTTGCAATCCCTCCCAGCTTGGTACCGTCCGCAAACTTTATAAGTGTACTCTCTATGCCATTATCTAAATCACTGATGAAGATATTGAACAGAACCGGACCCAGAACCGATCCCTGCGGGACCCCACTCGTTATGCCCTTCCAGCATGACTGTGAACTACTGATAACTAATCTCTGGGAACGATTTTCTAACCAGCTATGCACCCACCTTATAGTAGCTCCATCTAGGTTGTATTTCCCTAGTTTGTTTATGAGAAGGTCATGCGAGACAGTATCAAAAGCCTTACTAAAGTCAGGCTATACCACATCTACCGCTTCCCCCCATCCACAAAGCTTGTTACCATGTCAAAGAAAGCTATCAGGTTGGTTTGACATGATTTGTTCTTGACAAATCCATGCTGACTGTTATTTATCACCTTATTATCTTCTAGGTGTTTGCAAATTGATTGCTTAATTATTTGCTGCATTATCTTTCCGGGTACAGAAGTTCAGCTGACTGGTCTGTAATTCCCTGGGTTGTCCTTATTTCCCTTTTTTCAGATATCTCTTCAGTCAGCTTCTTCAGTATTCTAGGATGCATTTCATCAGGCCCTGGTGATTTGAAGACCTCTAACTTGTGTAAGTAATTTTTTACTTGTTCTTTCCCTATTTTAGACTCTGATCCTACCTCATTTTCACTGGCATTCACTACGTTAGATGTCCATTCGCCACCAACATTCTTGGTGAAAAACAAAAGAAAGAAGTCATTAAGCACCTCTGCCATTTCCACATTTTCTGTTATTGTCTTTCCCCCCTCATTGAGTAATGGGCCTACTCTGTCCTTGGTCTTCCTCTTGCTTCTAATGTATTTGTAGAATGTTTTCTTGTTACCCTTTATGTCCCTAGCTAGTTTGATCTCATTTTGTGCCTTGGCCTTTCTAATTTTGTCCCTACATACTTGTGTTATTTGTTTATATTCATCCTTTGTAATTTGACTGAGTTTCCACTTTTTGTAGGATTTTTTTGTAGTTTTATATCATTGAAGATCTCCTGGTTAAGCCATACTCTTGCCATACTTCCTATCTTTCCTACACCTTAATAATCATAGAATATAGAAGATTAAGGTTGGAAGAGACCTCAGAAGGTCATCTAGTCCATCCCCCTGCTCAAAGCAGGACCAACACCAACTAAATCATCCCAGCCAGGGCTTTGTCAAGCTGGGCCTTAAAAACCTCTAAGGATGGAAATTCCACCATCTCCCTAGATGACCCATTCCAGTGCTTCACCACCTTCCTAGTGAAATAGTTTTTCCTAATATCCAACCTAAATCTCCCCCGCTGCAACTTGAGACCATTACTCCTTGTTCTGTCATCTGGTACCACTGAGAACAGTCTAGATCCATCCTCTTTGGAACCCCCCTTCAGGTAGTTGAAGGCGGCTATCAAATCCCCCCTCACTCTTTTCTTCTGCAGACTAAACAAGCCCAGTTCCCTCAGCCTCTCATAAGTCATGTGCCCCAGCCACCGATCATTTTTGTTGTCCTCCGCTGGACTCTCTCCAATTTGTCCACATCCTTTCTGTAGTGGGGGGCCCAAAACTGGACGCAATGTCTTTGAAAAACTGCCAGCTGTCTTCAATTGTTTTTCCCCTTAGACTTGCTTCCCATGGGATTTTACCTACCAACTCCCTGAGTTTGCTAAAGTCTGCCTTCTTGAAAGCCATTGTCTTTATTGTGCTGTTCTCCCTCCTACCATTCCTTAGAATCATGAACTCTACCATTACATAATCACTTTCACCCAAGTTGCCTTCCACTTTCTAATTCTCAACCAGTTCCTCCCTATTTGTCAAAATCAAATCTAGGACAGCTTCTCCTCTAGTAGCTTTCTCCACCTTCTGAAATAAAAAATTGTCTCCAATACATTCCAACCTCCAATACATCTCCAATACATATTCATAGGCTGCAGACAGACACAGTTATTATACATCACAAATACACATGAGGTGTCCCAGGCAGTATGTGTGGTCCCAAGAGTACTTTATCATCAGAGCAGGTCAGAAACCAGAGGTCCGTCCCCCCCCCAGGAGACATTTCAAATTTTAAAAAAAATCTTCATTTGAAACTTTTTGGTTGAAAATATATCAGTTCTCTCATGGGAACTTTGACACTATTTGAAAGAAAAAAATTATGTTTTGTTTCATTTTTTTAATCAAAGGGACTTAAGCACATACTTAACATTAGACACTTCTTAAATGTTTTGCTGAACAGAGAATTAAGTGTGTGAGTGAATACTTTGTTGAATGAATGCAGTGCCTTGCCATCTAACCTTCAGGTGATCTCTAAATTTTTAGCAGACTTCTCTATTTTTCTGTGAATGTTTAATGGGTCTACAGCTCCAGTTTGAATTTTACTGCTCTAATCACAGGATTCAGCTATTCCTATCCTTGCTGCAAATTTGTCCCCTTCCTCTGCTAAGAGGCAAATGACAAACTTGACTATAGGACCAGGGCTGTTAATTCAAGTGAGAGCTAAAAGCCAGCCAAAGGTATTTTAGAGTAGCCAGTGTAGCCAAATGAAGGCTATGTTTAAACAAATCCCAATCCTGCTAATTTCAAGACGTTGACAGGGTCTTTTGCCCTTGACAATTCAAATAAATAAGTGATTGAGGCCAGGGAATTAATCTGAAATATTAATTAAAATGCAAATTAAATCCAGACTCCATAGACTTTAAAAAGTGCTCTCTGAAGTTTCCATGAATATAAAGTGTGTGGCAAACCACTGTTTTAAATAATCCACATAAATATACGGTGTTTAAAAATTGCTTGACTCGAGAATACTTTATTGACACTGAAAATTATGAGAGGAAAATCTTCAGCAGGGACAGTTTTTGTTACTGAGGGTGCCGTTCCTCTGGCGTTGCGCTGTGGTGGAGAAAAACAAACTTGACGTGCATGTCAGTTCTCTGCTCCTGCCCATCTGCTGGGGTGGCATGCTGCCTGCACACGAGTTGCCATGGCAATTTTGGCAGGGCAAGAGTGCCAGCATCGAATGGTTTCCACAGGAGAGCTTCAGAGCACAGACATTGACACCTCTTTCAGTCGGAGGATCTGCCTGCTGGCAAAGAACTCTGAATTAGGGCAACGTAGTTTGTTACATGTTGCTACATTACGTTTTTTGGACAGACCAATGGACATTATAGATTCATCACAGAATCGTAGAAATAAAAAATTGGGATCACCTAATGCACCCTCCTGTGAATGCAGGTATGTTCCCTACAGGATGTTTCCAGGTGTTTTGCCGAGTCTTGTTAAAAGTGTAGTTCTACTGTTCCTTTCCTCCCATCTTTCTCTCTCTCTAGTCCATCCCTCAGCGTTGTGAACTCCTGAGTGGAGAAGGAAATATATGTGCAATGTATATATGTGGAATGTTAAACCAAGAACATTCCAGTCCTCCATAAATTCTCTCTTTCACTGAACATCTCACTCATTGACAATTAAGCTGCACATGGCTGATATTTCCCAATGTTTCACTGCTCTGTGGGCCTCTCTTGCGGAGAGCAAGCATTAGGTCTCTTGGGAAATGTTTGAAGCTGAAGAGCCACCACACTGTGGACTTCTCTTCCCAGGTTGAGTTCTGAGATGCATCCTGTCCAACAATATCTTTTCACATGTTGGCTGAGCAAATGCCCCTTTCAAGGGCCCTGCAACCTCTTCAGCAAGGCAGCATTGCCCAGTTACTAGGACAATGGACTGGAATGCAGGAAGCCTTCTATTCTCAGCAATGTCACCAGCCTCCTGAAGTGAACTTGGGCAAGTCACATCACCTCTCTGGGCAGCCGTTTGTTACCCACACAAAATTCTCAGTTACACACACTCTAGGGCACCCACCTTTACCCTTCCATGGGCTCAAGGCGTAACCCTGTTAATTTAGGCACCACCACCCTTTCCTACTTCCTAGGGCTCTGGGTATAAGGCACCCAACTTTACCCTAAATTTGTTGCCCACAAAGCCTAGGACATGCCACCTGTACCTACTTCCTAGGACTCAAGACGTAACCCAGTTGATCAAGGCACCCCCACCCTTTCCCAGTTCTTAGGGCTCCAGGCATCTTTACCCAGAGCCCACGGAAGATTAGAGCCCAGAGCCCATGGAGTGGTAAACACCCATTCCCTGTGGACTCAGGGCTTAATCTTTTGTGGGTTTACAGGGTCTTTTACCAGTGAAAGAGCCTTACACACAGGGGCAGCTCCAGGCACCAGTGCAGCTAGCGCGTGCCTGGGGCAGGAAGCCGGGGGGAGGCGCCCTGTCGGACGCTGTGAGGGCGGCAGTCAGGCAGTTTTCAGCGGTGTGCCTGCAGGAGGTCCGCCGGTCCCATGGTTTCAGCAGTAATTCAGCGGCGGGAACGCCGAAGCAGCGGGACTGGCAGATCACCAGCAGAAACGCCGCCGAATCCGCCTGACCGCGGACCGCCCGCAGGCATACCGCCGAAGGCCGCCTGACTGCCGTGCTTGGGGCGGCAAAAAACATAGAGCCGCCCCTGCTTACACAGTAATATCCTCTATTTATTAACAATCACCAAAACAGAATGCACACGCTACGCGTACAATGCTCACCACTCCCAATAAGGCAGATGAACTTTTCATGATGGCCAGTCAGGATCAGGTCTTCTGGGGGACTCCAGTTTCTGCATGGTGAGGTTGGCAGGGTGTTTGAGGTCTGACAGCTCTGATCTTGGGGCTGTGTCCTGGTGTTGGTTCCAGAGAATTTCCTTTTGGACCTCAGTTTATATAGTAAACTTGAGTCCTGCTTAGCTGCACCTTAACCAATCATTTAACTAAAATATTACTAAACAATTTTCTAACCAATCCTAACATATTGTAAAACAATTCGTTAACCAATCATACTCCACCACCTTAATTGATTTACACCTAGCAAAATTAGTTATGTATCAGACAGAAACAATCAAAGAACCAAACAGACAGAGACCAGACAGATAAAAAATGGAGAAGTAGGGACCATAAAGGCAAAACATTAGAAGTATAGATTTTACAGTCACAACTGTTGATAAGTGATTTCTTGCTGGATAGAGTGCTATCAAACAAAGTTTTCTTTAACCATCTTAATATCTGTTTCTTTATCTGGTGATGGTGGGTACTGTTAGGACAGGATCACCTTCTTAACAGACTGATATGACATTGTTTAAATGTATTTTAGATGGAATGTGAGGATGTGACTTTCTGATTCTTGGCACATGCCTTCTGCTCTCCTAATATGGCTGCAGAGAAAGGCCTCAGACCTTACATGTTTCCTATCTGTAAAATGGGGGTAAGAATATTCACCTTCCAAAAGTGTAGCGAAGGAGCCTGCTGTCTGCTAGATCCCTGCTTCATCTGTCGCGGAAGCTGGCTGGTGTGTACTATTTGAAGTACTGGCATGGGCATATCCAGGCGTGCCCAGACTAAAGGTGCACCCCCTCAACTAAGGGGGAGGGACCACCAAGTCCAGGCTTCATTTGATTACAGGGGACAAAGGAGAAAACAGAAATGGGAGTGATGTCAGAGGTTAAAAATCAAGGAATCAGAAGGGGACACCAAGCAGAGAACCCCCGATGGTGCCCATTACTGCTCAAAGGTATCTAGGGAGTCGGTGGACTTTGTCCAGAGGCATAGTTGGATAAGGGTCCAGAAATAGGCACCACCCCCTTCCAGCTCCCTCTTCCTGGTACCATGGATGGCCATCTTGGCCAGTGGTAGGAGGAGGTTGATGAGGAAGTCCTGCGACTTTGTGGGGCCATGAATCGGGTGTGCATACATCAGGAGGTGCAGGGACAAATATAGCCAGAACCTCCACAAGAGGTTCTGGAGGAGCCAGAACAGGGGTTGCAACATGACACACCCTTAGAAGGTGTGCAGTGAATGCAGCTGGGGATTGATTGGAAAGGATGATCTCTTAATAAAGGCAGCTGAACGTCACCATAGAGAACTGGATTCTACTCTGCCTCTGCCACAGAGCTGCTGTGTGACACTTGTGATATCTTTAAAAAGCAACAAAGAGTCCTGTGGCACCTTATAGACTAACAGATGTATTGGAGCATAAGCTTTCGTGGGTGAATATCCACTTCGTCAGACGCATGCGTGTTCACCCACGAAAGCTTATGCTCCAATACATCTGTTAGTCTCTAAGGTGCCACAGGACTCTTTGTTGCTTTTTACAGATCCAGACTAACACGGCTACCCCTCTGATACTTGTGACATCTTTGGCTTTTATCTATGTGCCTGGGGGCAATAATACCAGCTCACCTCACAGAAGTGCTCTGAAGAGAGATTCATTAATGTTTATAAAGAACTAAGGTACTATGGTGAGGGTGCTATAGAAAAGCCCATAAGGAAATTAATAATTCTGTATTCACTGGAGGCTTTGACTGGTGTGTAGTAAATAATGCATGAGACCACACACTGCATGACAAGGAAAAAAGAAATATTGAATAGTTAAACATTCACTGAGCACCATCTATTCTGTGCACTGAGCGCAGCAGGGGTCCTGCGGAAAAAATAGTATGTGATCATGTAATTAAAGATTGTGTCATATTGCACACACAGAAAGAGGCCAAATTAAGGTTGCAGAGGTAACATTAATTCTGGAATTTCCTAACTTTTGTATACTTGATTTTGCAAACTATACATTAGTTTAATGTCGTTTTTTTATGTAATTATAATACATGACGTTTTATAAACCATGCTTACGTACACAACTGTAGTATTGCTTGCATCAGCATCTGGAGGAAAAAAATCTTCCCCTATTTGTCCGCTGTTTTATCATGTGTTTGATATCACCTATAAACACCTTTTGTTTTTAAAGCTATAAGCCTTTAAATATGTATGTAACTTAACTGAAAATAAAGCATCCCTGGAGTGATATACTCTGCTCTTGATGTACATGTATAATTCTAATTAATGTTAATTATGCACATTCATCAAGGAAAGAAATATATTACTTCAAGTGTGCACTTGGATACAATGACATAGCCAAGTATACACCTCCAAGCAGAACACTCCCTGGGAAAATGCACATCTGTCTAGCAAACGCCCAATAGCTAGAGAACTAGCTTTAGAGCATCGGAAAATGATCCGTATTATGTGCATATCAAACAACTTGCAGTTATCTTTTTTTAATCAGAGGGAGACTGCAAGTGAAATGTACAGTGACCAGATTAACATGCTGAAATCTCAGGGCTTGATTTAAACCAGCTGAGAAGCTGGTCCCTAATTTCTTGTTTTGAAAGCCTGGACATCTTTCGTTCCCTCCACCAAGCTTACAGTTTCGTTCAAATTTGCCATCCTCTTTCTAGATGATTGGCCTTTAACGAGGGCTTTATTGGACAACTGCAACACAATTTGCTGCAGCTATGCGACCCGGACTTGCTTTTGGAGCCGAGCAAAAAGCCAATCTGGAGACTACCTGCCTGGCAGCCAAGCCATTTAGAGAGCACAAGACTGAACCGTGCAAACACTGGCAGGTGGTGGAGATGTGGTGTTTATTTTTTCTAATCACCAAATTAACACGTTGATAATAATCAAAGAGAGCTTTTGTGGAGGGGGCATTTATTGCAAATGTCCTTTTGCAGGTTTGAGCAGCACCCAGGATACTGTCCAATCTGGTGTTCGAGTTCGTAGGAAACTTCCTTTCAAGGAACCTTTGGTTTATTTTGTCTGGGGTTTCATTGGAGAAAGGTTGTTCTTATCCTGGCTTTTTGTTTTTTAACAGAACCCAACATCTGAAAATTCTCCCTCGGTAGGCTGGTCTACTCCCACCCACACCAATGAGCCCAGCTAAGAAAATAGGTTACTAGGAAATGCACAATGGCAAACTGTCCACCAGTTTAATGGTGCAACAGGTGCAACAGCTGTTTTGAATGCCCCTGTGACAAGGTTCACTCACCACGGTGGCACCTCCTGCTGGCTGTCAGGGATTAGCTCTGCTAGCCAGTGCGCCCTCTTCTGGTGGTGTCTCGATGCCATCACTTCTGCTCCAGGACCCACATCGCTCCCAGGACCATTGCGTCCTCTGCATGACACAGCCCTCTGGCCAAGTCACGTTCTGTTCTCTTTCTCTTCCGGGAGAACTGCAGTCCACTGTCCACCCACTTCATTCAGTGGCAACTGCAGCCAACTGTATGGCCACTTCCTCAGTGGCTGTGGGGGGGGGACATCCGGCGGGGGGACCTGAGCCCACCCACTGCTCTAGGTCTCAGCCCAGGGACCCTGTAAATGGCCAACACTTGCTGTGTCCCTTCTGACTCCTCAGTTCATTTCCCTGGGCCACTTCCCCATGCCCTTGCCTCAGGACTTCAGCCTTCCAGTCTTTGCAGCTAGCCAGGAGCTCTCTCTAGCTTCCCTGGTCCTTGCTGGCAGCACGGCTGTCCAGGGTGCTGGCACTCCTTCCTCCTGCTAGGAGCCTGATTTTGCCTCCTCAAGCTCCAGGCAGCTACTCAAGCTGCTCTGCCCTGCAGCTCTTCTTATATGGGCCTGCCAGGCCCTGATTGGCTGCTCCTCTCAGTCCTTCTCTGATTGGCTGCCTCCTGCCCACCCTCCCTAGGGCTCTATTAACCCCTTAGAGTCCAGTGTGGGACAGGCACTCCCTCACAGCCCCATTGTAGTTATTCCTAGTGCCTGTTGGAAGTTGGTTTTGTTGGGATAACAAAAATTAAAATGTGGATAATTGTGAGGTACAAATATCGAGATCTTTCCTTCCTTATGTAACATGTTGGCTTAGTGATCGTGACCATGGTTCTCTTGAACAGCTGGCCCTGGAAACTGACTGTCAGCTACTTACTCACAGCTAACAGAGTCCTTTAGATGATGTGGTAAGGAGCTGAAAGTCCCTGGTTCAATCCCCATGGATAATCGTGGTGTCCATATGTATATGGCTCTGATTCATTATCACACAAAAAACACACACCTACACCATTCTACATAAGTATATTTAGAGCCATAATGCTCCCTTTGCATACAGGGTATTGCCCTAAATACTTACCATTCATTTACAGACACACCCTTGAAATGTTCGCCTACTAGGGCCTGCCTTCATTATTAATGTTATTACTTGTTTACCGTAGCGCCCGCTATGGTCTATGTGCCTTTCAAACAACGAAGAAGGAGAGTGCCTGCTCCAAGGACAGACAAACAGAAATTAAGGGACGAGGACTATGACTGGCAACGTATACAATAGCTAGCTCATTTTCAGTCAGTTAGTTGTTTTTTGACCTCTCCCCTGCTCAGTTACTTACCGAACAGAGGATGCTTAGTGTTTTAAGCACCAACCTGAAGTACCCCACATACAGAACCACAGATTCAAATCCTAGTGGATTAACTTCAAAATTCCAAGTGGAGAAGGCTCAAGACAAAAGAAAAATACAGATCTAGTTTTCAGTCATTGTCTCTCTCCTCTGGAGAAGGCCTGAGCCCCACAGTCGAGAGTCAGATCCAAACAAATCATCAAAATTCAAGGGCATTCAAATCAGGACTTTTGGTTCATCCAATTATTATGTTCTAATTTCTTCAAAGTTCAGGGGTGTTTGGATCAAAGATTTGATCCAAAGGCCCATTACAAGTTTTAATTTTGTTTTTTCTATTTTTTTTTCATTCATTTATTCCTGTCAGCACCCAAAGTTGTGCTAGGCAACACTCCAGACAGATAGAAGGCATGATCCCAGACCTGAGGAGCTTATCTCCTTGTTACATCATGTCTACTTTACTCTGTAACAGTACAGTGGGAGGTGGGGCGTGAAGATGGAGGTGGCATACAGTTACTAGGGCACAACCTGCTAAGGAGGAGGGTCCACTTAGGCAGAGCTTTGAAAGTGAGGACAAGCAGCTTAAGTGTGATGCAGTGGAGAAGCAGGTATCCAGTGAAGTGGTTAAAAGAGATGGGGTGACTTAGGATGGGCAAGGAAGATGTGTAGTTTGCGGGAGGAGGATGTGAACATATTGACAGGCAGGCCGGAACTACAGTCTTCTTAGCGACTGTGTATTAAATAGACGAAAGGGAGGGTGATGTGGGCACCAGGGAGGCCAGAAAGGAAGGGAATACAGTCAACAAGAAGAGAGAGAATGAGGACATGGTGTAGATGGGCATAAAAGGCCATATTTTGGAGAACTTATGAAAGAAGAAGTGGTAGGAACCTGGATTGGAGACACGAGGGGAGAAGAGGGGTTGCAGATGACTCCCAGGATACAGGCCTAAGTGACAGGGAGGACAGCAGTGCTATCTAACATAACAGTTGAAACCACATGATCAGATGAGTGTACTCGGAGAAAGAGGCCAAAGAACATAGAGAAGTTCTGAATGGAGCCTTGTGGGTGTAGGCATGAGTTAGATGCACCAAAACAACACCGAGGGAGCTTCAAGAAACACTGGTGAGGGCACAACTAATTACAGATTAAAAAATATTTATGTGCTGCCCTCCTAGATGAGGGAAATAGGGGTGGGGTTGGAAAGTGATTTTTCTTTCCTTACGGTTTTTAAAAAGAAGTGTTTTGCCACTTTAAATGGACAATAAGGTTAAATGTTCTTATTGGTGCTAAAGCTACTGTTGGGGGAGAGGGAGACTGTGTCTGTATCAGACTATGTTGTTCTATTGATCGTGGGAAAGATTCTATAATATACGGCGGGGATTACAGCGAGAACACACGTACTCACTCACATGTATATAACTTGTAGTACAGAACACTGAATATATTAAATGCTCCCACGGATGGATATTGTGGGCTTTGTTTAAAGCATAATCGCTAGTGCTTCCTAGTAAAGCAAAAAGAGCTGTTGAAATTGACTAAAAGCTGAAGCCGAGGCTTTTAATCAATCTCCAAAGGCATTTATTGTGAAAAGGAATAGAGATTATTGCTCATTTCCTATAAATCACAACAAAACATTTGCTCTTTCCCTTGTCAGGGCCTGAAAATATCTTGCTGCCTTTTTCTCAAAGTTTCTAGTAATATCCTAGTCAAGTTGTCAGTTGTGGGTAAGGGCGCATGAGCGTAGTGTTACGTGCTTTTAAAAAAAATCACTTACATAAGTAAATGTTTGTGGGATTGGAAACAATGGGTGGGATTTTCAAAACTCTTAAGGGAGTAAGACACCTAATTCTCATAGCTTGGAAAATCTCAGCCTATATACATAGAGGAATCACTCCCTCACTGAGCTGCAGCCACTTCTGGGGTGGAAGACTGTGCTTGGCGCACAGTGGACAGCCACAGAGTGGCTGGAAGACATATTTTGGCCAAGGAAATCAGGAGAAAACCTTCACATTACCCGCCCCAAAAGTAGGATGGATTTTTTTTTATGATTAACTGTTTTTTATGGTACTACAGGAAACAAAATACTGTAACAATGAGAAATGAAATAAAAAATACAAAGGTAAATCAATATAAAGCCATATTCCTATACTGCAATCATATTTTAGAATTGTTCATTGCTTTGTGTTGTGAGAAATGGAGCTAATGTAAAGAGAACAGAGAAACATGAGAAAGATGATAGTAAGAACTTAGCACGTCAAACAGAAAAAATAATACACAGCGCCAGAAAATTGTCATTGTACAATAGCATCGGCTGTCTCCGTTGCTGTTTCACCATACTCATCAATAAATCTCTCTGTATACATCATTATCTCATAGTTACCTGTCAATCTAACTGCTCTAATAACAATGAACAATTGTCAACAAATTTGTGGCACTCTTCCCTTCCCATGTCACTCAAACCAGTCTACCAGCTTCCTATCCTGTGAGTGATTTCCAGTGGTATAGTATTTGATGTTTTGCTGCCAATTGTGTGGGATCTTTAATGTTCACGCAGAGCAGACACATCACTTTTTAACATATCTCTTGAAAGACTTGAAGAAATAGAAAGTCAATTTATCCACCTAAGAAGCAGAGATTACTGTCAATCAAAATACCAGGCCTGAAGAGTCAATTTCCAGGGGAGGAGTGTCACGCTGCAAACCCAGATCCTTATCTGAATTTTGCAAATGGTCCCAATCTTTATACTGGATTTTAACAAAATCCCTGGATCTACATATTCCCAAATCTTGTGGTGGTGTAACCCATATCTGGAAGGACATCTTAGGGCTGGAGCCCATCTCAAAAGGAAATGCTTCCCAAAATATTTGCAAGCCCAGATTTGCAGAAGACCCTTGGATATAATTGGAGTATCATACAGCTGATTGTTTATCCTACCCTCTTAGCCTTCTGAGGTCAGGAATTGGTAACTGACATGAGGATTGGTATTTGCATCTAGAGAAAATGTTCCCTGCAATCATCCAGCTCATGCATTCCAACAGAATTCTGTTCTTTCTTCCATGTTAAACAGTCTAGACCTATTAAATGGAGTCATCACAGGGATTCAACATTAGAGAAAGTGTTACATGGATTAAAATCCAATTTGAGCTCGATTTAAAAAAATTAGCATTCCATATTTTACTGGAACATGAGTCCTACCCTGAATAGTTAAGCATTGATTAAGTAAAAATCTACTCAGTCTGGACTTTAAGATTTTCATTTTCTCTCTCTTGGTGGAAGCTTTCAAGGAAAGAATATTTTCATTGCAAAAGCATTTCATATATGCAAAGCCACTAGCTCCGTTTTAGTTAATTAAACTTAAGGAACATGGAAGTGGATAAAAGTTCATTAAATAGGTACAGGCTGACAGTGAATCGGAATACTAATTGAGCTTTTATGTGCAACAAAAAAGATACAAATGGAAATGTGGTGTTATTCTAGTGAATGCCTCACATAAAAGGCCTCAGTGGAGCAGAGAATACATGGAGGAAATTGGATTGTAAAATCTCGGAGATAAAAATCAGTTCTATGAAACATGATGCGCCATTGCTTGGTCTTCTATTTTGAGAAGATTCTTTTAATAATGCCAACAAATGATTCAAGATGTAGGTGCATTTGAAGGCTGTCTGGTTGAAATGAGGCAGTTCAATTCAATCTTTACAGAAGAGATAGGATTGCATGAAAGCCTTGAATTTTGTATGTGGTAGTTGAATATTGCTGGCTTAAACACGCTGGAAATTCAAGATTGTCAGAGCCACAAGGTCTTGTCCTGGATTCTAAGTCTTCCAAGGTTTGAAAGTGTTTGGATTGGGAGCAAGTTGAGGAGGGGGGTTTCAAACCAATCTCTTAAATATCCATGTACGGACTCTCATGGTAGAGAAGAGAGAGGACTTGGATGTGATAAATATAAGGAATTCTTTATTGAGGCTGCTGGTCACAGACAGAGCCTGTGGTTCTCACTGACTAGCAGAGCTTGGGCTGTCAAATCATAGAATCATAGAATATTAGGGTTGGAAGAGACCTCAGGAGGTCATCTAGTCCAACCCCCTGCTCAAAGCAGGACCAACACCAACTAAATCCTCCCAGCCAGGGCTTTGTTGAGCCGGGCCTTAAAAACCTCTAAGGATGGAGATTCCATCACCTCCTTAGGTAACCCATTCCAGTGCTTCACCATCCTCCTAGCGAAATAGTGTTTCCTAATATCCAACCTAGACCTCCCGCACTGCAACGTGAGACCATTGCTCCTTGTTCTGTCATCTGCCACCACTGAGAACAGTGCTATCAAATCCCCACCCTCAGCCTCTCCTCGTAAGTCATGTGCCCCAGCCCCCTAATCATTTTCATTGCCCTCCACTGGACTCTCTCCGATTTGTCCACATCCCTTCTGTAGTGGGGGGACCAAAACCGGACACAATACTCCAGGTGTGGTCTCACCTGTGCCAAATAGAGTGGAATAATCACTTCCTTCGATCTGCTGGCAATGCTCCTACTAATACAGCCCAATATGCTGTTGACCTTCATGGCAACAAGAGCACACTACTGACTCATATCCAGCTTCTCATCCACTGTAATTCCTTTTCTGCCAATGTCACCATACAGGCTCTCCCTAGTCCTGTCCTGGACTTGGCAGTCATAGAATCGACTGACTACTCGGACCCAGCCTTCTTTCTGCTAGCAATCATAGACTCATAGACTCATAGACTTTAAGGTCAGAAGGGACCATTATGATCATCTAGTCTGACCTCCCGCATGATGCAGGCCACAAAAGCTGACCCACCCACTCTTGGAATAATTCTCTCCCTTGACTCAGCTGTTGAAGTCCCCAAATCATAATTTAAAGACTTCAAGTCGCAGAGAATCCTCCAGCAAGCGACCCCTGCCCCATGCTGCGGAGGAAGGCGAAAAACCTCCAGGGCCTCTGCCAATCTACCCTGGAGGAAAATTCCTTCCTGACCCCAAATATGGCGATCAGCTGAACCCCGAGCATGCGAGCAAGATTCTCCAGCCAGACCCTCCGGAAAAAAGTTCTCTGTAGTAACTTTTAATATCCCATCATTGATCATTGTTACTAATTACCAGCGATGCCACGTTATTGACCTGTTGACTAAAATCACGTTATCCCATCAAACCATCCCCTCCATAAATTTAACCAGCTTAATCTTGAAGCCAGAGAGGTCTTTCGCCCCCACCGTTTCCCTCGGAAGGCTGTTCCAGAACTTCACCCCTCTGACAGTTAGAAACCTTTGTCTAATTTCAAGCCTAAACTTCCCGACGGCCAGTTTATATCCATTTGTTCTCGTGTCCACATTAGTACTGAGCTGAAATAATTCCTCTCCCTCCCTGGTATTTATCCCTCTGATATATTTAAAGAGAGCAATCATATCGCCCGTCAGCCTTCTTTTGGTTAAGGTAAACAAACCGAGCTCCTCGAGTCTCCTTTCATACGACAGGTTTTCCATTCCTCGGATCATCCTAGTGGCCCTTCTCTGTACCTGTTCCAGTTTGTATTCATCCCTTTTAAACATGGGAGACCAGAACTGCACACAGTACTCCAAATGAGGTCTCACTAGTGCCTTGTATAACGGAACCAGCACCTCCTTATCCCTACTAGAAATACCTCGCCTAATGCATCCCAGGACCGCATTAGCTTTTTTCACGGCCACGTCACATTGCCGACTCATAGTCATCTTGCGATCAACCAGGACTCCGAGGTCCTTCTCCTCTTCCATTACTTCCAACCGATGCGTCCCCAGCTTATAACTAAAATTCTTGTTAGTCATCCCTAAATGCATCACCTTACACTTCTCATTATTAAATTTCATCCTATTACTATTACTCCAGTTTACACATGTAAAACCCCCAGCTATTCCAATAAGCACATTTTCAGGAATGGTTTCTCTTGGGTTGGAGAGGGGTGGGGTTAATGCACAGAGGTTTCCCAAATACACCTCTACCCCGATATAACGCGACCCGATATAACACGGGTTCGCATACAAGGCGGTAAAGCTCTGACACGCTGCTCTGAGCAGCGTATTAAGGGTGCCGGGCCGGGCCAGGGCCAAGGGGTTGGATAAGGGGCAGTGGGTCTCGGGGGCGGTCAGGGGCTCCCTCCTCATGGTCTGGGAGGCAGGGGCTGTACGGGGGCACTTTTGGGGGCCCGGCAGTCCCAAAGTGGCCCTGGGGATTAGCGGGGGGCCAGGAGCAACCCGCTCCCTTTCCCTCACCCCGGCCCCAGCCGTGTTGCTTGGGGGAAGGGGCTTGAGGGAAGGGATCCCCCCCGCAGTCACCAGCAGTAGCGGAAGTGGAGCAGCCCGGCCCCAGCCCGCTCCACTCTGCCATCTCCTAGCCGCGGCGCTCCGCTTCCCACCGCAGTGAGTACGGGGGCCGTCCTTTCCCCAACCTCCCTGCACTCACCGACAGCGGGAAGCAGAGCGCCGGGGCTGGGAGGTGGCAGAGTGGAGCGGGCTAGGGATGGGCTGCTCCGCTTCCCGCCGGTGAGTGCCTGTCAGGGGATGGGGAGCAGGGGGGGTTGGGTAGGGAGTGGGGTCCTGGGGGTGATTAGGGACTGGGGTCTCTGAAGGGGGCGGTCAGGGAACAAGGAACAGGGAGAGCCAAAGCAAGTTCGATATAATGCGGTCTCCCCTATAACACGGTGAGATGTTTTGTCTCCCGAGGACCGCGTTATATCGGGGTAGAGATGTACTTGAAAAATAGTTCAACTAGCAGCATAAGCATCATGTTTTAAAACGTACTGAATAGAGAGAAAATTCAGAGGGTTTGTGTGTTTGCAGATGATTGCTGGATTTCTGGGCTTTTTTGTCACACTGAAATGATTGGTCATGAACAGCTTTGTGGGAAAAGGGTCAGGGATGTATCATTTTTTTCCCCTATAGCAAACAGTGTTCAGGGATTTGTTTATATGGGCAGTACCAGGGGGCTATAAATATCCCGTTTTGTGCCAAAAGTAATGCCATTTTCCAACAGAAAAAACACGTTTAATTTGGCTATTCTTGACTGTTTGCCTGACTCTAGAAGTCTCTGAGCTTTCTGAGAGTCCAGTTCAAGAAAACCTCCCTGTTTGTGGAAGCACTTAAACTTGCTTAAGTCCCATTGGAGCTAAACATTGAGGTGGCGCTTAAGTGCTTTCCTGAATTGAGGCTTTAATCCCCAATGAAATTCATGGAAACAGGCATTGAGTTTTTCTCAGGAGATGCTCACAACCTATCAGGGCAAGCTCCCTTGTATGCACAGCCAGCCTTGAACTCTGATGAGACTGTTAGGAGTTGGTGGCCATGCCAGATATTATTTAAGAATCTCCCTCTGTTTATAAAAATCTTGGATCTGAACTATGACCTCAATGTCACAGGATGTATGGGTCACTATACATGTTAAATGGTCATACAAATGTTCGTAGATTTGTCTGTATTTTCTTAATTTTAAGGGATAAAGCCAGCTGATAAAAATTACATTTTATAGTGTCCTTTGCAAAAATAGCTTCATGATGCAGATCAGAATAAATGCTGTAGTAAAAAAGAACAACATCGATGCTGATTGAAAATCAGAAATGCATTTGGCATTCCTAATATCACTAGATAAACATTACTCCAAATTTTATCTAAGAAAATCCAGCAAATCAGCTGATCTTGGTTCTGACTCTGATCCAAAACTGGAAAGGCCCTGTTTTCAAAATTTGGTTCAAACGTGCACCGGGACGGTAGAACTCTCCTACAAACTTCTGATGTGGTGAGGCTTCCACCCTTCTAGATGGTGGAAATCTCAAAAGGTTTTGTCACCATCAAGTCCAAACTTGAACTGGAATCATGCCCCAGGTTTTGCATTGATCCAGAGCTCCATATACAAATCTGCATCCAACCACTGTCTCCACATCCGTTCTTACTGATAATGAATGCAGGGATTTCAGAATTGGAGCAATATAAGTAAAATGCACTCACTTGTAGTACTCAGTAATTGGTAACATTTGGTTTATCTACAATGAATATACCCATTCTTTGGATGGGTACCTCCAGTAATTTAAATATATGTTAGTGTCTCTAGCTCTAGCCAGCAATATACACGTAAATACAATTAATCTACCTGTAATAATAATTTACATAGGCACACAGTGAAGGGGGAGAAGGAACATATATATCAATACGCTGCGGCATTGTTAATTTCCACTAGCCAGTGAAAACCAACTATTGTAGGCACAGTCTTAATTGAGCTGTGAAGGTTATTTGATTTCTTTCTGTTCTGTTGATGCTCTACCATCTGTTGCCCTGATAACTATACTAAAGGGAGTGTTCACACTGCTAAAGTGCCCCCTGATAGCATCTCTCTCCCTGTGAGTTTCTCTTTTGCTACCTCTTCTCACTCACATTCTCTAAGTCAAGGTTCTTGTATCTACCTGGAAAATCAGATGTCTTTTTAATTATTTTCACCTAACCAATAACCCCATAACCTCTGGCTCTGATCCTAAAACTGCCTGCTGCAAGGTTTCTTGCACCTTCCACTGCAGCAGGCAATACAGGATACTGTACCAGCTTCACTGCCACTCTGATCCAATATGACGAGTCCTGTATACCCCTACAGCCAATCAGGGTTGATTGAAGACAGAACTTGAAAGGGACACACATACAATACTTTGATTATAATGGTATGTTCACGTAGGGCTTTACAGTGTATTTGGTGTTAATGCCCTACTGGTGACAGGTTGCTACATAGCATGATGCTGTCTCTGCTTCTTCCTCCCTTCCTCCAAGGATTATACACAGTTTCTCCTAGCTGCTTTTTTTTATCTTTTATGATCGTTTGAGAACACATTTTTCTTTAAAGGACATTGTTTGGACTCTGTCTCTCCATTTCAAACTCTCTGGTGTAACCTTGGTTGCAAAGTCATTCCTCTCTGGATTTGCACTGATCTTTTGTATCTCTCAGTTTCCATTTCTCATTTATTGTCACTGATTCTGTATTTGCTAAGGGCCTGCCTTAGCTTTGCACATTTCCCTGTGCGGAGCTAGTCTGAAGGGTCAGTGAAGGGATTTCTAACAGTCTGGCTTGTTGTTGCTTTTAATCCATTCCTCTCAGTGACCCCTATGATGATGTTGTTTTAGCCTTTGGTCTGCTGAATTTAGCCATGCTTGTCTCCAACTGGCGCAACTTGTTCAGTTGGACTGGAAGTTAGTGTTGTTGAAGATTAGCAAGTAGACACTCTGGCTTTTCCTCAAACTTTCTTGCAATCAAAAAAATGGCTCACAGAAGAGGCGACTAAAAAGGGTAGTCAAGTATCAGAGGGGTAGCCGTGTTAGTCTGGTTCTGTAAAAGCAGCAAAGAGTCCTGTGGCACCTTATAGACTAACAGACGTATTGGAGCATGAGCTTTCGTGGGTGAATACGTCTGTTAGTCTATAAGGTGCCACAGGACTCTTTGCTGCTTAAAAAGGGTAGGAAACTGTTGTTGGAGCAAATCACAGTGTGGGTTTTGAAAATATGTTTATGAAAAATGTTCCCACTCTTTGCACAGCTGTAACGATCACTGTGTTGTGAATAGGACAGTCATAACAGCAGAATAACAGTGGTCACCAGTCTATCCCACGCAACACATCATCCCGAAGAAACCAGCAGTGAACTAGGTCCACAACCTGTGTTTGGGGTGGACCAGTGCCCTGAGTAGAAAAGTTCTCTTGAGAACCGCTTAAACAAACAATACTCATTCTAGCGCTTGCAGGTAGTGAATGCCACAGCGGAGGCCGAGCTGGAATTTCCATTCGAACGCCCCTTTTTCAATTCCTTTACACTTTCCAGAGAAGGATTCTTTGGAGCTGATCATTTCGGTGCTTTGCCTTAGGTTGAATTGACCCAGTTGTTCTTGAGTTATGTGAAGGTGACAAAAGGGCACTTATTCCACTGTAGGTCTAGTCTCCTGAACTTTCTGCATCCAAAAAGCACAGATGCCACAAAGTCCCCGCCTGCCTTGATAGCCCACTGCTGGCTAGATGGTGACTGTAGGCCAGGGGTGGCCAACGTGAGCCTAAGAAGGAGCCAGAATTTACCAATGTACATTTCCAAAGAGACACAGTAATACGTCAGCAGCCCCCCATCAGCACCCCCCCGCCCCGCTCCCAGCACCTCACACCCACCAGCAGCCCCGCCGATCAGCGCCTCCCCTTTTCTCCCCGCACCTCCCGATCAGCTGTTTCGTGGCGTGCAGGAGGCTCTGGGGAGAAGGAGGGAGGAGCGAGGGCACTGCAGGCTCAGGGCAGGGGGCGGGAAGGGGTGGAGTGGGGGCAGGGGCTGTGGCAGAGCCAGGGGTTGAGCAGTGAGCACCTCCCAGCACATTGGAAAGTTGGCGCCTGTGGCTCCAGCCCCGGAGTCGGTGCCTCTACAAGGAGTCGCATATTAACTTCTGAGCATGTGGCTTCAGAGCCACAGGTTGGCCACCCCTACTGTAGGTACAGCCCTGGCTAAGGGGTGGTCAACAGGTTGCACCCATTCAGCAGTAACCCTAGGAGGTGCAGTGTCTGAAGTACTTCCCTGCTGCTCCCTCCTTGGTCTTGGGGGCTTAGTAATTTACTAGTGGCGTAGGCCTGTGCCCTTGGCTCCACTGCTCTGGCTAGGGAGAAGGATACCAGGGCTAAAACTCTGCCATTTCCCTGCCCAATCCCCACTTTTCCTCACTCATTCCCCATTCAAATGCTCTGGGGAGGGAATAAGTAGGTGAGTGGCCCTATTAACTCCCATGCACCTAAAGCCAAGGTCCGGGTAAGGGGGATCTTATTCCTTCACTGCACTGCACTACACTGCTGGTGTATGGTGTAAGAGTATTTCTACACTGCTATTATGGGATGTGATTGCAGCTCATATGGACAGACTCGAGCTGACTTTAATCTAGCTGGCAGGAGCACTGGAGCAGCAAAGCCACAGCAGCAGGGGCTGGCTGCCCAAGAAATTACCCAGCATGCCGGACTGAGCCCTGCGCTGCCACAACTCCTCCGCTCCAGTACTCGAGCGACCTAGAGAAATCCAGCGTGCTTACGCCGACATGTGCTGCAATGACGCGCTGTGACTGCAGTGCAGCCACACCCTCAGTCGCAGTCTTCCCCTGAAGAAGAGAGCGATCAAGCCAAAATTTGAAAACAAAACGCTTCCTCCCTTGTAAAGGTTTAAGATCACGGAGCCAAAACAGCAGAAGAGGTTTTGATCCAGGCTCTGATCTTAGCAACACGGGGGGGGGGGGGGAGCCAGAGTAACTCCCCCAAACTGAAGAGGGGGATTGCAGATTCTCACCAGGGTTAACTGAGGTTCCCTGAGAGAGTTTGGGACGTATTGGTTCAGCCTCGGTGCTTTTTGGAGGACAGGCTTCCATTCTCCCTCGAGGCGTGTGTATCTGTGCCATTTCCTTCTTGCTTGGGCCTCTAGTTTAGGGCTCAGTGGAAGCTGCTGGAGCAATCGGAGTCCGATTTCAGTCCATGTTGATTGTTCTGGGACTATGGCAAGGAGATGCAATCACAGCGCATAAAAAGCAGGGGATAAATGCTAAAAAGTTATTGCAGTCACTCTGTGACTTTTAAATCTAGCCCTTCATTGACTTCAATGGGAGCAGGATCAAGGCCTGAAAGTGCATAAATGGGAGGGGGTATAAAAAGGAGGTAAAAATGATCCTGTATATTTAGTAGGAGTGAAAACAAAGCATAAGAGTCAGTGTTTCACACAGTAAACTGAAATTAGACAGCTTCGAGAGATAAGATTTAGTTGGGGTTGGTCCTGCTTTGAGCAGGGCGTTGGACTAGATGACCTCCTGAGGTCCCTCCCAACCCTGATATTCTATGACTCTATGAAGATCGATCAAATCTATCTAATTATACCAGGTTAGTAATGATGTTTGTTTCTATTCATTTGCACATCCTATGTTGTGAGGTTTTAGAAATATTTCATACATACCCTCGCAGGCTCCCATCCTGTAGTGAGTGAGTTCGATCTGGGGTCAAGGTGTCTGCCCACGCAGAGTTTAGTGCAGGATTGGGGACTTCCTGACCAACCACAGGCAATAAGACTCACATTATAAAATGCTGGAGCAGCCTCCCTTTTAATATGATGTCAGGCTTTCTTTGCAACATCACAGAAATAAATATATTGAAACGAATGACACTAATATATCACTTTATCCTTCTGCCTTCTTTTTGACCCTGTAACGATGCCCCCACTGCTTAGCATTACTATCTCGGAGAGAAATCGAATGACTAATGAGTACATCAGGCTGCTGCTTCACAACTGTGCATCTGAGCTGTGAGTTACATTTATTAATTCCGTTGGCAGCCCGCCCTATACCTTACCTGCTACTGACCCCTTTTGTGCAGCCAGAGGATAATCCAGTAGACAAAAATCCTGCAATGGCTGCTGTGTATCAGATCGCTGTGCTAGTAGTAATTTATCTAATGGGATCACTTCATTGCCCACCCATGGGGGCTGGATCCCATCAAGAGGTTTTGGAATAATGTGGAGATGTTAACAATTAGAATGTAAAGGTTCCGAAGCTCATACATTTAATGAAAATCATGATTCTGAAAAGGAGTTTACTCTTCTTTTGTTCTGTCAATGGAGGTGCCCCAGGAGTTATTTTATGAAACATTAACCCTAAAGCTGCTGGCACTTTTCCCCTTTGCAGGCCAAAGATGAATGTGGAGAGTACCTACTAGTAACCATGGCAGCCATAGGATTCATGCTTTCCACTGTCTGGGGAAGGGAAATACTTTTATTATTTTTAAGTGAATGTCGTGTGGGAGGAAGGTGCTGGTGTGAAGCCCTAGGATCTGATGCCATTCTGGTTTATGGACCGAACGTTATTATTACTACTATGAACATATTGATTTGTTTTGCATGAGTGCTCCCTAGATGTCCTGCTGAGATAAGGGGTGCACAAACTTATAGTAACAGATGTAGTTTATATGTATAGCACCGCACAACCCCTGCCCCAAAGAACTTACAATCTAAATAAATAAGGCAAGGGAAACTAAGGCACCGATAGAGACAGTGACTTGCCCAAGTTCACACAACAGTTTCAGTAGCAGAGCCAACAATAGAACCCAGGTGTCCTGCATCCCCGTACTGTGCCCTATCAACTAGACCAGCGGTTCTCAGACTGGGGTCCAAAGGTAATCTAGGGGGTCCGCGAGTCATGTCCGGCTCCAGGGGATCTGTGAGTCGTGTCCAGGGCTGCCGACCCCACTGATCAATTCCTCCAACTCCCTCCCAGTGCCTCCTGCACGCCGTGGAACAGCTGTTCCGCGGCGTCCAGGAGGCGCTGGGAGGGGGCAGGAAAAGGAGGGGCAGGGGTGGAGCGGGGGCAGGAAGAGGTGGGGCGGGGCCTTGGGCGAACGGATGGAGTGGGGGCGGGGCCTGGGGCTGAGGGAGGGATGTGCACCCCTGGGGAAAATTAGAAGCCAGCTTGAGAGTCCACGAAAAATTTTAAATCAAAATACAGGTCCTCGGGTTGCTAAAATTTGAGAACCACTGCACTAGACCATGCTGTCTCTCACTGTCCAGCCCTGTGGAAGTGCCGGTTTTCCATGCACACAGGCTCTCTGCCATCCATGCTTTCACCCTGAGCTGGAAGGATGAAAGGGAAGTTCAGTCTCCCCTCAGCAGAATGTGATTCAGATAATGCTACAGTTCACATTGGACATTCAAACCTTTGCTGCCCAAGTGAGTTTGAAATCAGGCAGACTGACTTTCCTCAGGCAAAACTAAATGTTGTTGGTGAAGCATGAATCTCCAGAAGTAGGAGTCAGGTCAGCTTCCAAAAGACTTTAAGCTAACTTACATCTCTAATCTCCCACCACCTCCTCCTGCCAAATGGCTCCCACTCACTCCAATTTAGTTGCTTAATAAAGAGCCCAAGACCACGGCTGCCTCTTCTGTTTAGTTTACAGAATATTTCACTTGATATGTTCTTCTTTACAACCAGTAAATACTCTTTACTACCAGCAATATTAAATTGAATTCCTCAGCTGTAGACCGAGTTTAACTAACCAGCTTGGTCCATGACTATATTTTCTAGAGAGAGACCTGACCTGCCCATTTCAGGTCCAAAACCTGGCGTGCCCAGTGATCTGGGTTTCAGCTGAAGCCTATTATCGGCATCATGCCAAGACTTGACCTTTGGATGAGGAGCCTGGTCTGACACCAGACTTGCCCCTGGTTCAGGGGTGGAGGTGCAGTCACATCTGGAGTTCCAATTAAGTTCCATCTCTAGAGCATAAACAAGGCCAGTTCAACAGGTAAAATAGAGGCCTTTGAGGGAGCCTCTGACCATCATGTCCTGCCTCTAGTCTGCAGGCACAGGACATGAGGCAGAGAGAAAGGAGGGAGGGGAAAAAGCCTTAGGGGGAAGATAGGCAGAATCACTAGCAACCTTTATATGGGGGCTGCACGCAGATTTAATTATAGTAAAAGGATATGTCTACACTGTAATAACAACCCACGGCACCAAGTCTCAGAGCCCAGTTCGGCTGACTCCACTGGCTCTGATATCCTGTCCCCTCACAGGGTCCCAGGACCCCAGCTCCAGCCCGAGCCTGAACATCTACCCTGCAATTTTATAGCCCCACATCCTGCACCTGAGTCAGCTGACCCAGACCAGCCATGGCCATGCCACCGGTCTTTTCTTGCAGTGTAGACATACCCATAGGGTTTAAGGCTAAAAGAGATCAGTAGATCCTCTAGTCTGACCGCCTATGTATCCCAGACCACCAACATCCGCACACTAAACCCAACAACCCAAATTAGATCAAAATATTGCAGGCCACAGGAAAAGAAACTCTGTATGTGCCACAGGAGGCGAATAGGAGGCAGAATAGTTGGGGAGTTATTTGTAACTATTACAGCTGAAAAGTTTTTTAGCTTTTATGTGATCTGTGTGTTGCCAATTTAAATGGGTACAAACGCAACGGTATCTAATACCTGAATGGTTCATGCTTCCCATCCGTCTAACAGCTGACCTTGTACATGACTTAATAGGCCTAGGGAGTACTCTATGCTCCCGAAAGCTCATTGGGTTTCATTAGTTCTCGTGTTTCACTGAAGATGCTCGCCAGTGAATCCCAGGCTGGATTGCTTTTTTGTTTGTGTGTGTGCATCCACGGAACTGCAGCTCAGCGAAGCCATGAAGGAAGGGAGCAGGAGAACTGTCTGTAGCACTCAGTGCAGAAGAGCAGGAGTGGAATTATTTCTCATTTCTGAATAAATCTTGGGAACTTTGGCTGGAAGCCCAAGGGCAGTTTGATATAATTATGTGGTATCCACAGCATGACTTATAGGAGTTTGTGATCGCTTTCATGACTCAATAGTACACGTGAGTATATGACTACCACATCTGCCAGACAAAGGTAGAAGGCAGACAGAGTCAGTCATGGGTCATATTAGTAGCATTTAGAATGCAGAATTTTGCTGTAGGTCCTAACACAATATTGAGGAATGACTTAAGGAACCCCAGTTACAGAATAGCTGATGGGAGGGTTTTGCATCACAGTAGCAAGGTTAGGGCATTAATTCTGCATGGACTCTTATTCTTTAGAACAGCTGCCAAAAGAAACAAGCATTCTGATTGCACCTAGGGCATCCCTTGTATATTCAAAGGCCACAGAATCAGGGCCGCGTCCATGGTGCCACTTGAACGTCCGTTTGAACCATAAAAGTGACATGAGCCCTGTGCACTTTTATATAATCACTCCATCTTCTCTAAACAGTGGTGCTAGGCAAAATCCTACCTTGGATCTAGGTGTTTTCTTCACTGGATATGCAGAACAGGATGGAATTTGGCTTTCTATAGCTTTTTCATACCATACCTCTAGTACTTTACCAATTAACCAGTCAGGGCTCAGCGCTCTTCCTAGTGTAGTCAATAGCCAAACTCTCTTTGCACTGGATCAGGACCTTTTGCGTTGGCGTAGAGCTGCTCAAACAATGACCGTTTTTATTTCTGAATAATATTGCTGGAAAATACCGGTCAAATAAATTATTCAGCCATTCAAATTGTGGGGAAAATATATTCCTGGAATCATTTGGGAGTAGCAAAATATGCCAGAGGTCGTTAGGGTACAAAACCATTTCCAGTGAATTATTTGTCCAGCTCTATGTTATCATTGTTTATGATGGGAGGCAGCGTGGCCACAGAAGGGAGACCGCGTAGCCTAGAAGATAGAATGCTGGACTAGGACTCCAAAGACCTCACTTTTATTCCCAGCTCTGACACTGGCCTGTTGGGTGGCCTGAGGCAAGTCCCTTCACGGCTCTGTGTCTCAGTTGCCCCATTTGTCAAAGCGCTTTGAGCTCCACTGAGGAAAAGTGCAAAGTAAGAGAGAGGTGTTATTTAGTATTGACACTCCAATCTAGAGAGGGAATTTGGTTTAATTTCTGGTCCAAAGTTCAGCATCTCTAACAAGTGCCATTCCCACTGGTACCCCATTGCAATATCAGCCCAAATCCCTGGTCTGAGGCCTTCCAGCCAAGAGAAGAGAGTGCTTAGCTTGCAGCTAAGCCACACTGAGAGCAAACCATCCAGACCGCGCACCATTGAGCTGTGGAGATGAAGATACCCACATACAAGTATGAAGCATCCTTAACAATAGGTCGCCCAGACAGCTTTGTGTCTCTCTGTTCCACGGCATATTTAATTAGAAGATTGTACTTCATAAAACAATCTGTCCACTAACCAATTAAACACCTGACAATGAAATCCATACTTCTTGGCCCCAGAAGGACAGAAAAATCTGTAAGCAGCAGGAAAAAAAATCTACTCTGGAATGCTTTTTTGTTCTGACTTTAAAAGAGAAACCAGACAGAGAGAAGTGAATACAGTACACATGTTAAGACCTGATCCAAAGCCCATTGAAGTCCATAGGAGCCATCAATAATCTCCATCTCCCTCTTTTTTCCAGCCCTGATACAAATAATGCCGAGATATGGAATACACCTAGAGATATGAGTCAACGGTGTGCCCTAACGGCATATTGGGCTGCATTAGTAGGAGCGTTACCAGAAGATTGAGGGAAGTGATTATTCCCCTCTATTCGGCCCTGGTGAGGCCACATCTGGAGTATTGCGTCCAGTTTTGGGCCCCCCACTGCAGAAAGGATGTGGACAAATTGGAGAGAGTCCAGTGGAGGGCAACAAAAATGATCAGGGGACTGGGGCACATGACTTACAAGGAAAGGCTGAGGGAACTGGGCTTGTTTAGTCTGCAGAAGAGAAGAGTGAGGGGGATTTGATAGCAACCTTCAACTATCTGAAGGGGGGTTCCAAAGAGGATGGAGCTTGGCTGTTCTCAGTGGTGGCAGATGACAAAACCAGGAGGAATGGTCTCAAGTTGCAGTGGGGGAGGTCTAGGTTGGATATTAGGAAAAAACTATTTCACTAGGAGGTGGTGAAGCACTGGAATGGGTTGCCTAGGGAGGTGGTGGAATCTCCATCCTCAGAGGTTTTTAAGGCCCGGCTTGACAAAGCTCTGGCTGGGATGATTTAGTTGGTGTTGGTCCTGCTTTGAGCAGGGGGTTGGACTAGATGACCTCCTGAGGTCTCTTCCAAGCCTAATCTTCTATGATTCTATGATCCACAGTTTATTCATGACTTCCCTTTTCCTGTATTTATTTTTGCCACTGATGAAGATTCCTTAATCTGATGTGTCAAAAAGCAGCAGCTGTCTTCAGTACCTCTGACCTGCAGTATATAGCTACAAAAATAAAAGTATAGTGAGGGACGGGAACATCCCTGGATCACTAGAGTCAAAGCAATGCACCATAGGTTTTAATAGACAATGCCATCAATCTCTTTCTGACTGCTAAACTCAACACACCAACCGTGCAATATAACATACCATTTAGAATTAGGAATGCCTTTGAGTAACAGCCTGGGGTGATTTTATTTGTTGACTATATAAAATAGGCCTTTGACTTCTACCATATGCAGAGCCAAGATAAAATGAAAAGAAGTCGGTCTGTTTTAGCACTGGGATTATACAAGAAGAAATGCAGCAATCATGTGACTCTAAGATATGACAAATGATCCCCCCCATTATCTCACTATCACTCTTAATTAAGCCTCCCATCACAGGACTGATTTTACAGCTCAAAGCCACAAGGGGAAAACAAGAAAACATCAAGATGAAAAAGGATGAAAACTTGAGATACATTTTTCAGACTATCGGTTGATTTAGAAACGCTCTTCCATGTAGATTTTGACTGGCTTAACAAAGCAGGATAGATAAAGGCTGCTAGGAAGGCCATTCATCGTCTTTCATGTCAGGTAAGAATAACGAGGTTCTTTTAAAGCTCAGTTCTTTGATTTAGCCCAGAAAATTAAGATTTAAAAGATTTCTCCCGTTGTGCTGTATACATGGGCAATAGCCCATTGCAGTTTCCACTAAAGTACCATCTATTGTACAGTTGAAATGCAAGCAAAAAACCCTAGGCTCATTACACTCTTTAGGCTTTTTAACTTCAGTGTTCTTCTTCTTGTTCATTTGTGCTTCCTGGAACCAGGAATGAAAACAGCCAACAGTCCCCTCCACAGACTCCCGCTTCTACCCAGCCCAGCCCTGCTCCCCTCCCACCAGTGGATCACATTAGGTCTGAACCTGAAATCCATGGGAACTATATAAAAGAGGGGGGGATCTGTCAAAATGGAGAGCCAGATCTCCATCTTGTGCTTTGCTTTAGTTATTAGCTTCTATTTTGAAACATAATGCTGTGTTTTATTCTGCTCTGGTCTATTGGGTAATGCCCGAAGGCATGCAACGTCATGCCCTGAAGGGGATTAGTATAGAATGTGTCCTGATTTCTTTTGGGAGGATGTTCCAGAACTCGGGCCTGCAACTAAAAAGGTTCATCCTCCAACTCCCATACTGATGCTGTTCTCAACGCTACATACCCGACAATAGTGCCGACGTGATGGGTGTCTGAAAGAGGTGGCCTTTATTGAGACAGTGTGGCTTGATCCCAAAGAGGGCCTTGGCGATCAGTACCATCATTCTGAATGAGAATCCTGAATGGTGAAGGAGGAGTCACAGAGCACCTGGGTAATATTACAGGAGTGCTCTGTCTGCATACATGTTAAATAGATATGGGGCCAGGAGAAGGCACTCAAGAATATGTGGCATTGTTCCTGGTTTTATAGGACAAATAATACTTGTTGTGTAAATGGCTTTCTTTTCTAACTCTGTACATCAGCTCTTAACAAGTTATGTACTTTCTGTCCAGGCCTGATCCTCTTTTACACTAAATCCTCTTGACACCTCTCTGGCAGTGTAACGGTGCTTTAAAGTGGGAGTCAATGATATTCACACCCATTTTAAGGCCTCTACTACCAGACTAGGGTAGTATAAAATGGCTCTAGTGTAAATGAAAGTTAGGCCCTTCAGCTCTAATGTAGAGCCTGGTGCAATGCACCAGCTGTAGCTTCTTTCTTTTTGTCAACAGTCAGGTAAATCCAGCCTGGAGATGAGATTTTATGGATTATTCTGGCCATATCTTTGTGTGGAAAAAGTAGATCCTATGAACAATGGAGGAAAGTATTTTTGGTATCTGCCATTGTGCGAGGGTCTAGCATCAGTGAGTCCATCATGACCTTGAGGCTGCAAACCATCCTAATTACTAGAGATGGTAGAGATTGTTACAAGAGGGTGGAGGTGATGGAGTTTGCCAGGTCTCTGAAATGTTTCCTTCATCTACCTAGCATCATTTCAGTCTTTCCTTGAGCCAGCTGTTCTTTATACAGATTTCAGTTTCCTCCAAGCACAGCAATCCAGTCCCCATTAAAGTCCATGAGGGTTTTGCCATTGTCATCAATAAGGCTACGATTACACCCTTGGAAGGCTGCATTAATAGCCCCGGCAGAAGAAGGTACATAGAACCGACTGTTGTCAACATTTCAGCCATTGTCACCTCATAGTGTCCTCCAAAAGCTGTGTATAGATGTGATGGAGACAGGATTGGGTCTTGTGGGACTCTCTGGCAGATCTCATGCGGAAGGGTGAGCAGCACAACCTGAGGTGAGATGGAAACATGGAAATAAAATAGCACTGAACTCAAACTGAAACCTATCTGAGATGATGGAACAGGATGGAAATAATATAGAGTGTGGAGAAAAGGCAAGACAAAAACACCTAGAGATCTATGCAATGTTCCCATGCTGCCAGTATCTCAGAGAGTTCTAGTGACAGTATGGCCAAATGATGCCCATCAAGCAGAAAAAGTTTAGGGATTATTAAATCACCCTGCCATAATAATTCTCTAAAGATCTCTTTGACCCTAATGGCTCTCTGCATCTTCAAGAGGGGATAACCTGATTGTTGTTCTATAGCTCACATATATTTAAAAAAGAGAAAATAAGCCATTCACCCGCCACAAAACTAGACTGGCTTTGCCTATTGATGAGACACCACCGTCTCAAACTAAGCAGTCTGGCTTCATAAAAACACACCAAATTGCTGTTTTTAAGGTGCTGCATGATAGCTTTAAAATGCCATTCACCCATCAAGAAAGTTTTTTGCAACCGATGTTGAAATGGGCTCAGAATTTGTGCGGACACTGTTCCCTCCCCCCCTTCGAATTTTATGAAATTTAACTATTGTTCAATATCCTTTGTGTTTTCTTCATTAACTTCAAAGTTTACCTCATTTCATTTTCCACTGAAAGAAATACATATATTCTGCCATCAGTGATGCTATCTGTGAGGAGAGCCTGCCGATTTCAAATATTGAATCTAAGCTTTACAAATAGACAAGTAATGGAAAAGGCTATAGGAAAAGCTTTTGTAATAAAATACCCAGGCAAAAATAAGCCTTCAAAAATCAAATGGAACAGAAAAGTCTAAATTGTTTATGTAATCAAGTTATGCTCGTCAGAATCGTTGATCTCCCCCCTCACCGCCCCCATTGTATTTTCCTTTTGTATTTTCAGGGGTTGGTAATTCAGCATTTGAAAGCAGCTGCTGAAAAAATGACTCTTGGGGAAACAACAGTGCGTCAGTTGCCTCGTAACTGTCTTTTCTTCTCACCCACAATCATTTAAATCTAATTGTTAGTATGGGCCCAAATAAACCAACCTGTCACTCAGAAGGCCCCTGAGTTTTACAGGTGTAAGAAGAAGCAGGATTTGGTCATGATGTTGGAAATGCAGGGAAAGAAAGAGGGAGAAGCCAGCCAAAGACGTCCTAACTGACAGGGAGGAGGGTGGGCGGAGTGGTCTCAACAACAACAAATTGAGGGCAGTTGAAGGTCAATATGATTTATGCTCCTATGTGGTACTTTGGAACATCTCACTCTACCTTCTTTAAATCTTTCAGATGTTTTGGGGATAGCGGGTGATACCCCAATTTAGACTAGTTGAGGATATGTTGGACAGCTGGCTGACCGTGTGTATGCAGACTGTATATAAAATAAGTTATATCACATCGCATCTCCCTCTCTCTCTCTCCCATCTTTTTTTTCCTCCCTCGCTGTCCATTTCCTCTCTCCTTAGTTCATTCTCTCTGCAGTAGTTCAGCTCGGCATCCTACAGAAATTTTGGGGAACAATCATCCAAAGCCCATAGAGTAAATCACTTTCTATTCTTCTGTGAAAAGTTAAAAGCTGCTTGCCAGCAAATTAGGTCTGGCCAAATGAGATACATACCAGATCCTGTAAGTCAAATAAAATGAAGGTGAAGTTTGGTTTTCAGTTTGGTGGAGACTGTTTAGAAAAGGGCTGACTGGCACAGATCCGACTGGTTGTCTGGCATAGTAGCAGGAAGCACACCCAGTAATTTGACTCGTCACTTTCCCTTAGCCATTCATTTGTGCGAAATATGTTCTTGAAGTGTGTTTGCCTTTTTAAAATAAAGTTCACCATGAAATTCTTTTCCTGAGCTATGATTGAGGCTAATACTAATATATATTTTATGGAATATATTTGTCTGTTTTTGATCCAACCAAGAAATTATTAATACTGACAGGGGACAGAGATGCTGTCTTTGAAAAAGAAACATTTTCCTCTATAGAATGAAGACTAGACTCCCACTCTAAGCCCCCTTTTCCAGTCCATTCTAAGGGCATGCCTAAAGAGTGACTTAGAATCACAGAAGTGTAGGATTAGAAGGGACCTCAAGAGATCATCTAGTCCAGTCCCCTGCACTCAAGGCAGGACTACATAATAGCTATACCACTCCTGATAGGTATTTGTCTAAACTGTTTTTAAAAACCTCCAATGATGGAGATTCCACACCCTCCCTAGGCAATTTGTTCCAGTGCTTAACCACCCTGACTGTTAGGAAGTTTTTCCTTATGTCCAACCTCAACTGCCCTTGCTGCAATTTAAGCCCATTGCTTCTTGTCCTATCCTCAGAGGTTAACAAGAACAATTTTTCTCCCTCTTCCTTGTAACAGCCTTTTATGTACTTGAAAATTGTTATCATGTCCCCCCGCAGCCTTCTCTTCTCCAGACTAAACAAACCCAATTCCTCAGAGGTCTTGTTTTTTAGATCTTTAATCATTTTTGTTGCTCTCCTCTGGACTTTCTCCAATTTGTCCGCATCTTTCCTGAAATGAGGCGCCCAAAACTGGACACAACACTCCAGCTGAGGCCTTATCAGAGCAGAGTGGAAGAATTACTTACGATGTCTTGCATACAACGCTCCTGCTAATACGTCCCAGAATGATCTTCACTTTTTTTGCAACACTGTTACACTGTTGACTCATATTTAGCTTGCAGTTCACTATGCAGATGAAAGCACATTACAGAGCTTTTAGTGCATGGTAACAGGTTCCACATGGCAAATGAGTGCACAGTAGGCTACAGCACTGTAAATTTGCACCCTGGCTTGCTGCCCTCTAACAGAACTTGTAGACAAACCTAACTTGTTTGAAGTTTCTGATTTGTTTGAACATAGGGATGCTTGAAGTAGGCCGTGAGAAGAATTTTGAGGGTTTGGATAGTGCCAGGTTAAAGAGGTTCATTTGCTTCTTGATCACAAGTTATTTGTTTTGTTTTATTTTTTCCCCATTGTCTTATTTTCATTTTATTTTTGGGTCCCGCACTCTCAGCAGAGGTGCATTCTCAGATTGCCCGGTCTCACAAGCACCGGCCACTCTTCAAGCTCGGTGAATGATGAGGAGAGCTATTTAAGAAGCTTAGGGGTGAAATCGTGTCCCCGTTGAGGTGAATGGAAGTTTTTCCATCAACTTCAATGGAGTGAGGATTTTACCATGAATCTTTATGGAGTGGAGCCATAGAGGATAGGAAAGGACCAGAATAGAAAAGGGGGTTTCATTTGTCTGGGAAGTGTCCTATCTGTTTATCACTATTCTCTCTCTAATCTTCCAAAATCAGAAGCTCTCCAGCATTAGACAACAGGAAAAGGAACCCAGGAGTGGTGATGGGTGAGGGCAGGGAGAAGAATGAAGAGTTAAATAAATGCTTTGCTATGTATTCTCAAGCTTAATTCCAGCTTAACAAAGCTTTTTGTCTGGGAATTTCTTTGTGTTCAAAAGTAAATGTCAATGACTGTGCTCACTGGGCTCCAGCAGGGGGAAGTAGGGTGAGGTTCCCCAGAGATAGATTCCCCTTACAGGACCATTCTTTGATTAGCCAGAGGGTTCACTACTGAGCAACCTGAAGCATTAGCTTCCTCAGGGTCTTCCAGGCCCTTGCTAGCTCTGGAAAGAGGAGTAGAAATCAGACCTGGTCTTGTGCCATGTAGCATGCTGATATTAGCCAACGAGACCAGCCCATAACTTGTACTAGTTTATTTTATTTCGGAAAGCGCTACACAGTTAAACACAGGTAGAGAGTCTGATCCAAAACCCACTGAAATCAATGGGAGTCTTTCAATTCAGTTGGCTCTGGATCGGGCCCCTGGTGTGTATAGTTGTGTGTGTGTGTGTGTGTGTGTGTGTGTGTGTGTGTGTGTGTGTGTGTACATACATACATATGTACGTAGTACACCAAATGCTGTGGCACCAGTAAACCAAACCTAGTTTCATGAGCTAATCACTCTGCAAATTATTCTACAGGATGAGGCTGTAACCTAAAAGAAATTTACAAATGACGAATAAGCAATTTGAGTTCTGGGTTCCCCCTGCCCAAATACTGTATTAAAAAGCCACGTTTTGCAGGCATATTGCCTTGATACAACAATGTAGTTTCAGGATATACCTTTAAGGCCACAAGCTTTTGGCGGAGATGAATTCAGCCTCTCTGAAGTGGAATGCAAAGTAGAATAGCAAGGAAGATAGATAATAATCAATCAATATTGTATTACTGAGAGGCTCCACCACTAAATTCCTCAGACAGCACAAATGTAGGCTAACAGAAACACTTTGATATAGAATTCGTGTCAAAGCCATACTGCTACGGCACCCTGAGGTTCAATTATATCTATGGCAGTTCTATGTAGGATTAGTCTCTTGTCTCTGTGAAGGTGGGGGGCAAGGGGAGAGGAGAAGGAGAATTGTCACACCGAACTGCAATACCGCGCATGAAAAATGGAGGTGTGAGCACTCTTTCTGGAACTTGAAAGTGAGTTTAATTCAAATTAAACAACCCAATAAATAATACCTTCCAGCTGACTTTGAAATCCTCACCACAGCACTCCTAAATTCTGCAGCTGCAAACTTTCATTCCCACCATAAATGACATTTCTTAATTATATTTTTTTCTAAGGTTCCCTATATATGGTTTTTTATTATTATTATTTCTCATTCCTTAATAGTCTTTTTCTTTCTTGGGAAGATGAGGTGATCTGGAAAATACCCTTCAGCGTTCTCTGTGATTTTTTTTTTTTTTTTGGCATGACAATGCCAATAATAAAAACCAATTTCCTTGTCTGCACAGAGTAAAGATTCCTTCTGACTGTGCTTGGAATCTTTAGGGCACACCTCAGTTGCTTCATTGTAAGGCAGGTACATTTTGTCCCCTAATCACAGACATATCCTGGGATCGTCCATTGATCCCATCAAATAACTAGTGCAAAATACATTCTTATTATTTCAGTCTTTCGTTAGGACTCCTTTTTAATCCATTAACAATTGTGAATGGTAAGAAGGAAAGTCACAGGATGATTGGCTTTTGTTCCCCCTTTAGGGTATGTCTAGATTAGAGGTTTTTGTCCCTGTTTTGACTGATAGCTAGTTCGCTCGAGTTAGCCAACGAGTTTGGTAACCCATAACCATTTGTGTCCTGGAACAAATGTTTGCAGCATCAACTTTAACCTTTACACGTATATTAGCTATCTCAAGTTAATTAGCAATCTTTTAACTCAAGTTAAAACAGGAGCAAAAACTCTAATCAAAAAAACAGATCCTTTGTGCGTCTGATTGTTGATTTCTTCAGATGGAATATTTGTTATTAGCATGATAGAAATGGGGTCAAATCGTGTTCTCACTTACGCCTTTGCATATCATGATTATTGCATTACAATGCCTCCAGATCAAGGTTCGGGGACACGTGCTAAGTGTTGAACAAACACAGTGAAAGACCCTAAGAGCATGCCCTTGAAATGGATGTGACGAACTGAAGGCTGCGGGTGAAAGGATCTGACATCTATTCTGATTGTTGTGTTTTGTTTATGGGGGAGGATAGCAAGATCGAAGGAGAACACGAGGGAGGGGTCAGGAATAGAAATGAGAATCCTGAAGTTGAGGGAGTTTGGCATCAGACACAGCAGAGAGCAAACAAGCAAATCAACAAGAGGCAAAATTGTCCAGCGTTCAGGTTTGATACAGTGATGTCCGGTGGGTGGGATGGCTCAAGGACTGGTGCTACTGTGAGGAGTCCTGGGGAGCTGGGGCTCATCCCAATGGTGCAAATCTCCAGGGATGATGAATCTGGTGTCCCCAGGCAGTTCCCACATGGACCAGTGCGGGGGCAGTCAATCCCAGATTCACACACTGCTCTCTGGCTGGTGTTGCTGCTGGGAAGAGCTCTAGAGAATAGGGGCTGGACAGCCACCCCAGACTTAACTGAGCCCGTCTCCCTACTAAGCGAGGTTTCACTAGATAAAAGTTTGAACATTTTGATTCAGAACTGAAGGAGACAGAGAAAAACAAAACGAACGAGGAGTACTTGTGGTACCTTAGAGACTAACAAATTTATTTGAGCATAAGGTTTCGTGGGCTAAAACCCACTTCATCGGATGCATGCAGTGGAAAATACAGTAGGAAGATATATATACACAAAGGACAAGAAAAAATGG
>NW_020664413.1:6271883-6329383 GCF_002925995.2 Terrapene triunguis
CCCCTACTGTTACTCACACCTTCTTGTCAACTGTTGGAAATGGGCCATCCTGATTATCACTACAAAAGTTTTTTTTTTGCTCAAATAAATTTGTTAGTCTCTAAGGTGCCACAAGGACGCCTCGTTCTTTTTGCTGATACAGACTAACACGGCTACCACTCTGAAACCTGTCACCAGAGAAAAACAAGTTAGTGGAATAATCAGAGACAGGCTTTGAATGTGCCTGAGGGTGCTCACTGCTGGTCTGGCTAGGTTCTCAGTTTTTCTCTAGCCACTCCTGGATCAGCCATAACTCTTATCCATCTCAGGTGTGTAATCACCAAATCCTTGCTAAGCCAGTTCAGGTTTGCCAGGGTCCCCACATGTGGCCTGCTGCCACCCTCTCCCCACCCACCTATAACTGCAGCGTGAGGCCAGTGCTGATCAGCTACTGCTTGCACACTGAAAGGCAAATGATTTGTATTCATCTCAAAGGAGAAGCAAGAATAAGCAAATGCTCGATCATGATTGTGTGCATTTATATTTGATAATAAAACACTTGCAATTTATATGCAAATGAGGCGTGGCTCTTGGCCTCCTGGCAATTTGTCAACATGGTCCTTGGCATCATAAAGCTTGGGGGCCCTTTCCTGAGCAGTCCTGGGCTTGTTTGAAAGCATTTTAGATCAGGCTGCACCACATTTTACTCTAGCAGCAACAGCCTATTGGGAGCAGGAGGTGAGTTTGGTTTACCAGCCTTATTGGGTCATATGGGACCTGTCCAGGGATGCTTTCCTCACAATCCCCTCTGTTTGTGACCCCTTCCTTACCCCCAAGAGAGGGCTGGCACCTCTGGTCCAGTGCTGCCAGGCTGGAAGCCACTGGTCTCTAGAAAGCTTTAGAAACTCAGTTCAGCAAACTCTGGTTAAGAAATATCAGGCTGGCCAGAGTTCCAGAAAGCCCTAACATCCGTTCCAAGGTTCATTAAAGTCAAAAGAGCCCATTGAGATAAATGGGAATCTTTCCGTTGACTCCAGTGACTTTGGATCAGGGGAAACGTTATTTAAAGAGCGACAAGGTGGGTGAGGGGATATCTTTTATTAGACCAACTTCTGTTGGTGAAAGAGACAAGCTTTCCCGCTTACCCAGAGCTCCTCTTCAGGTCTGAGAAAGGTACTGGGTCTCACAGCTAAATACAAGGTGGAACAGATTGTTAAGCATAAGGAGTTAACTCATGTTGCAAGAAACCATTCAAAATGAAGTGGCCAATTAACACCACTGCAGTCATAGGGCAAAAGAGAGTTTGTGGGTTGCAGAATGTTGTAATGAGACATAATACCATTGTTTCTATTGAGTCCATTGTTTTTGGTGCCTAGCAGAGCTATGAATTTAGGCTTTCAGGCTCACCTTTTGCAGGTGCTGTGCAGGTTATGCGGACTGAGAGGTCAGATGTGGAGTGATCACTTTGTGAAAAGTCTTCCCCGACAGGTGATAGGGTGTTTTTGTCTTTTATCATTTTCTGTGTGAGTTCATTTGAGAACATAGTGATTGTCTGGCTTCACCTACATAATTGTAAGTTGGGGCACACCACATGTTGAGATAGGCATGTGTAGGACCCCCCAGGGATCTTGAAAGGTGCATTGTGGGGTGTATTGATCATTGTATCAGTGGAGATATGGCTGCAGGTTTTGCATCTGTTGTTATGGCAGGGTCTGATGCTGCTTTGAGTTGGTGGGTCCTGATCTGTGTGAAACTTGCTTATGCTGATGAGTTTGGCGAGGTTGCGGGGGTTGTTTGAGGGCCAGAAGAGGGGATGCAGGAAAGATTTCTTTCAGGATGTGATCCCCATCAAGTATGGGTTGTAACTGTTTGATGATGTGTTCCAGTGTGGGGTAATAGGAGACAACTAGGGGTGTGCGGGCAGTAGGTTATTTTTTTTCTGTATTGAAGCAGGTTTTCTCGTTGGCCCATTCCATGCAAACAACAACGTTTGTTACAGTGAGTTTGGATAATTTTGCAATTTCTCTTGAGCGTGTTGTGTGGTGCCAGGCCCATTGAAAGGCCAACCAGCGCTGTATGGTGCTTGTAGAAAACAGGACTCTTGTGAGGAGCAGTGCATTTCATGGCTATCTAGCTTAGGGTATGTCTGCACTGCAGTCAGAGGTGTGATTGCAGCTCAGGTAGGCACACCCACGCTAGCTCTTATCTAGCAAGTGTGGCTAAAAATAGCAGTGAAAGGTAGTGGCATAGACCACGGAGTGGGGTAGCAACACAAGAACATAGGCAGGGTTCCAGGCAGGCTTGTACAGCCCACTCCCCTGTGTCTTCACGGCTGTTTTTAGCCACGCTAGTTAGATTAAAAGCTAGCCCAGGTGTGCCTAGCCAACCTGCAATCACACCTCCTGGTTGCAGTGCAGACATACCGTGAAATATTAATGTGGCCCCCATTACCATAGTACCCAAGCACTTCACAGTCTGCAATGTATTTGTCCTCTCTGTGAGGTAGGGCAATGCTATTATCCCCATTTTACAGATCAGGCACTGAGAGACTAAGGGCATGTCTACACTGGAGCTGGAGATGTAATTTCCAGTTCAAGTAGACATACCCACGCCAGCTCTGATCGAGCTAGCGCACTTAAAATAGAAGTGCAGCCGTGGCAGCACAAGGGACTAGCCACCCCGTGTACAATCTCATCCGAGACCCTAGGCACATAGTCAGGCAGCCAACTCATCCTGCAGCTCAAGCCACAGCAGCTGCGCTTATGTTTTTAGCACACTAGCTCAATCAGAGCTGGCACAGGCATGTTTACCCGAGCTGGAAGTTCCACCTTCCCCCTCCAGTGTAGGCATACCCTAAATGACTTGCTGTAGGTCCTAGAGGAAGTACGTAGCAGAGCAAGGAATTGAGGACAGCTCTCCAAAGGTCTTGGCTAGCACTGGCCACTAGACCATCTTTCCTGTTTCATCTGGAGTGCGGTTCTGCTATGTTTTTATTGTTATCAGAGATATTGTCTTCTATTGAAGAGGAAGAATAGGAGGTAAAAATAGCGATGGGATAATTTTTCAGGCTGAGTTTGCTATGCACTTTGTCCTCTCAACGCTAAAGGGTTCTGTACTCAAACGGTGGAAAGAGTGACATCAGGAGACTCCAGCACACAGGAGACCTTTACCTTAGTAAAGTTTGACCTCATCTTTTCTCCTCTCTTCCTTCCCATTTGTGACGGGTTGCCCCCCTTTAAAGTGCCACCTGATGTACTGGGATACCACTGAGCCCGCCTGTTCTAGCAACCTGGGCTCCCTTTACCTTGTCTTGCTGCGCCAGGCTCTTAAGCCTCCTCTAGCACACACAGGCAGGGTCACACCCAGCTGCAGAAAGAGACATACACTGAAATCAGCTCTGGGAAGACTCAGTTTAAGGGACTTGCCCCAGCACTCAGGTGCCCACCTCCCTTGGAGTGCAGACCCAAAGGTATATTCTGTTGCACTGTATAGAAAAATCTGCACAGTGCTAGCTCAGAAAAATTTACCCTCTCTCTCGATGTAAAGAAAGATGTGCTTCTTGCCACCCCAGATATGGATTGCAGAAACTGGGTTATGTTATAAACAAGAAATAAGTTTATTAACTATGAAAGACAGATTTTAATTGATCATAAGAGATAGCAAACAGAACAAAGCATATTACTGAGCAAATAAAACAAAACACGCAAACTAAGCTTGATTCACTAAAGAAACAGGTTATAAAATGTAATTTCTCACCCTAAATGTGGAATTAGACAGGATGCCAAGTTTCTGTAGCTTAGAGTTCCAGTTATCTCTTCTTACAGACTGGATCCCTGCCTCAGTCTGAACTCACCCCTGCCTTTCCCCTCAGGTACTTTCAGCAGTCTTTCTTCTTGGGTAGACAATGAAGGAGAGTCCAGATCAACCCCCTCCCCAGCCCTTAAAAAGGATTTACCTAAGGCGGGAATCCTTTGTTTGATCCCCAACCTGCTACCATGGAAAAGTACCAGCAGTGTCCAAGGGGGCATTTTTCATCAGGTGACATTGTCACATGACTTGTAGTGTCAATGCAGCATCCCAGGAAGCACCTCAGGAAAGTGGGAGATTAGTATCTTCAGAGTTCTATTGTCCTTCTTAAATGGGTCATTCAGAAGGATTACCTACTGTCTGGTGGGCGTTCCCCCCCCCAAGTACACACACAGTTGTAATTGTTACATAGCCAATATTCCTAACTTTAGATACAGATATGATACATGCATACAGATTGAATAATCACATTCAATAAATCATAACCTTTCCAATGATATCTTACATGAGCCATCTTGCATGAAGTATATCTTTGCCATATTATATCACAACCATATTTCTATGAAGAATATGGGGTGTGACATCACACCATTATTAGTGAGCTTGTTCTTTGGGGTTGACACAAAGCTATACGCATTAACACTTAGTGTTCTCAGCATTGTTCAAAATTAAATCTGCTCACAATGGAGTCATTGTACCAGTTATTTAACCAGATGATATATCCTTAGGATTTTGCGTCCTTTATATACAGTGGTGACATGGGTTAATGAGACTATTATTGGCTTCTCATAATGCATAAGGTGCATATTGGCATCTGCCAAGCAATGGCCAGAAGGAATGCCATCCAGTGAGAGAAAGTGTGAGAAATAACCTGGGATATCACAAAGGCAAGGCATGGGCAGATACCACAGGTCGCATCTCTACAATAAAAGCTGATGGAGGAGGATGATAGAGATGTTGGTATTCCTGAGCTCACTATGTGAGTTTTTAATTCCTTTCATGGTAAATTTGGGATTAGCTGGAATCATGTGGGAAAGATCAGGATTTAATCAGTTTGAAATGAGGATACTGGTGTCCCTGGGAAGTTACCAGGGTCATCACATACTAATGGGGCTAGGTGTTTGAGGACAGCCATAAAGATTCCCCCAATTCTGAGCTAGGTTGAGCCAGTCAGCACAGATTGTTCCTTTTCTTTGTTCTTCTCACTCGTTATTTGGAAGAAATTTCTCACCTTTTTGTTCATTTGCGTCTACATTTGGGGCCAGCTGCCTGTTCTCTTCAGTCGGAGCCGTGTGCACATCTCAAGGAGAGAATTTGGCCCTTAGCAGTATTTTCTAGCACAGGCATCCAGCTTGCATGAATGTCTTGCTGGTCTTTGTGGTAAACCTGTTGGGCTGAATCACTGGCAACAATGGATGAACTAGTATGCAAAGAGCTACCAGAACAAACACCAAAGGATAAAATGGTATATTTACACCAAGCTACCAGGTTGGGAAATGGGGCGTGTGTTCCCTGACTGGCATAGCAGCCCCAAATGTTGTAAATTCCTCTTACAGAATATTCTTATTAGGGAAGACATAATTCAAGGTGAAAATGTTTTGTGGAGTTTAGATCATTCCTGGCTCATTATACACCAGTTTCAATCAAAACTACAGTTGACAGTGGGCCTTATTCTTATTTACACACGTCTGGCAGAAATGAGCCCAATATGTTCAGCAGCTGCCTATGAATCAGCACTAAAAACGGTAATTCTTTAAGGTCATGGTTATGGCTAATTAGCAAGAAAGTGAAAGGAAGAGACCTTGAAAGGAAGTGAGGGGGGAAAGGAAGGCTAAGAAAAGAAGAGGGATAAGCCAGAAATATGCCTTCTAAAAACCTGTGACTATTATTTCATTATTACCTTGAAAAATGTACTCACATCGAATTAATCATGGCCCCTCTGTATTCTGGTAATTAACATGATGAAATGATTGTTATGTACAGTTCAAGTGCCCACTGCGGATATGCCCACAGCACGGGCCAAAGGGCAAAGCTGCCATAATTTCAGTGCCAATACTTTAAAAAGTTAAGACATTGACTTCTTATCATTGAGGCCTACCACTACATGCACAGTAAATTACAACTGAAAGAAAACATTGTTCTTTACCGGCAAAAGGTCATTCCTTCAAAGGAGGGCTTATGTTTCTGTCTTAGGACAATTTGTTCCATACAATTCGTACGTTGCTCCATTATGTCAACAGTTACAGAGCTGTTACATTTTTTAAAAAAGCCCAGCAGCAGAAACATTAATTATACAAAATGTCTAAATGGAGAATTGCACAGGGAGTCTCATCAAGAGAAAACTGAATCTTTAACTACAAATATGTTAAACAGCTGCACGTGTTAGAAGCTGAACTTACCCACTATTCAGAGGATGCTGTGAACTCTAGACTTCCTTGTGCTGAACAGGTGTCTCTGGCACTGTGGATATGGGGAAACGGTGGATGTGATATATCTAGACTTTAGCAAAGCTTTTGATACGGTCTCCCACAGTATTCTTGCCAGCAAGTTAAAAAAGTATGGATTGGATGAATGGACTATAACATGGATAGAAAGCTGGATAGATCATCGGGTTCAATGGGTAGTGAGCAACGGCTCGATGTCTAGTTGGCAGCCGGTATCAAGCGGAGTGCCCCAGGGGTGGGTACTGAGGTCGGTTTTGTTCAACATCTTTATTAATGATCTGGATGAGGGGTGAATTGCACCCGCAGTAAATTCACAGATGACACTAAACTGGGGGGAGAGGTAGATACGCTGGAGGGTAGGGATAGGGTCCAGAGTGACCTAGACAAATTGGAAGATTGGGCCAAAAGAAATCTGATGAGATTCAACAAGGACAAGTGCAGAGTCCTGCACTTACAATGGAAGAATCCCATGCACTGCTATAGGCTGGGGACCGACTGGCTAAGCAGCAGTTCTGTAGAAAAGGACCTGGGGATTACAGTGGATGAGAAGCTGGATATGAGTCAGCAGTGTGCCCTTGTTGCCAAGAAGGCCAACGGCATATTGGGCTGTATTAGTAGGAACATTGCTAGCAGATCGAGGGAAGTGATTATTCCCCTCTATTCAGCACTGGTGAGGCCACACCTGGAGTATTGCGTCCAGTTTTGGTCCCCCCACTACAGAAGAGATGTGGACAAATTGGAAAGAGTCCAGCGGAGGGCAATGAAGATGATTAGGGGGCTGGGGCACATGACTTACAAGGAGAGGCTGAGGGAACTGGGGTTATTTAGTCTACAGAAGAGAAGAGTGAGGGGAGATTTGATAGCAGCCTTCAACTACCTGCAGGGGGGTTCCAAAGAGGATGGAGCTAGGCTGTTCTCAGTGGTGGTAGATGACAGAACAAGAAGCAATGGTCTCAAGTTGCAGTGGGGGAGGTCTAGGTTGGATATTAGGAAACACTATTTCACTAGGAGGGTGGTGAAGCACTGGAATGGGTTACCTAGGGAGGTGGTGGAATCTCCATTCTTAGAGGTTTTTAAGGCCCGGTTTGATTTAGTTGATTTAAGGCTGGGATGATTTAGTTGGTGTTGGTCCTGCATTGAGCAGGGGGTTGGACTAGATGACCTCCTGAGGTCTCTTCCAACCTTAATATTCTATGATTCTAGTGGGTCCTTTTGTCCACTTGCCCGGCCTCTGTGACAAAGCTGATTTCTTTATCCCAGAAATGTTTTGGGGTCATGGGTCAGCCCTGAGAATCTCCAATAATTGTGATTCCAGACTGTCCCTTTGCAACATTACTATTTATTACAGTAGGGCCTAGTTGAGACCCATTCTGCTAGGCAATGTGCAAAAACATTGCACAGTCCTATGCCATGTCTCCAAGATCATGCAGCCTCTCCTCTGTGTGCTGCATTGATGAACTGTTCATTTTTAAAAAAGATCTGTATTTTATTGAAAGAGAAAAATATACAGTTTACTAGAAAATTAATAAATGGCCAACGAGCTCAAAACATCACATTATATACTTTAAAAAGTGCTTCAGGAAACAACCTGGGGACTATTCTTGAAGCCAGCACTGGTGTGTATGGTGTATTTAACTATGTAATTATCTTCCTTTGTTTTCTGTGTACTTTGCCTTTACATTTCAAAAGGCTGCTGCCTGCAAAGACAGGCATTGCTTTGGGTTCAGCTCCTATGCAGCAGACTACAAATGGGGGGGACACACAAGCAGAGAATGGACTTTCTCATGCAGACTTTACTTTTGTTCTTTCTTGTTCCTGACTGAAAGTCACTGTTTGTTTTCTGTGTGTGGATAAACATTGCAGGCGGTGTGAATTATACCTCACTAGGCCTTGGTGCCCCAAGTGGAGGCCAGTGGTATTGCAACTGTCTGCCCTCCCTTGGAGTTGTTGCCATGTGGGAGCAGTTGAGATCTGAGCTGATGTAGTGCATATTCCCAGGTTGCCTGAGCCATGGCCTCCTTGTCATCACTGCCAGCTTCACAGCTATGTGGCTCAGTTGAGCTTCCTAGCAGTGTGGGAGGTTGTGGTCACTTTCTGCTGTTGCAGGCGCTCCAGTGTGGATTTTTCACCACTGGGGCCTTCACCATGGTCTATGCCAGTAGAAGGCAGGGATGAGGGATGGGGCAAGAAACTGTCAAAAGCACGGAATTTTTTTAGTGGTCCTGTTGTGTACAGACTTGGGGAAATCAGCTGTTTAGGGGGCTGACCAACAGTTCTAAGGACCACAAAACCTTACCCTTCTTTTGATTCACCCTTCCCTTCCCCCTCTGATGCAGTACTATGCAATAGAAATGCATTGTTTCCTATCCCATGGGCCTCATACTGAGCCCACCAGATTTAACAGAAATATTCCCAATGGGCTTTGGATCAGCCCCCACGTGTGTTTGTTTGTTTGTTTGTTTGTTTTTTTCCTGTCTGAGGAGTAAGACAGCCTCTTGTCTCTCTGGAATTACTTGTTTTTCAAACTAAACAACATCCTAGGAACAACTGAGCTAATCCTATTTCTTAACAATACTGATGTAACCTCAAATTGCTTTGCCGGTTTTGGATTTACTACTGGTATATTTTTATATTATTCTTAGCTTAGTTTAGGGAAGGAAAAAAAGCCTTTTTCTGTGGTCCTGTTATGAGGCCTCTCTTAATCCTAAGAGAAAATGAGGATTTCTCTCTCTCCAGTGGTCTGTAAAGCATAAATATTTTAAGTAGGTAGACTGGAAAATATCTCTCAAGCTTCAATAAAAAGTCTGCTCAAATCACTGTTTTTTTTTTTAACATGAAAGTCATCATTAACAATTAATAAACTAATTTTACCTTTTCAAACAAGTTTAGGGATGGCGCCAGAGCAAAAGGATGAGTGGGGGAGAGAGAAAGAGAGACTAAACCATCTCAGTAATGTTCAATCAACGGCTCTTTCTCTGGTGTGCTTATAAACTCTTCTTTGTTTTCGGAAAGACCAAAAAGTTGGTTGCTTTCGTAAATCTTGCAGAATCGGGTGCTTTGAGTAAATATTCTTGATGGAGCATTATGTCTCTTTTTTAAAACACATCACTTTACTAAATAATTAAACACGAGAGAGCAAATTTAGTAAATGTTCTAATGAGGGAGCAGCGTGTTTTTCCTCCCATGCAGGCTGTGAAGAATGCAGTTGGGCCAGTTAAACGTACGCTGTTCAGAAATAATACCTTTAGTGCCTGATCCAAAGCCCAGGGAAGTCAATAGAAACGTTCCCATTTACTTCAGTGGGCTTTATATCAGGTCTTTACTGAACAGATCTATTATTACAAATGGAGGTTAGGGACAGGGAAGAGTTTACTAAGAGTTGCTAGTGACATGGCCTGCTAAACCCAGGGTTGTGAGTTCAATCCTTGAGGGGGCGATTTGGGGATTTAGTTGGGGATTGGTCCTGCTTTGAGCAGGGGGTTGGACTAGATGACCTCCTGAGGTCCCTGATATTCTATGGTTCTATGGCAGCAATTCAGCCACTCTCATTGTTATTCTTGGGAACTGAATAGCCCTTGAATGTATCTGTAGTTTTGAGAAATTCAGGCTTCTGCTTGTCTCAAGACATTTGCTGTGGAATTTCTACTCATCTCCCTTCCATAATTCCCAGTGGAAGGGAGCCTGGGGGCCAGTAATTGTAAATAGGCTGGATATTTGCCTACCCACAGGTTAAGCAGATCCTTTACCATTTTTAAAAAATATTGAAATAAGTGTCCATGTCATAATATTCTTGAGACTCCAACTGAAACCGGGTCCCCATTGTGCTAGGTGCTGTACAAACACCTAGTGAGGGAGATCCCCTGCCCCAAAGGGGAGGGGAAACAGAGGCACAAAGAAGTAAAGTGATTTGCTTAAGGTCACCCTGTAAGTCAGTGGCACAGCTGGAAACAGAGCACAGGAGTCGCTGACTCCCAATCCAATGTTTTATCGAGTAGGTCACGCTGCTTCTCATGTATTGTACCAAGATTTTTACTGGGCGCTTAGCCTTTTTCCAGATGGGAATAAACAATGATTTCCCTTGTAGGACCCACAAATTGCCATTCCATCTAATCATAGAAATTAGACATGGAAAAGACCCATTAGGCAATGTTATCCGTACCTGCTGCCAATGTAGGATTGTTTAGACTCTTAACTATCGACAGGATTCCAGCTGGCCGCTGGTGTGTTGTTCAATGTATCATTTAACATGTTCAGATCAGGGTAAAGGGACTTTTAAGAGTTTTGCTCAGTTCAGTTGTTTGTGTCTTTTTTTTTTTTTAAGACTAGGGCCAAATTCCAATTTGGGTAACTATATTTTTGCTTCATTAAAATGGGCCCTCCAGTTTAATTGGTTAACTTTTTGGCTTCCTACTCTAAAATGTTCCATAGTAGTGGTGGTGTGATGCTAAACACACCTCAGAAATGACTTCATCTCACTATATATATAATATATGGCCATATTGTGATGTCCTTTACCCAGTTTTTACTCACTCCTTTCTCAGGCCAAACTGATACTGAAATGGAGTGCTGCCTCTGGAAGGAATGAGTGAGAATTTGTCCCATAGTACATTCATCCATGTTGCAATAGACACTACAGCAGAGAATTAGTGTTCAGCTTGCCTCTATCTGAATTACAGAGCTCACAGAAGATGCCCCCTGTGCTTCCATTTTATATGCACACCCACTAGTCTATTAACACCCTCCTACAAAACAAAGTCCTCGCTCTCAGACCACTGCACTGTGAGTTAAACTCCCTAATACCTCTATAGTATTAATCACAGTAGTCAGAGATGCATGTACAAAAGGCTTGATCCAGTAAAGTCTTCCATTGACTTCAGTGGGCATTGGATCAGGGCATTGCTGAGTCTGCATACACACCACATTAGAAAGATATGCTAGGGTTTTCAATCAGCTTAACAATGCAAAGGAAGTTGACAGCGCCATTCCCCTAGCCTAGATATAACCCAGAATGGAGCTGTTGTCCTCAGCAGTAAGCACCTTGTCACCTAAACATGCTCAGATCTGCACAGCTTCTTCCCTTATCTGAGGGAAGAACAAATTATACCCATCCCTGGTTTTGGGTGGACAAAAAGGGCCTGATCTTGTCCCACTGAAGTTAATGCAAGTTTGCCATTCACTTAAATTGGAGCAAAAGCAAGTCCAAAATGACCCACAGCAGGCCAGACCATCCTTGGAAGTCCCTCTATATTGCCACAACTGCCCCAGTCCAATGTTGAATGGGAGGTTGTGTGGGGAACAACAAGGTCCTTCAACATGATTGGGGGCTTCTCCTTCTTATTGGGTAAACTGTTGGCCAGTCAGAGAAGCCCTCTCCAGAGAAGATTCAAGGGCAAATCAAGGTTTGCAATCAGTTCTGTATGGAAAGGGAAGCCCTGGCCAGAGATGGTAAGAAGCATTCAGAAATTACTGTAAGCGACTGTTTCACTCTTATTGCAATAAAGTTCTGTTTGGCTTGCCAGTCAAGGTTTCTGTACCTGTATATTCTTCTCAACCCTGCCGTCCATTCGGAGTGCAATGTGCACGTATGAGTTGAGAAATAAATGAATTTAGTTTTATCAAAAAATTGAGGGACACTCTGCAAAAAACATCCACACAAGCCCCAGTCCACATACTGGACTTTATACGACGCTGTTGCTTCCTCTAAAATATCATGCCAGCTATTATTTTAGTCATGCCATTTTTTATTTAGAATCGAGCAAATAAATGTCCCAAAGCTAAAAGCATCTGGAACTACTTAAAATATATTTTTTATACTTTCTGAGTTAAAGTTTCAAAGAGTCTTTCTTTCTCTCCGCATCCATCTGAGGGGATAGTTTATATATGAAGTGCTGGGCCACTGAGTCATAAACTCTTTTCCCCAGCTCCCAAGCAAAGATCAAAGGGAGAGATTCTTAACTGGTATCAATTGGTGCAACTCCATTGACTTAGTAGCCCCATAGGTTGCAACACAGTCACACCAGCTGAAGATGTGTCCCAAGATTTTTAAAAGAACTGCTGCGGATGCCTCTGTGGTAATACGGGCCCAGTCATTAAGCCATAATGAGCGGGGTTCCAGGTATTTCTTGGGGATAAATGCCCATCTGGCAGGAATTGATGGCCTGAGCGGCAGTCAGTTGACCCCAGCTCATCATTAAACCCTGGGAATACCTTGTGCTGTGGTAAGATTATAATGAGCCCCTGCTCAAAAGTAAAACATAAGCATGTGGATTTTTTTCCCCCAGGACAGATGCTGTTTCAGTAGGTACATTTGCCAAGATGATGGCTTGAATTGTCTCTCAACATTCCATTCAGCTTCTAATAGCAGATATAAAAATTTTATCTGATTTTCTACTTTACCCTTTTGAAATATTAAACCTTGGTAAATTATTAAACCCAATGTAAAATGTTACAAATGTACGTACATTTCATAAAGAGGTCTGCCCAAGCAAGCTGCATAATGGGGCTGTTTCTGCAGCGCAAATAAGTTTAAAGCAGGCTCCTCTTCTATCCTGTCTCCATGTCTGTCTGCTATAGGTATTTCTAAGGTATCTAAGTGCTGTACATTCATATTGCATTCACCGTGTCCTCATTTGAGCTCTTCTCTTCATCTCCCCAAGATTCACCCATCTCTTAGTTTTCTCTTTCCCCTTCCTCTTAACTCACTCCAACTCTGTTGGAGGCTGGTCAGGTAAAGTTACTGTGTGAATGCTTTAATGAAAATGTTGACCTTACATTTTGATCTGAATATAGTTGGGCCAGTTTGATCTCGCTCTTTGGATGTCCAACAGAGTGTCTTGTCCATTCGGGGAGTCGGGCATTTTACTGGATATCAGTGATCAATACAAATTGAAGAGGGTAATGTTTTTCTTAATCCACTGTATTTTAGTTGCTTTATTTTGGTTTTGGAAATTAGTTTAAGATTGAGAGCTAAAGCATATCCACGATATTTTCATTAAAAATTCACATATGCTTTTTGGGCTGGTACACTGGCCTTAAGCTTATGCTTAAGTCCATCCCTATTTAGCAGAGGACTTAAATAGTGCTTATGTCACATTGAAGGCAGTTGTGATATAAGTGATGTCTTAAATAAGCGATTAAAGTCAAACACATGCTTACATGCTTTGCTGAAACAGGGCCTGAGTAACTTGCAATGACTGATTTATTGGATTAATTTTGCCTGTTCTTTCTATTTGCAAATTGTCTGGCAATAGGGCAATAGGATTCGTTGAAAATTTGCCGTTTAAACTGTCAACAGAAAATTGGGGTTTTGACTAAACTAAATGTTTCATGAAATTTCTGCTTTCCACGGAAGTTTTCGATTTTTCATTGAAAAAAAATGACACCCAGGGGGGAAAAAGTTTTCTTTATTTTGGGCCAAAACCAACAATATTTAGATATGGATGTGCTGGTGCAGTGCCTCCTGCACCCCTTCTTTATGAGCAAGGCTCCCCATTTGGACTCTATTTCCCATGATGGACTGTCTCCCCTCACTAAGAGGGAGACCATGGTGCATCATGGGAAATGTAGTACAACCAGGGAGCCTGGCCTATAGAGGAGACTAGGGGCATGAGACACCTGAGCTACAACTCCCTTGAAGCTCTGCAGCAGCATATCCAAATCTAAATATTTTATTTTTTTGACAAAATATTTCAGTTTTTGATTTTTTGCCGAATAGTCAAAACTGTCCATGGGGGGGAGGGCATTATCCAACCAGCTCTAATGGGCAGTCTTAGGGAAGGATAGGAACAGCTCCTTCAGTTCAACCCTGCAGCCACACACTGCTCCAAAAGGGTCTGGCCTCTGGAATGGACTGCATATGCCAAAAGTGCAACTTGCTCAGTTTCCCTTGCACCAAAGAGTTCAAGGAATGCAGTGTGCATCCAATTCAGGGAGAGGTTAAATGCCACACTCTGTCCTTGAATAATGGGTGGCTGTATCTTGAACTTAGGGATTGATTCTTATATCCTTACTCAGCCTTACCTGACTCCAGGGGGAGCATGGGCTAATGTACAGCTCAGTGCGAATAAGTGTGTCAAAGTCAGGCCCAAAGTATTAGTGATGACGTCAATTACCTGGACGTTATCTTGGACTTAATGGTAAATAATTAGCACACATATGGTGCTTTACATTTTCAATATGCGTCACAAATATTAACCTAATAATGATGTTAGAACTTAGTCCTATGGGTTGTGATGTACTAATTAGACCACTTGGGTTTTATTTGTTAAAAGGTTCTGGAATAAAGGAAGACAATCCAGGTGTAAAGTGGTGCTGTTGCGTTGCAGCACAGAGTAGAGCAGTGTTTCCAGTTATTACTATTTCCTATGGGTATGTCACTTCCACTTACTGTAAAACACTGGCTATTTCTAACACCTACATTTAAAAAAAAAAAGAAGAAGAATGGGAAATGTGAGTATGGAAAAGAAGGAGGAAGACAGAACAGAGATAAACAAGAAAAGGGCAGATGTATTTTGGCTGGATGGCCTTTTCCTGTTCCTAAAATGTCATGTGTTCTTATAACCCCAGAGAGACAAACCACAGTATCTGTCAATGGATTCTCCATTGACCCCTTTACATCGTTTTTCTACTGATTTCCCCACCACCAAAAATGTTGAAAACAAGCAGACTGAGAGAGTGTCCTTCCCCCACGGTGGCTTCACTTCACCTCACTTCAATGTGGCATGGTATCCAGATTGCATGGTGGGTTATGATGGAAAGGAAAGTGACATGCTGCTGTTGTATCACTGTGACCGCTCACCTGATTAAATAGAGATGTAACTGGCCCAGTGCAGGCTCAAGAGAATCTGCAGCCAACTCTGAGTCATCTTGGCACAAGTTTTTAAAATGTGATTTATCTTCTCCATTGTACAATATCATGAAATTATTTCACAGGTCAATAAATACACATTTTTATTGTTTCAGCTCAAGTGAATTCAATAAAGGAAGAGAATGTCCTGGGTTCTTCAGAGCTCCATGCTTCAACTTAGCACAACGTCAAGTGATAACACATCACCACTGACCAATGGAAAACAAGTTAGGAGCATTGTATCATCAGGCAACACTCTCCGTTGTGCTACATGGTTTCTGTAGCTTCTTCAAGCTTTAAGAGAGGTAGGTACTATTTATAAAGTTGTTAGCTTTAAAAAATTTAATACTTTCATGAACAGTACATATAATATTGTGTATGAAAAACACTGCTCAGCATTGATTGAAAGTTCATACTTTTTTACACAATACACAATTATCCTGTGGAACTCATTCCCAAGGGGTACCAGTGAAGCCAGTAGATTAGCAGGATTCAGGAAAGGATTGGGCATTTAGATGTGTAACAAGAATATCCAGTTACAATAGTAAGGATTTTTTTAAAACCCAAGAATTTGGGAAGGGGTATAAGCCCTCATGCCTCAGGCTAGCAGAGGTTAAAAAGGTTAAGAACTCTCTATAGACAGGCTATTCCATAATTAACTACTGTTTCTTACACCCCATTCTGAAGCAGCTACTACTAGTCACTCTCAGACACATGATACTGGACTACATGGTCCCCGGGTCTGATCTAGGCTGGCAATTCTTACATTACTATGGAGAACAGCAATACTTAGCCAAAGAAGAGCCAAATTTAAATTGGAGTGTCAAAATCATTTGCATCATACCCCAACTAACTGAGATAGTTAGATAACTCCTTTAATACTATATACTAGGTCTCCATTGATATACACACTAGCCAATCCAACTGACATTGGATAGAAATCACCGCAGTATCTGTCCTAGTATTATCATTTAATGTAGACCAACTCATCGACAAGTGTAGGATGATGAAAGGGAGTGCTTGGGTGATATGGGTTTATGGGGGAAGGAGGTGTTCTTTGTTTGTTTGTTTGTTTCGTATTCCCTTATGTCCCCTGTGTAACTTGCCAGGGCATATTATTTTCTATCATGGTGACACACAATGTCTAAGTGAAGCAAGTGCATCACCATAAGGAAATCTTCAATAAAATAACGTCAATGGGAAGTAACACATTCCATTCAAACCAATCTCTCTAATGGAAAAGGGCATGTGGAATTAGCAGAGATTGTCTGGCTCTGTGGATAATTTATCAGTGCCTGCAGCTGATCTCTAGGAAGGACTTAAAAATTAAAACAAAAAACAAAACAAAAAACCAAGTAATCCATTTTTAAAAAGTGTGTCAAAAGCTCATTGGTGCTGCTTGTATTAGATAGCTCATCCCGCACATGCATCCATGGCTCTATACTATGCTTCACATTATTTGCATAGAGAAGCTTATAGCTCTCCCCAGATAGAGGGCGGATTATAAATGCTCTTAAATCAATAGTCCTCTCATTTTAAAGTATTTGCTTGTTAAAGGCTACTTCGGAATGAAAACCTTGCCATTCCCATCTGCGAATAAAACCCTCCAACTGCTAAGCATAAAATAACACTTTGCACCTTCCCCTCCATGGATTTCCAAGTGCTTTGGTTAATTAACATTTAATACATAAGCCACACAGCATCGCTCTGAAAGAGAGCACCGTTATCAGCATCTTTTTACAGGAGAGGAAAGTAAGAAAGTAAGAGTCTAAGTCACTTGCCCAAGGTCACACAGTTAAGGGCCTGATCCAAAGTCGTTGAAGTGAATGGTAAGATTCCCATTGACTTAAAGAGCTTTTTCATAGATTTAATATGTATTCATAGGCCAAAAGGGGCCATTGTGATCATCTGGTCTGACCTACTGCGTAACTCAGGCCAGAGAATTTCACTCAGTGATTCATCAAGGCCCTAGCTACTTGGATCAGGTACTTAGGTCTTGCCTACATATCAAGTTGTCCTGTTTTGACTCTACCAGGATAGTTAAAGCAGAACATCACCACCCCTCAACTCTCCCTGGTGAGCGCAGTTACAGAAGTATAAAAGTGCTTATACCAGTATAGCTTATTCCGGTCTGGGATATAACTGTGTCCACACTGGGAGCTGTTCTGGAAAAACTATTTTGATCAAAAAATCATACCCAAAACCCAGTAAAAAAAAAAAAACAGAAAAAAACCCGGTGTACACTGAAATCAGGAGATGTGATTGCAGTACATGTACCCATAGACAACTAGCCAGATCAAAGCTAGCTCAAGTAACAAAAGCAGCATGGGCAGTGGCTGCTTGGGTATGTATCCAGGGTGCTGGGCAAACAAAACTACCCTGCTGCAGCTTCACTGCTATTGTTACTCGAGCTAGCTAGGTATGTTTACATGTACTGCAAGCACACCTGCTGATTGCCACACACTAAGGAAATGTCTACCTTGTAGAGTCAGTGACAGAATTCAGATCTCCAGACTTCTAATCCATGGCTTTAGCCACAAGTTCAAATTCCGCTAAATAGGGACTGACCCATGGTTTTGGGTACTATAAAATCCAACCCAAGTCTTTGCCGAGACCTTCATCCTGGATTCCAGTTACATTTTAAAGCTGAAATTGAACTAAGTTTGCCAAGATATTAGGATCTAATTTTTATCTGCCAAGGCATCTGTGGTCATCTCTGAACCAGTTTTGAACAGAGCAGGGCAATTGTGCGGCCAATCTTTTTAAATGGGGTTTTTCTAATGACCCACAATGCAGCTGCGGTTGACTTCAGACTATGTCACATATCCTTGACGAGGATTTCAACAGTGGGCTACTGGCTCTCCGCTTGACTGATGATGCCATAAAATGGCTGGGCCCATTGCACATACACTGATAAGACTCTAATAGGATAACCCTTTTTACTGAGTCCAGAAAGCATTAGTTTGCTGGTTCATAGCTGTGTACTTTTCAAGTCTACTTTTAACTTGAACAGTATTTCTCAAATCAGGACACTTGCTTATTCTTAACCAACCAGCAATTTATTAATACACCCAGAACCACATCAATATATAATCAACAGTGTACCACACAAATGTAGATGCAACCAATTGTGTGCACTACACACACAATACAGTCCTGCAAGCAAGTATCACAGACTAGCGCGGAGGCTCAATAGTTATATCAAAGAGCAATGCAAATTACCATGATTTCTTATTCCATGTATTTATGATCAAGAATTCTCAATTCTTTAGTAGCTAACACACTTATCACACTTCCATGGATGCACTTCTCTTTGAGGCACTTAGAAGAATGTGGTTACTTCTCTTTGATTCGATTGGCCCAAAAGGGGTAAGTTAAGAATACTAAAAGCAATTGCTTAAAACAATTCTTTTCAGTCTCTCCTACAGGGCCGGCTCTAGGCACCAGCAAACCAAGCATGCTTGGGGCAGCACATTTTCAGGGGCGGCATTCCGGTCTTTTTTTTTTTTTTGCTTCCGGCGGCAAAAGCCTAGAATCGGCCCTGGCAGCAGCAGCACCTCATGTGCAGGGGCACCCTAGGGCCACTGCAGTTTGCGTCACGGGGGAGCAGTGCCCGCACATTGTGGCTGGGCCGGGCAGGCTCTGAGCGAGGGACACTCGGGCTGGGGGCCGCCCTGCGGGGCACACGGAGCCGCCTGCAGGTGCCGCAGGGCAGCCGCCCCCCAGCGCCGCAGCCGGAGCTGGGCGAAGCAGCAGGGCGGCCAGAAACAGCAGCAGTGGAGCCATAGAGGGCGGGGCGCTGCCGTGTGGGGCCCACGTCCCGCTCTCCAGGGCTCCGCTTCCTCTGGGGCTACCCTGCCCCGGCTCTTCAGCCCCCTGCCAGGCGGTCCCCTGGCTCTGCCCGCCTGGGTCCCGGACGGTCCTGGAGGCGGGAGCCCTGGCTGGAGGGACCCTGGGCTGAGGCACGGCCCAGAGCCCCGCTGCTTACCCCAATCCTGCCAGCGCCGGACTGGCTGGAGGCAAGGGGGGAGCGGGCGGAGTCAGCACTGGTGGAGGGCAGCCCAGGGCTGGGGCGGCAAGGGGGGGGCAGCCAAAAAATTTTTTGCTTGGGGTGGCAAAAAACCTAGAGCCGGCCCTGCTCTCCTAGGCCAATTTGCTTGGACATATAAAGGAGTTAACATCTAAAATATGGTTAAAGAGAGTAAGATAACCTACAGTTATTTATATTTATATTAAAGAATAGCTGGAGAAATACAATATTTGAGATGAATCTCACCCCTTCTTATCCTCTTAACTCTAACGTGGGGGTGAGTCCTTTCTACACAGCTGGTCTGGGCATTAGTTGCACTTAGGATTCTGCAGCTTTTTGTGTTGGGTTCAGTCAACTCTCTTGAGCAGATGGTGACCGCCGTTTATATACCCTAGTTTCAGGGCTTGTTGGAGGGGGCCATCTTCTAGTAGTTCGAAATGGGTCCTCAGATTTCAGCTCTCATAGGCCATGTCTGTATGTACAGCGCTGCAGTGGCACAGCAATACCGATACAGCTGCAGCACATCGGATGAAGATGCTCTGTGCTGATGGGAGAGAGCTCTCCCGTCAGCATAAAAAAACCACCTCACTGAGTGGCATAAGCTCTGTCAGTAGGAGAAGCTCCCTGTAGCAGGGTGGTCACCCGCTCCTGCCTTAAAAGGCTTAAAACAGCCTGGGGAGAGGGCTGAGGCAGGGAAGAAAAAGCGGGGCTGATTAGGGAAAGCAGTCTCAGCTGGGGGCCACGCCCCAATCAGGCCGAGGCTTGCTTAATGAGGGCCCAGCTGGCCCTTATAAGAGGGCTGGGGCCAGAAGCCAGAGGCAGACTTTCTCTAGCTTCTGAGAGGGAGGGACCTGGCTGCAGGGACCTGAGTAGAGCAGGGCTGGGGAGCGGCAGAGGAGCTGGGGAGCTCCAGCCTGGAAAGCCCCAGGCTGCGGCCTAGCCGAAGGCCAACGGGTACTGGGGGTTGCAGAGGGCAGCCCAGGGGTAGGCAAAGGCAGCAGGTCCAAACCCCACCTTGCCGGTGATGAGTGGCTGATACTGCAGTCTGCCCCAGGGTGCGGGGGCTAGACGATGATTGGCAGTAGCCTTATACTGAGGTGAGGTGGGGATAGGGGGTGGGGGTTCCCTGGGGAGGGGAGACCCTGAGACTGAGGGGTGTATGGCCAGGGGGCAGCACCCCAGATAATGGGGCACTGGGTCCGGGAGGGACCCGGGGGCCAAGCGGCAGCAGGACACCTCCCATGTAGACAAGCCATCTGAGGTTATACAATGAGTTTAACAATTTAAACAGTTTACAAAGGGATGTGGTGGATTCTGTCTTCTAATTTTTAAATCGAGATTGTCTGTCTTCCTACAAAATATGTACTTGCTCAGCCAAAAGTGATTGGCCTCGATGCAGGAATTACCAGGTGAAATCCGATGGCCTGTGTTAAGCAGGAGCAGAGTAGATGATCATAATTGACCCTTGTGGTTTTAAAGTCTATAAATCAGGCCCTGGTCTTGATTAGAGCCTCTAGGCAATGCTATAATAAAAATGAGAAGAATAGAAACTACCATATAACACTGTATAAATTAGATCTAATGGGGTAAAATTATAAATCCAAACCATCAGTTGAACACGTTTGTTCCTCAGAATCCTCATATACAGAGAAGTGGGGTAGGCCCACAGGAGCTTTAGGATAGACCTTTCCTCTGCATTTTTAAGCACCACGTTTATTAGACCTGCTTTGAGGAGATTAAGATATCACGGTGTCATTGGCCATTTTACCTGAGTATTGCTAACACTGGATGACCTGAACTGATTAGTTGAGGCAAAGTTTGACAGTAGCACAAGTTGCAAAAGTGGGAATGGAAATCTGACTCTGGCTCAGTGACTGAGCCTGTATGCTTTGGTGGTTTATTAATTATTATCCTCATAACTGCATCAACCAAGTTAAGCAGACAGTTTCTTCCTTTAACCAAGCTATCTTTGTTTCTGATTTTGATATTTCTTTGGCAATTTCTCTACTAAAAGATTAGCCCTTCTGTTTACAACATTTACCATATTTAACAGTCGAATAAACATCTCTTAGGGTATGTCTACACTACAGGATTAATCCGAATTTAGATAATTCGAATTTGGGAAACAGGTTGTATAAATTCGATTGTGCGCAGCCACACTAAGCACCTTAATTCAGTTTTAAACCACATTAATTCGATGGTGTGTGGCCACACTACCCCATTAACTTAAACACAGTAATTCGGTGGTGTGCGTCCACACTAACCCTAATTCGAATTAACAAAATCGATTTAGGCTCTACTCCGTTCGTCGAGGTGGAGTACAGAAATCGATTTAAAGGGCCCTTTAATTCGAATTAACTGGCTCTGTAGTGTGGACGGGTGAAGGGTTAATTCGGATTAAGGCAGCTAAATCCGAATTAAAGTCCTAGTGTAGACCAGGCCTTAATCTCTTGGCACTGGCCAAATCAATCCATAGAGCGGATAGTGGATTTTTTTGATTGGTTGGCTTTCTTTGTTAATACTGGGCCAGTTAATAAACAGTTATTACAATTCATAGTCATTGGACTATGCCTTCTCTGGAAGGCATCCCATTAATGTTGCCATCCTGATTCACCACATTCCAATGAAGAGGGGCACAACCTATTACGACTGCATTTAATTATTTATTTTAAGTACTCTGGGAATGAGAGCTGGATGAGTTAGTACTTTCTCAGATGAGAGCAGTGTGGTCAGCTCTCTGTTGTTTGTGGGGTTGTATTATTTGTCATTCCTGGGTGTAGGATGGTTGTTGGATAGTGATGGATATGTCTGTGAATTTTGAAAGTTTCACAGATTCTAGTGTGAATGATTCTCCATTTAGAAATGTGTATCTGAGCCATATGAGTGATGTCAGATAGGGGCAAATAATCAGAAGTCAATAATCAGGGAGAAACACTGGCAATCCATTAGTATGTTTCTTATTATTTGTTAAGCATAGACTGCATGCTGAGCCCTATACAAGAGAAAGAAGACCCTAAGGGTCTAGAAAACCTCACCTATGAGGGAAGATTGAAAAAAATGGCTTTGTTTAGTCTGGAGAAGAGAACTGAGAGGGGACAGAATAGTTTTTAAGGATATAAAAGGTGGTTACAAGGAGGAGGGAGAAAAATTATTCTCCTTAACCTCTGAGGATAGGACAAGAAGCAATGGGCTTAAATTGCAGCAAGGGCGGTTTAGGTTGGACATTAGGAAAAACTTCCTGTCAGGATGGTTAAGCACTGGAATAAATTGCCCAGGGAGGTTGTGGAATCTCCATCATTAGAGATTTTTAAAAGCAGGTTAGACAAACACCTGTCAGGGATGGTCTAGAAGTCCTGCCATGAGTGCAGGGGACTCAACTAGATGACCTCTCGAGGTCCCTTTCAGTCCTATGATTCCATGATTCCCTTCAGTACAGTTCACATCATCAGGGTTTTGCTGTACATTATCCCCCCAATTCACAATGGGGGAACTAAGGCCGAAAAGTAATGTGACATTCCCAGGAGCAGCAGCGCTATGATTAGAATTCTCTGGTTTCCAGTCCAGTGCACAATCCTCTGGACCATGCTGCCTCAGTGTCTAACTCATTCTCATTCTCTGTAAAGCCTCGACCCTGAGAGCTGCTGGGCATCTCCTGGAGTAGCTTCAATGCCCATTGATTTCAAAAGCTCCAGCCACACCAGCAGATGCTCAGTGCTTTACGGCATTGAGCCCTCGATGAAATCCCTTTTCAAAAAGCTTGGTCAGTTCGTAAGTCCAACTGCAATAAAAATGTAGGGCTAGATTCACAAAGGAAATGTAGATGCCCCCTACCGGCTGGTGAAATTTGCAGCCCTGAGCTAGGCAGCCAGGTTCCCTATACAGTGCTGGGAGGAGGCAGGCACCTAGGAAAGGGATTCTCAGCAGCCAGCGTGCTGAGCAGGGAGCTGCCTAAGCTAGCAGTGAAGTGCAGATGGAAGGGGCGGGGCTTTGGCGCAGATCCTCAAAGGAACACTGGCACCTAACTCCTGCTAACCTGGGCCTTGGGCACCTGACTGACAGGCTGGTGAGGGACACCTATCTCCTCTCAGGGTTCAGGAACCCTCTCCTGGTGTTCGGCACCTAAATTAGGTCAGCCCTTTTCTTGTGGGGGAGGGCTTGGGGGGAGGAGAGAGAGAGACCCCCTCCCACTCCAGCATACCCAATAGCCCAGTGGTTCACGTGGCAGACTAAGGTTCAAGCCCCTGCTCTGATGAGTGTTTCCTTATTTATATACAGTGAAACAGCTCCCATAGGAGAGATTGAGGGAGACCCGCCCCCGAATACTCTCTAGTGGTTAGGGAACTCTCCTGCAATGTGGGAGAGACAAATTCAAATTACTGCGCTGAATCAAGTAGAGCCGGGATTCAAACCTGGGTTTCCCACAGCCCAGGGGTGTGCCCTAACCACTGGGCCATTAGTTAGACTGGGGTAGATGTATGTGCCAGCCAGCCCCACAAATTCCCAGTTGTCTTTTGTGGGGGTAGGCGTGCTTAGAGAATGCCTACCAGATCAGACCCTGCAGGCGAGCTGGGCCGGGGGGGTAACACCCAGTTTGAGACTACCACTGGGGCTTAGGCTTGACAGAGGGCTCCAAGCAGCTCTGCAATGCCAGGACTTAAGCGCCTTTGCACATGCCCACCAGCAGAAACCGAGGCAGAGCGTATGTCAAGGCTGCAGTTAGAGGCCCAGGGCTGCCCCAGGCCAGCTGGCTTGGGCTAAGGGGCTGTTTAATTGAGGTGTCAATGTCCAGGCTCAGGCTGCAGCCAGAGCTCTGGGACCCTTCCACTTCACAGGGTCCTGAACCCCAGGCTCCAGCCTGAGCCCAGACAGCTACATTGCAGTTCAACAGCCCTGCAAGCCTAAGCGATCTGTAGAGTTCACCTCACGGTGGGCACTCAAGATGGGTTAGGAGAAGAGCTTTCAGCCCCAAGGTTAATAAAGGCCAAGGGGTGGGTGTCTGGGGGAGAGAGGGAAGCTCAGTGCTCGCTGCCTTCCCAACTGTTTGACCAACCTGATCTCATGTTTGCAGAGTTTTGGTGCTTTGGTGTTTGCAGAGTTTGGCCTGGAGCTCATAATGCACTAAGGGCCAGATCCTCAGCTGGTGTAATCAGCATAGCTCTGTTGACTTCAATGGAGATATACCAATTTGTTCTGGCTCAGGATCTGGCCCTGGAATGCAAACCTACGGCTCAGGCTAGAGCAAGGGTAGGGGGCGTTGAGGTTGGATGAGCATTCTAATCATGCCTCCATCATTTTCAGTAATAGCTAGTCTGATAACCAGCCAGGATCCCTTCTGCGAAAGTCTCTTTGTGGGCTGTGAGAGAGATAATGTGACTGTATACACGCGTAAGCCCCACAAGAAAAATTTACAACCGCTAGAACATTAATAAGGTTCCATATATTCACACAAACTTCAGAGTGCGTAATATTGCCACCTAAACCAATTTCCAAGAAGGTCTCTTCTTTAATGGGCACAAGGTGCTGAATTTTGCAGTGCAGAGCCTGCAATGGATTTTTTTAAAATACAGTGTTAATGACTTGGTTTGCATGAGGAAGCACACATTTTTGCATCTGCTCTTTAAATCAGAGACAGTTACTATCCATGTTCCTCTGTTTATCTAATAAAAATCAAATTGCATCAATGCTTTAACAAAGCACAGCAGGGGCTTCTCTTAACAGAATTTCTATCGGAGACTCAGATAAGGCTGTTTATTCCACCTCCCGTAAAAGGGGTGAATGCTCTCGGAGGTGTTCAGAAGGCAGTAGGAATTCACGGCAGTTTATTAGATTAAGGAGTACCGGAATTAATTGCTGTGAGAGGTGGCCTTAGAAAAGAAATTAGAATACGCTGTGCTGCTGGTACGGACCAATGGCAATGTTTACTGACATGAGCAGTTGTGCAGTGTAAGAACACAGGAAATGTTGTAAGCTTGACAGTTTCACTCTGCTGGGTTGGGGTGAACACTTTCTTCTGTTTTAATATGCATGAGGTTCATCCCCCTAGGCCAGGGATGGACACATTTTTTGGCCTGAGGGCCACATCTGGGAATAGAAATTGTATGGCGGGCCATGAATACTCACAAAATTGGGGTTGGGGTGCAGGAGGCGGTGAGGGCTCTGGTTGGGGGTCCGGGCTCCAGGGTGGGGCCAGAAATGAGGAGTTCAGGGTGCGGGAAGGGGCTCCGGGCTGGGGAAGGGGGTGAGGGCTCCAGCTGGGGGTGCGGGCTTGGGGGTGGGGCTGGGGATGAGGAGTTTGTGGTGTAGGAGGGTGCTCTGGCTGGGACTGAGGGGTTCGGAGGGTAGGAGGGAGATCAGGGCTGGGGTGCAGGGGGAGGCTCAGGGGTGCAGGCTCCGGACAGCACTTACCTCCAGTGGCTCTCGGAAGCAGCGGCATGTCCCTCCTCTGGCTCCTATGCAGAGGCCTGGCCAGGTGGCTCTGCACACTGCCCCGTCCGCAGGCACCGCCCCTGCAGCTCCCATTGGCTGAGAATTTGTAAAGTAGCAGGTGAGTTGTGCTTAGTTTTGGTTTTCACCAGGAACATTTTGCCTCAAAATGGTGTTCAGTGTGTGTCCTGTGTCATGAGAATTGATAGCTCTTGTCATTTGATCCTAGCTAGCGTACCTGCAGTTTTAGTAAAGCACACCCCACCACCTCCCCCCTGCCAGAGCCTTTCCCCGCTGCCGGAGTCTTTCACTGCAGTGGGGAAAGCCTCCAGCAGCAACTTGATGCCGGCATCTTTCCTTGCATCCCCTGCTGCTGGAGCCTTTCTCCGCTGCCTCCCACTTGCCAGAGCCTTTCACTGCAGCGCAGAAAGGCTCCAGCTAGGATGACCAGACAGCAAATGTGAAAAATTGGGATGAGGGTAGGGGGTAATAGGAGCCTATATAAGAAAAAGACCCCAAAATCGGGACTGTCCCTATAAAATCTGGACATCTGGTCACCCTAGCTCCAGCAGTGGGACATTACACTGCTAAAAACAGCAGTGTAGAAGGAGGAAGCACTGCTTGGGTGTGTATAAAGAGCCGTGCAGGGTACATACCCTATGGTTCTGGTATGTCTATATTCTACTCATCTAAGCAGTGCCTCACCATCTACATTGCTATTTATACCCATGACAACTGGGCTTGCCGTGTCTGTACTCTACATGTACTCTACACTAAGTGTAGACAGAGCCTTAGTGCAGTTATTTAGTTCTGTTCAGACTGCAGATAATGGAATCCCCGAGCACAACGTTCTCTGTATGTCTCTGAGCCATAGTTGCCTACTTTGCGGACAAAAATTCAGTCCTAGTGACTTGGGGGGCCCCTGTTTTGGGGGGCCTAACTTAAGACATTTTAAATGGTTTCAACCTCCCAATATCACCAGTTGGCTTCTGAAATTCTTGGCCGCTAGTTATAATGTATCATCCCATCTGAGCCCTGCACAATTGGAACCGTAACGGAGGCACCTGATTTTACAGCTGCAGGGAAGCAAGAAAGAGTCTATTTTGTTCAATTTTCTACACCATTTCCCAGAGCTTTCTCTAAGTAGGCCGTGCACAGACTACACGAAGCTGGAGGCCGGCACGCAGGTGTTGTTAGCACTCATTTGGATAGCTCTGGTGACTTAGCCACTCGTAATGCGACCATTCCTTATACACCATGACACCATCAGATACTCCATAAGCCTAGTGTCTTCCCACTCCCATCCTTTTTCCTGCCACCTCTTCCAGTTCGCCTCCTCTCCCCCGTTCTTACGTCATTGAATTGGGGAGAGTGAAACCAACTCCCAATTCAGATTCCCAGCCATAAACTCTGCCCAGCCACTTTGGAAGCACGGCAGCTGTACCGGGAGGGGATGCACTGGTACAGGGCACTAGCAGGCAGGACTTCAAAGGGAAATCACCATTTCCCCTCCCACTCTGGCTGCTGTGTTTCAGAAGCAGATGTGCAGCATCCAAGCTACAATTTAGATGCAGGACTTGCCATGGGAGCTGGTGTAAGATTCCCCATTCAGTATCATACAATTTTGGGAGAGAAGGGACTGCCAGAGGAGAGGACCGGGCAGATAGTTTAGGGGGAGAGGACTTCTGGCTTTGGATACCTTTGTAGCCAAAAGCCTGTGATATTTTAAAAGGAGCCACCCCTCAATCCCTTCTGTTATGTTGGGATAGGAGGGACATGGGGTGCAGAGGGAAGATGGTACAATAAAATAAAAATCCCCCTTTCCCATTATTTTGTTCTGTTTTCCCCCATTCAACGGAATGGGCAGAGGGATTTTCTTCTTCTTTGGGATGATGATGTCCCAAACATGCACCAGTGGGAGTTTGTGTGGGGCTGTGACATCATCAGAAAGACCCAAATGGCCAATCAGAACTGGGCTCGGAACAGACAGTGTCAATAGCCTTGCTCCCACAGGGCACTTAAGCCCTGATTCATCAAAGCACTTAAGCACATACTTAACTTTAAGTGCCTGCTTAAAGTTATAAAGACATGCCTCAGTGCTTTGCTGAATCTGGTTCTTAACCTGTTCTCTGTAAGGCAATAATCCGAATAATGACTGGTTATGAAGTCTGACGCTACTATAAAATGGCAGATACGTTTATAGAATCACATAGGATGCAGCCTCATTCCCAGTGCCATTCCCCACCGTTCCAGCTATTTCATAGTTTGCTTTGACTTGGGGACAGGCGGGGAGGGGCATTTTGTGCTTTGTTCTGAACGGACATCCCACCCAGCCCAGGCAAGAGGCATGAAAAAGTACAAACCCCTTGTTCTTTAACTGACAGAGGCATCTTAAGACAGGCGGAGAGTTTAAGCAGAGCTTGGCATCCCGTGGGGTGAACTTTTCCTGCCAGCCCAAGTAATGATATTGAGCACCATCGTTCTCAGCTGTGCACATCTTTGCCTGACCTTATCCTAGATGTACCCTCTTTTGACTTTCTTCCTTAAAGAGCCTAATAGATTTTCTTTAGCTTGAGGCAGAGCAAACCTCTGCTGGGTTGAACTAATGTAGAAGTATTAGAAAAGATTGGTGCTGGGAATTCACATTTTTTCCTCTTCCCCTTGCAGAGCAATAGGAAGAAAATGTATGACCTAAATCTGCCAGGCACCTTCAAAGCGAAGGAAGAAACACGTGTGGGAAAGCATTAGCAAGCCACTAGCTCCCTTTAATTATTATGAGAATGCCAACACTGCTAAATGAATAGAAAATAAACAGAATAAGTATTAAATGATTATGTTTCCCTCACATATTTCTTTTCATCTCGCCACCAGCAGATAGTTTTACAGTATAAATAAATCTTTTCAGATGTAAACAAGTATCCAACATATACAGAAGCTGGGGGAGGGAGAGGTCTGGATAAACCTAAACGGCAATCTCTAGCACCCCCTAAAGCATCTTTGCAGAACGCCAGTTTCACAAGCCTTTGTAAGGAAGGGGGCACAGACACCACATTTATTTTTTAATTTGTTTAGATTTGGGACAGTAAAAAGAACCCACGTACAAGCTTTGAGTTGACGTCACCAAGTACTTAAACACATGTCATTCAGCTCAGCTACCAATTAGCAGCCTTTACTAAGAATAATAACACCCCAACATCAGTTCTTCAGTCTCCCCATATTCCCCTGACTGGCCAGGTGAACCAAATAGTCCCTGCAATGTGTCCTGAAAGATGACAAATGCAGGCCCTGTCAGACCAGCAATGGAAGGGCATTCTAGAGCCCTGGGAGCCATAAGTTAAACACCCTGCTGGCAGCCCTATCTCTGTTATATCCCCAAGGGATCTGGCATGAACACCTGTGGCGATCACAACTGGGGCAGCGTAGCATGGAGGGAGAGGTGGTCAGGGCCTGTCATGGAGCTTTGCTGATTTGCACCACTGAGGATCTGCTCCCAAATTTATTTGTTTGTTGTTGTTTTTTGTTTTGGGTTTTTTTTAGCCAGGGAGAATAGGATGTAAATGCCGATCATGGTTACTTGGTTGTGATACACTAAAATTTAATTAGTAATAATTAATGTAGGTGTATTTCTGTGTATTTCAGATGCTGGCTTAACCCTTCTGCACCAGGTGAACATAAGAATGGCCATACTGGGTCAGACCAAAGATCCATCCAAGGTGCACTTTCTTTATGGCCAAAATATGGTGTTTCTATGTGCATGGGAGGCATTCCTTTAGCTGCTCAGGTACTAGGGTGAGAAATGTATGCTATTGAGGAGTGTATGCTATTGAGCATATTGAAACACTCATTGGCTTCAGTGGAAGTTTTGCCAGAGTCAGGAGTGCAGAACACAGCCCTATCATTTCACATCCAAAGTGATGAGGACCTGGGGTTGCAGCCAAAATGCATTGCGAATGGATATCCAAATCCAGTCGTGTGTGCGTTTGTGTCTTTTAGGTAAGATCATGCTGCAGATCGGAATCTCCACCAGGAGTCTATCCCATCCCTCCAGTACAGGGGGTGGGGGTGGCAGCCCTCCCTTTCCTATTTCCCTTAAAAAAACAATCATTTACACAATGGGGGAGGTGGGATGTTTGGGGAAAGTTTTGCAAAGTCCAAAAATGTAAAAGAAAAGTAGGTAGAGTTTTTGAGAAACGCGAAGCACCTCCAGATGCTGGCAGTAAAGTATGTTGCAGTACAGGGCAGCTGCACCTGTATTCCCCCTCCATGGACCAGCAGGGACACCCACTTTTAAGCTCCTAGTTCCCCAGCCATCAACATGCATCTCGCCCTCCTGACCAGGATATTTCCAGGCTCCACAGTTCCCTGCCTATGCCAGGGGCGCCGGAACAGGGAAGTGGGGGCCGACATGGCCAAGAGCTGCTCTCAGGCCCCACACCCTGGCTTCCGGCTTGGCCAGGGTGCAGGGCCTCAGGGGGAAGAGGAGGGGCATGGGTGGGGCTGGGCCACGGAGGGGGCAGGCCCCTTAACCCCCCGCCTCTCTTTTGGGAAGGCTCTACTGCCCCTGACCTACGCTGCAAATTCCCTAGCAAGTCAGATCGCCGAAGCAGGCCTGCTTTGCTTGTCTCCTCAGAGGCTATAAACAGCATAAATGCCCACAGTTATAAGGTACCACACAGCTTTTCCTGGGCAAGCACATTTATTCTTCAGATGAAAACATTACAGAGGGATCATATTAAAACAATGAAAGAAACCTACATGTATGCTAATTACCACAGTTCACACACACACACCCCCAATCTCCAACAAGGATTCATCTCATTGTCAGTCCTTCCAACCCTCCCTACGGATTGGGGCCCTCCCTTTGGACAGAAGGTCCCCTCTGTTTGCTGGATTAAAAAGAAGGCCCTGAGTCAGTTTAAACTCAGGCTAGTTATCCAAAAGTCCTTTCTTGTCTATTGGTCTCTAGGGAGTCCAGTTTGAACTAGCAGAGGCAAGGCTTTCTAGATGGTGGTACTCAGTGAATTTGCTTAGTTCCTAGAGGGGCTGTGGATACCTTCCTCATGGAATGACATACAATCCCTGGCCCACAGTGATACATGAACTTAATACAATGAGATGTCCCAAAGATATTGCAGGACATTGCCGTATCTGTCACACAGCACGTAATGAGCAGCACGTAATGAACAGCACGTTACCTTCCAGGTGTAACCCACTGGTCAAAGTGTGTTATGCATCCCCCTTTTGTGCCTCAGCCAGAGAGGATGTGAGCATAGGCAGCTGGTAACAATATTTTTGAAGGACAGGAGGCTCAGCAGGGGGATAACCATGGGTTGGCCTGGGCCCACCAATTAGCATCCAGGCCCACCCAAATCTGAGCACCAGGCAGGGGTTTTAAAGTGAGGGAGGCAATGCAGGGGGGCCGCAGCCCCGAAAATCTACTTTTTTAAAGATTGAGCCAGGTCGCTGAGGGGAACAGTCTTTTAGTAACACTGCAGCTGCCCCAAGCCATGCCACTCGGCTCCATTTCCCCATCACCCCAGGCTCCAAATCCACCCCATGCCAACCAGCTCCAGTTATTGCCTCCTACCAGCGGTGGGTAGGAACAGAGCACACCTCTGCCAATGGGGAGGAAGTAACCAAAGGTGAGTGACATGGGATGGAGCTGGAGCCTGCGTTGATGGGGAGTGGAGTTGAGGCCGGGACTGGGAGCAGGAGACCACGTGGTGGGCCAACCACATTTCCGTCACTCATGCGGGGGAGGGGCTCAAATCCCTCCCCCCCCGCCCTGACCCTGCTTACTGCCTTCCTCTTGGCTCCCAACTCCCCCAGCCATCTGAGTGTCACTGGCCGTGGGTGGGCTGGGATGCACCTTCGCCAATGGGGAGCCAGTAACCAGAGCTGGGTGGCGTAACAACACAGCCCCCCTTCCCTGTTGGCATGACGGAAGAGCTGCCAGGACAAACTTAAGTGGTGTTGCAATCCTGCTCCTGCCCCCAGTCCCAGGCTCTACCCTGTATGGCGGAGTTTGGGTCCACTGGGGAGCAGAGTGGAGGCAGAGACTGGGAGCAGCAGGACCCTGTATGCCTGGCAAAGATCAGGGGCTGAGCCCTCTGAAGCCCTCACCACCCTCTTTCTATGGACGTGAGTATGTTGTGGATGTGTCATGGATGTGAGCGCTTCTACGTGCAGTGCTTGGCTCTGTAGCTCAAGCTGTGGAGAGTCATGCTTTTAGTTCTGGAGGTCTCGGTCTGATGGCCAAAATGGCTGCCATCATACAAGTACCGACCCAGCCTCTGTCGACTGAGCTGGTGAGATGGGATCATGCGATCAGAAGATGGAGGACGGGGTTCATTCAGCAGCACAGCACAAGCAGAGCTGTCCTGTCCAAAATACCCAGAGGGACAGATCCCCATCTGGTGTAAATCAGTGACCTCACTGGAGTCAGACTGATTTACACCAGCTGAGAATCTGGCCCAGAATATTCAGCAGCAATAAGGTGTTGTCTCTGTTTTTCGCTCTCGAAGAGAGCGACTGTGTCATTGAATTCAAACTGCAGAGCAATATGCTGCCTGGGGCCTAGCTCTCTTCCTTGGAGTTATGTGTTTAATGCAGAATCAGGCTGATCTGAGTTTGCTTTTGCAATCCACAACAGGAGAAAATCCACAGATCTGTTCTGCTCTGAGTCAAAGTGCTTGGCAAGCATTGGGTGAAGCTAATTTGGATCAATCCCGGCATTGACAATTATGCAATCAGAAATTCTCTGGAGGGATACATTTCATGCAGCGTGGGGGCCGTTTTCTTTCTTCTCGCTCGCCTTTTGATGGCGCTGTTGCCATTCTGGGGGCCATGTGATTCAGCTGCTGTTCTGCCTTGCCCTTCCTATTCCACTGCCCCTCTTGCTAAGTGCCTAATGTCCCGCTTTTCCTGTGCCCTGTTGAGTGCTCAGTTTCACCGTCCTGCTGAATGACTACTGTTAGAGCAGGTGCACAGTGGCTGAGTAACACTGGATAATATCAGCTTTGGCACCAGAGCAGCGAGGAAATACATTTTTACAGCACAAATTACTTAAGCACCAGGTCCTAGCAGCGTCCATCACACCGCTGGAAAGAGAGCATTTGACGTTTGGATATAATGCACACTGCCGCCAGCCAAAGCACAGCCTGTGTTGACTCTCATTGTGTGACCTTCGACAAGTCACTTGCCAGCCTCCTAGGACCCTGGTGATTATGAATAGTCTGTAAAGCACAGCTCAGGGCCCTGGATAGACAGATGATCATCGCATGCTCTCCCCGCCAGCTCGCGTGTGATACATTAGGTGGCTCCTTTGGCAACGTGCTGGTGAAGGTGGGGAGGAAATGGAGTGAGAAGAGATAAGGGTGTGGCGAGAAGCTCCTGGAATTCAAGTAGGCATAGGGATGAGAAGTGGAAATGCCGGGGATTGGGGGGTTAGCTGCTGTTGGTGAGAGAGACCGGCGTTTGAGCTGGTTAGTTTCTCGGTGTAAGCTCCAAAGCCTTGTCTCTCTCACCAACAGAGGTTAGTCCAATAAAAGGTATTACCTCATCCACCTTGTCTCTCTAATACCCTGGGACCGACACGGCTATATGCTGAGTTCACCCTGAAAATCACCCTCCTTCCTTTTCTTAAGTCTCCCGATTCTCAGCTGCAAAGCCACATCTCTTTCTGACGACATGGCTTTATTTCATATAGGAAGGACTCTTCTCAAAGGCAGCAGCCAGCCTGATGAATTTGCAGGGACCCAAGCTGCAAAGGTGGGGGACTGGGCTGAACTTTGCTCCCTCTCTCTGCGTGAGAGGGAGACTCCTCAGTCTGCAAATTGCCAGATCCGTTTAAAGTCCCATATGGTCATTGGCACTACTTGTCCCTAAGGCAGCACTGTCCCCACTCCACCGCCAGCTCTCCTGGTTCATAATATAACAACATTAAGCACTGTGCTGACTAGAACTGGTCTGAAAATGAGGGGAGTTTCCACTGAACATTTTCACAGGAACAAAAAATAAATTAATTTTCATCTAAATTTTCAACAGAAAACCTTGAGGTTTTTTTTGGAGGGGGGGGAGAATCAACATCTAAAATAGTTCAGCCAAAATTAGGGGATAGACTAGATGACCTTTGCAGTCTCTTCTGACCCTATGGTACTATGAGATATCTTTGATTCTGAAGTGCCATCATGGTGTCTCATAGGAATTGTAGTTCAGGTGCCTTATGCTCCCATTCGCCTCTCTAGGCCAGGCTTCCTGGTTGGACTACATCTCCCATTATGCCCCAGGGGTCTCTCCTCTTGGTGAAGCACGAGGCACTCCATGGCATTTCAGAATTGAAATACTTTTAGTCTATTGTCAAAAAATGAGACAGACCAGGTAAGTGAGGTAATACTTTTATTGGACCAACATCTGCTGGCAAAAGAGACAAGCTTTCAAAAGCTTACGCAAAGCTCTAGCAGATTGTTAAGCATAAGGAGTAAATACATGTTGCAAGAGACCGTTCTAGTGAGGTGGACAATTAACACCTCTGCAGTTATAGGACAAAGGCGGGTTAGTGGGTTACAGATTGAGAATGAGACGTAAAATCAGTGTCTCTATTAAGTCCATGGGCTTTAGTATCTACCAGAGTTATGAATTTAATCTCTCGGGTTTCTCTCTTGAAAGTATTGTGCAAGTTTTCTTTGCAGGCAAGGACTGAGAGATCAGGTATGGAGTGATCATTTTGTGAAAAGTGGTAGCCCCTGGTTGATAGAGTGTTCTTGTCTTTTATCGTTTTGGTGTGTGAATTCTTTCGGGAGTATAGTGATTGTCTGATTTCACCCACTTCATTGTTGCTAGGGCATCTGATGCACTGGATGAGGTACACACATGTTGTGACAGGTATGTGTAGGACCCAGGGATCTTGAAACGTGTCTGTCGGGAGTGTTGTTCGTTATAGTGGAGGAGCTATGGCTGCAGATTTTGTATATGTTATAGCAGTGTCTGGGGCTGCTTTGAGATGGTGTGTCCTACCAAAAGTACATTTTCAGTTTTCAGGCATTTGATTTGTTTAGCAACAAAATTGAAATTTGCCATGGAAAGCAGACACTTTTCATGAAAACCCAACTTCCTATCATAACAATTCTGATGGAAATTTTTTATCATGCTTAGTGGTAATGTGGTGAACTATGACAGTGAGTGACACTGTCTCACAGAGGTGGTGAAGTGGCACCAACCCCCTTAACTCATCAGACCAGTAGAAGCTGAATGCTCCTGAGAGGATAGATACATCCCCTATAACATCCCTTCCCCCTATTTGTGAAGGCAGCCAACAGGGAAATTGAAGTGCAGTGAAATAATACTGTTAGTCTTGGAAGGATTAGATTTTTATCAGTAAACATCGGTTAACAGTGATTTCACCATACACCAGAAATTGAAGAAAAAATATTTCCATCTATAATAATCAAAATATACAGATAGGCAAAGTAAAAAAAAATACTGCTTGAGAACTTATCAGAGTCAAAATCCAGTGATTTTAAACTTCTGAATTAGACTAGTTACAAATGGACTAGCGAATGAATAGTAAAAACAGGGATGGTTTCTTGATTTAAGGATATTTACTTTGTATGACTGGAGGTTGACAAGTTATGTTTTAATGGTTTATAAAGATTTAACTTCTTGAATCTCAGTGCTTACTGTCAGATAATTGTCTGACACCCCCTCATAATTTCCCACCACTGGGAACATTTAAATTGATAAAAGTGGGGGGAAATGCTTAAAAATAAACATGGATATTATCCGTCAAACTGATTAAAAAAAAAATTCTGCCAAGCCTAAATACAGTACAGCCTTGGAATCAAGAGGATGTAACCAAACCAAGAGTTTTGGTTAACTAGGGTGTGAGTTAATGTTGTCCTACACTCAAGCTACACACAGTTAAGCAGATTCTTCATCCCGGCACCAGATCCATTAAGAGTTTTTCACGTTCCTCTGAAACAAAAAGTACTGGCCATGCCAGCAGCAGATAACACACTGAGCTATATGGCAAAGCCTACATACCTGTATCAGACACTCCCACTGCTTCTGCTTTGTTCTATTTCCAAGAGAAAAGGGCTGAAATGTTCTTTTTTCATGAATATCATCATTGGTCTCTCCACCATATACAGTGGGTTGTACCTTGAAAGCACTTCTGTGCTGATGTTACAGGGCCAAATTCAGTTCTGAATTCAGTGATCTCAGTGTAAACTACTGTACGGCTTTAGCTTCCACTTCTACTTTTTGCTTTTAAATTCACTGTTTTGTACCTTGGAAGCAGTTTGCTATTGTGAAGAGTTTTTATCTCCCTTACTGTAGCTTTATTTGCAACATTTTATATTTTATTTCCTAATTATCCTGTCCCACATTTCCGAGCATCAAGGGATACCAGGATTCTATGCGTGAACATCTCCTTAGATGATGTCTACCGTTAATCCACAGAGAGGATCTAGCATGTAGATAATCAGTGCGAACTTCCACTATGCCAGCTTAAGTGTGGCTCAACTCTGACATAGGGTATGTCTACACTGCAATCAGAGGTGTGATTGCAGCACATGTAGGTATACCCAAACTAGTTTTAATCTACCTACCTCAGGTACCAATAACAGTGAAGCTGCAGCAGAATGGGCTTCAGCTCAGGCTGTACAAGCCCACGCAGAGACTCTGGGTACTTACTCAGGTGGCTAGCCCATACTGAAGTCCATGCTGCTGCAGCTTCACTGTTCATTAGCAAAGAAGACACATTTAGCTGAACAAGTGGAACTTTATTAAACCCTATGCTCTAGTCTCTCCATGAGGCTGAGTTGCTTCCAGCCCAACTCCTCTCATTCCTTGTTTTCCTGGTGTCCGCCCCAATAATAGTCCTTCCAGTGAACACGGGCCCTCTGACTCCAGTTCCACTAATCATGATACCACTTCCCTATATTGCAAACATTTTTAATATAAACATTACAAACAAATAATCGATGCCCAGTGTCCCTTTGGCCATAGATTGCTAGCACATAGCAGAGCTGGAGTGTTGTCTTTACCACAGACTTAGCTGGTTATAAAGATTTTGAGATAGCTGGGTCTCTTCAACAGGCGACCACACTGGGAGTGACATACCCCTGTCTCCCTGTGAGCTGTCTCCAAGTCTAGAAAATTATCTGTCTGTGGAGTCTCCTCCCTCCCTGTAAGGTTGGCCTCTGGACAGTTCTATGTCTCTCCATTCTGTGATGATCTCCTAGGCTCTCTCTGGGTGTTGTATCTGCTGGCTGGTAAGTGTCTGCTGTTCCTTCAGATCAGCTGTCCCGTTAGCATAATCACCTTAAATAGACCTGAGTGCCAGTGCACTCCTCACAACTCCTTCAGTCCATTTCTTCTGGTATTTGTCTAATGGCTGGATCCTCACAGGAGTGCCTGGCTCCAGGGTCAGTAGGTCCTTGTCTGACCTGTAATACTCTAGTGCCTATTTTCTATGATTGTTGGCCATCTTCTCTTGGAGGAATCTCCATTTTTCTGGCTGCAATAGGTCTCCTCTCATTGGTAGCAGGGTTTTGCTCTTTCATCCCACTAGGCTGTTTTGACACCTCTGTGATGGGGTATTCCTGTGTACCAAAAATGCTAACAACAGGTCTGAACCACAAGAAACAACCTTGTGTAACAGTCTTAGCTATTTTCAGTTGATTCCACTTTACCATTACTCTGTGAGTATGCTAGGAAGGGTGTTTGATGGTCAAACTCCCATTTGTGTGAAAATTCCTTTAATTTTTCCAAGGCAAAATGGGTGTCCTTCGTCAATGAATACAGTGTCCGGAATGCCATATCTCGCAAAGTGAGCCTTCAGTTGGCCAGTCACTGACTTGTTTCTTGTATCAGGCAGAGAATCGACCACCCAAAGATGTAACAGTGGTACATTGTAATCAAGTACTGCTTTTCAGGAAAAGTAATTAAGTCCGTCCCACCTTTTCTGATGGTTGGCTGTGCAGCTCACATCATAACTGAGTCTCTTTCTGCTATCCCACGACCAGCAGATGTCACATCGTTTTATCAAGGAACAGAGTTGTGCGTTCATTCCTGACCAGTAAACACACACTCTCGATCCCGTCTAAGACAGCTGTCAACACCCAGGTGTGAGGCATTTATTTTTTGCATGACCTCCCTTCATAGCACAGCCAGAAGCTCTTGCTCTTTTTCTATTTGGACTTACCACTGTTCAGTCTCTGACCAGGTTCTGCTGGCATAAGCGACCAGCTGCTCCTGCCCAAGAGCTACACCTGATCCTTTCTCCAATTCATCCGGCTGGAGTGTTAGTGACTCTTCTGGGTGGTAGGACTTCAGGACAGGGCCATCCATTATCATTTGTTTCAATGTCAACTGCTTGCAGTTGACTTCTTGCCCAGTCTCACTCAACATCCTGCCTTGTGAGCTGACGTGTGGGTTTCGCTACTGCAGCCGGGTGCGGACAGAACTTGGACAGAAAATTGATCGTTCCTGTGAAGCACCGAACCCCCTTTCCCATCCACGGGAGCTGGTCTGTCTCTAACTGCCTTGATCTTGTTGGAATTGGCTTTCAGTTCCTCTGCTGTGAGCAGATGTCCAGTGTATGTCACCACATGCTGTTTGAGTCACATTTTTTCCAGGTTGAGTTTTATGTTCTTGCCCCTGCATTGCTGTAGAAAAGCTCTGTTATGATCTTGTTCAGCTTCTGTAGCATTGCTCCCTTCACCTACAATGAGGATATCATCTGCAGTTATTTTCACCCCAGGCAGTCCTTCCAGGGCTTGGGTGAGTCTTTTCTGGAACCCCGCTGGTGCTGGACTTATGCCCGTTGACATGTGCAGCTCTCTGTAGTGTGACCAAGTGAGGTTGCAAAGGTTGTCAGCAGGCTGGACTCTTTTTATCCAGGCTTATTTGCCAAAAGTCATTCCCCACTTCACAGATTGTAAAGATTCTGGCTTTGGAAAGTTCTGGCAAGATGTCATTGTGAGCAGTGGATAGTGGCATCTTTCCAATGCCCGGTTCAGTAGCTTTGGGTCTATGCAGCTACGTAATTTGCCTGATGGTTTCTTCACCACCACCATGCTGCTTACCCAGGCTGTATTGGCCTCTACTGATGCTGTGATATCTTTGCACAGCAGACTTTCAACCTCCTTGTGTGCTGGATTATGTAGTGCCCCTGGAATTTTCCTTCCACTGGAAGGCTCTACTATGGGGTTTTCTTCCAGGTGCAGCTTTTCCTCGAGGCACCCATCACCTTTGAAAACATTCCCATATGATTTAAAAATTGTTTTCATTGTCCACTGGGCTCCTCTTTTTGCTTCTTGCACTGCAGCTATAAGATTCTGATGCTGCACCCTGTATGGCTGTATGCCCCAACAGGGGTCTGTGGTGTTTACTATCCACAAACACAAACTTCAGTTAGTATCATCTGTCATTTTTCAGGTTAGTTACTATAAGGTCACTGTGGCATTCTGTACCTCAACATAGCATCCTGGAACCCCCATATTCACCACTGTCATATAATTATGATGTGCTTTGTACAAAGTATAACTTGTTGAAGTATCATTTTAAACGTCTTGATCTGTTGATCATAAATATCCTGTTGGATTGTATGTACTATCGTTATATGTGAAGTTATGAAGCATTGCTCTATGCATTACTGAAATAGGTTGTGAGGTTGGGAGCCACCCACAGCCAACCTTTCAATTGCAACAAAGGACCAGCCAGACATGTGCTGATGGCCCATTAAAGGGAATCCACTCTCCCAACAGCCATCCCAGAGACTTCTCAGAGAGAGCATGTAGGCAATGGAGGCTGCCTGACACCCATGTCACAGCAAGGGTTTTTCTAGCAAGCTGGAAGAAGGTATAAAAAGAGAGACAGTGACCTCGTCACTTGGCCACCCAAACCCCCATCTCAACACCTGGAAGAATGTCCAGCAGACAAAGACTTTGAACTGGAGATGGGTAGTCCCAGGCTGGGAAGTAGTCCCAGCCTGTATATTGAGGAACTGTAACCTGCTTGTCCCCTGAGACATTGTTCGATTCAACTCTCGCTTAGACTAAAAGTGTAGGATTTAGAAAGCACGCTTACTTTTCATTTTCTTAAGGAACTATCTCTGACCTTTCTGCCTACCGCTTATAATCGATCTTTCTGTAGTCACTAGATCTATTTTATATTTTATCTAAAACAGTGGGTTTGGGGTGAAGTTCTGGGGAAATCTCAGCTCAGGTTAACAAGGGCTGTGGCACGTCCACTACCCTTTGTTGGAGTGGCGAACTAGGTAATGAACGTACACTGGCCAGGCCTCTGACCTGTGCAAGACGGTACAGTCCTGGGGTGTCAGGCTGGAGAGCTGGGGCGAATTGGCTGGAGCTTCTCTAGTGGTGGTTCATGAGCAACTGGGAGATCATTCATATAACTCAGTTGGGTGTGTCCCTGCCTGTGGATGGCTGTGTAAGTGCAGTGCCTGTCAGAGGTTTGCAACTTGACATGAGCATCACAGTGTGAGGGACAGCCCAGGTTGGTGGGTTTGAGAGGGACCCCGTCACAGTCACATTTTCCTATGGGCTGCATTATGCTTCCGCTGGTACATGATTAGATTGCGACTGCTCTTTGTAATGGATCTATTTGAGTTCAGTTCACCCTGAGGAATCACATTGCAGGAGGCCCTATTATCCAGCTGAAATCACACGGGGCATTTCCCTAGTAACATCGTTGGAAGCGCAGCGGTTGGTATTGTCCCTTGTTGCTACCCGTCCCAACAGCCTGAACCAGATATGCTCTTGGACTCGAGGAGAGAGTCATGCAGAGTGCATGCTGGACCTAGGGGTGCCGGGGTGCCTCCGCACCCCCTGGCTTGAAGTGGTTTCCATCATATACAGGGTTTACAGTTTGGTTCAGTGCCCCCACTATACAAATTGTTCCAGCACCCGGGGAGTCATGATGTCATCACTGCTGTCTGATGTGCCCTCCCCCTCATGTACAAATCTGACAATCTGAGAGCTGCTCCTGCTCTTGCACACCTTGCAACTGGCCACATTTTTTGCAATGCTATTCTAATGTGGGGTCCCTCTTTACCCACTGTCTCCCATAGTAAATGTATTTCTCTATAGGTATGTAGCCCTGGCCACTTGCTTTCCTTTGCTGTTGTCTCACTGCATGCATGTCTGGGAGTGTCGTGTCTCCTAGGGTTTTCGTCCGTCCTCTTGAGGCTTCTGCTGCACACCCTCTGTCTAAACATCTATCTAAGGTGCGATCGCCTTCCTGAAGTAGCCACTCCCACAGGTGGTGATCTCAAGTATCGCCGACTATCCTGCCCCCAATCAGGGAGTCTATCAAGTCCCCAAAATTGCATGTAGCAGCCACTTTGCATAGGGGAATAACATTGTAACGTAGAGGTCCATCCCCTCCGTTCCGGGGTGGTTTCTAATGAAAAACCTGTGTTGCTCCACAGTTTTAATGTGCTTTGGGAAGCAACAGGCCCTCAGGGCTCCCAGGACTGCAGTGAGCCAGTGGTGAGCTGTTCCCCCTGCCTTGTTCCCCAAATATCAGAGTTTTACTTTCCTGCTCTTGCTCTCCTCCTACATGTCTGGGTGTGTGTTCAGCTGGAACTCCTCCTTCCCTGAGCCCCATCGCTGGGCTAGGTTTGCATCTTGCAAAATCCATGGCTCTGGGGGGCTTCGGACCAAGTCTGGTGTCTCATGCTGCCAGCTGCTGCACTGCAGAGAAATCACAGCTCAGATGCTGCCCCCATGTTTCATTAGCAAAGAGTGAAGCAAGTGGAACTTTATTAAACCCTGTGCACCGCTCTGTCCATGTGGCTGCATTGCTTCCAGCCCAGCGCCCCACAGTCATAGGTGCCAACTCCGGGGCTGGAGCACCCATGGGGAAAAATTAGTGGGTGCTCTGCACCCACTGGCAGCCAAGCTCCCCTCACTCCCTGCCCTACCTCCTCCTCCTTCTCCTTCTCCTCTCCCCCACCCCTAAGCGCGCTGCGTTCCACTCCTCCGTCTACCTCCCAGCGCTTCCCCACGGCCGCCGCCAAACAGTCATTTGGCGGCATGCTGGGAGGGAGTGGGAGGAGCGGGAACGTGGCATGCTCAGGGGAGGAGGCGGGGACGGGGCGGGGATTTGGGGAAGGAGTTGGAATAGGGGCAGGGAGGGGGCAGAGTTGGGGCGGGGACTTTGGGGAAGGGGTAGAGTGGAGACAGGGCCAGGGGCAGACGGGGGATCGAGGACCCAGGGGAAAGTGGGGAAGTCGGCGCTTATGCCCACAGTCCCTGTTGTCCTGTTGCTCCCCACCCCCTGCCACTCAAGGTCCCTCCAGGGAACATGGGCCCTCTGGCTCCAGTTCCACTGATCATGATACATCCACTACTATTGGTACTCGCAATAGCTAGATCAAAGCTAGGTCTACACAGGCTGCACTCATACCTTCTGACTGCAGGGTGGACATACTCATCGAGTGACTAGCTCCAGGGTTAAAAGGTAGTTTACTCTCTCTGCTCAATTTACTCATTGGTGTCTGTTGATATTGCTAATTAGTTACAATTCTCTTTGTGTGTGCTTTGAACACCTATCAAGAAGGATCTGGTTTGACTCATGTAGGTCACTGATTAGTTATCAAATTATTTATTAATTGTATTGCAGTAGCACCTTGAGGTTGTTCCAGGCACTGTACAAACACATAGTAAGAGTCAGTCCACACTCTAAAGAATTTACAGTCTAAATAGACAAGAAGTAGGAGAGACAATGATTTGCCCAAGGCCACACTAGAGGGCAGTGGCAGAGCTGGATCCCAGGTCTCCTGGATCCCAGGTCTCCTGGATCCCAGTCCAGTGCTTAATCCACTAGAACACATTTGGCCACTACTCAGTCCGATTTGAAAAAGGTGGCTTAGGATGTGTATGCCATTGCCAGTTCCCTTCACTCATCCACAGTGACCGGGGGCAGCTCTAGCTTTTTTGCCACCCCAAGCATGGCAGGCAGGCTGCCTTCAGCGGCATGCCTGCAGGAGGTCCCCGGTCCCGCAGATTCGGCGGCGTGCCTGTGGGAGGTCCGCCGGTCCCGTGGCTTCGGCATACCCGCCGCCGAATTGCCGCCGAATCCGCGGGACCGGCGGACCTCCCGCAGGCATGCCGCCGAAGGCTGCCTGACTGCCGCCCTCGCAGGGACTGGCAGGGCGCCCCCTGCGACTTGCCGCCCCAAGCGCGCGCTTGGAGCGCTGGTGCCTGGAGCCGCCGCTGACAGTGACATTCAGCAATCATTCTGACTAGTGGAGGAGTCGGCGTATGTGTCCTTTCATATTAAGAAGGAAAAATAGCTCTGACCGCTGCCACCACTGCCCTTTTCATAATTGTGCCATTGTATGAAGCCAATGTTTTGTGCAGAGCAAAGCTGCTGCACATGCTCTTTATAAGCAAACGACCAGTGATTCTCTACTCTGTGCAGACAGTTTGTTCTCTGCTTGTTTCAAAGTCTGTATTGCAGAGTGCTGATGTAGCTGGCTGACAATCCTGCTAAATTTATCATTTTATCTCAGGAAGGGAGGTGGCTATAGAAAAAGGGGTAATGTAAGCGAATTCTCTAAAGGCACTAAAGAACCCATCCCCTCCTCTTTTATTACCATATGTTGAATGGCTACCACTGTCATCACTGAGATGTGACTAGCCCTTGCCAGCATTACAGGTCATCAATGATGCTAGCATTGTGATTACCATACTATACTCCAGTGGTTTTCAAACCGTGAGTCAAGACCCAGAACTGGGTCACGGAATGTAAGGCGCTGGGTCGTGGCGGCTCTGGTCAGCACCACCGACAGGCCGTTAAAAGTCCCGTCAGTGGTGCTGCCCGGCTAATGCAGGCTAGTCCCTACCAGTTCCGACACCGCACTGCACCCCGGAAGCAGCCAGCACAGGTCCAACACCTAGACGGGGGGGCCATGGGGCTCCGCGTGCTGCCTCCCGGCCCAAGCACCGACTCTGCATTCCCAGAACTGGCCAATGGGAGCTGGGGGGCGGTCCCTGCAGGCAACAGCTGCGCGGAGCTGCTTGCGCACCTCCACCTAGGAGCCCGACCTGATGCTGGCCGCTTCCGGGGCGCAGCGTGGTCCGTGGTGCCAGGACAGGCGGGAAGCCTGCCTCTGCATCCCGGTTGCACCGCTGATCAGGAGGTAAGTTTGCGCCCCAATGCCCTGCCTCCTAAACACTCCAGCAATCAGTTTACATCCTCAAGCTTGACCACAAGTTTTGAAGAACCTGAACTCCCCACCCCCTGCCTCCAACGCTCCAGGAATGGAATCCCAGAGTGGAGGCTTTTTTTCTGGGCTAGTAAGCAGCCTCATGCCAAGAATAACATCTGTCAGCCCAGAACTCCTATCCTTGCTCCAACCACTCGCACAGAACCCAAGCGTTGGCCAAGTTGCAAGTATTCCCCATAAAGGCTAATTTTCTGTCAGACTCTCGTTCCTTCGCTGCAAGGAGTAAAACAAAACGTTCAGGACTCAAAGTGTATTTTACTTAGGAGAAAACCTTAGATTTCTCTATAGTGGCCAGATATAAGCATTGAGGTGCTGGATGACAGCATAATCTATAAAACTCTGATGCTAAAAGGTATTTCTTCGCTAAGGAATGAGGAGATGCTAAACAGTGTGAGATTAATCGCTCCACATCTCCATTCCTTCTGCTTACCTTGTGGCTCATTAGGTCTCAGAGAGCTTTTAAGTCCATCTCATCTACACAAACATGGGTAACAAATTGATTGTATCACTTTGAGATCTCTATCTCAATCCACGCTCACTCGTTAGTCCAAACAGCTGAAAAGATAATACATGGGTTTGGGAATGCAGGATATTTGTCATGGTAGGATTCTTTCATGGTGGATTTAGTCAGTTGCATGCACAATGCACATTTACTGATGGGAATTGCACGCACATCCAAGTGATCCGACAAACACACACATGAACAGTCGTTCCCTGTTGACTGATCTGTGCAAAACTCAGCAGATTCACTGCACAGGGACAGGTTTTTTGTCCGTGTCTCCCATAAGGATTTATATCACAGGAGCTTTGGGTTCCCTTGAAAGCAGAAACTCAAGATGAAGCAATAAAAATTGATCAGTGTTGCTTTGAAACCGTAATTTTGGCATGATGTTGACACACAGCCCATAAATTGGCCCAGATTCACTTGATATTTAGCCCAGTTCATGAACAGAGCTGGTTATGTATTGCAAAACAGCATTTGGGAATGGTCATTCAAATTCAGAACTGTTTGATTCAACCCTGTACATGTCTTTTTGTCAGCATTCATGTGACTAGGTTTTTGTTTGAATGAGCATTTGGGGAGTGGCTGTTCTTTACATTCAAATAATGGAATTTATATATATTCAATGGTCTACTATTTAAAATGTTTCATTCATCCAAGAAGAGATGATATCTAAATGCCAATCAAATACTGCAAATAATTAATCAGAAGCAAAAATTAGAGCAGGTCAAAAAAATTTGAATGTTTAAATTTGGACCAAATTTAGAGATCTGAAATTTACAGATTTGAAAAAAGCCAGGGAAACTTTCAATTAAATTTTCAAAAATTTTACTCTTTTCTGACCAACAAACTTTTTATGAAGTATTACATTTTGAAAACAGTGATTTTCTTTTATTTAAATTCACTGATTCCCCCAGGTTTGACCATCTGTATTCAAAGTTTGAAAATGACCCATAGTTTGAAATGTCTTCAAATAAAATAAAAATGAAGAGCAATTAAATTAATAAAAGTCTTCTGAGGAATGTTTTGAAAACCAGAATAAGGGGCTAAAGCCCTAATCCAGCAGAGATTTACCACACGTTTTGCTTGACACATGAATAGTCCTATTAAATTAAATGGAAATACTCTCATGCATAAAGTTAGGCATGTGCTTAAGTCTCTATAAAATCAGAGCCTCAGTTTACAATGAATGCTCTTTGCAGCACCTGAAGGATCAGGATTTTTTTTCCCAGACAAATTTGGTAATTTTGATATAAGCCCCATCAAAAAAGAGAAGAGATGTGCCATTATCTTTACTTAAAATAAGGTAGTATATTTCAGCATCCTGCCATCAGCATGTAATTTCTAGTCTACTAATGGTTGTCAAAGACTCTGTCATTTTTCAGAAGAGAACTAGTACCTCATATCTTGGCCAAATTTCACTTTGGACGGTAAAGCATGTTCTTCCAGAGCTACCTTTCCCCTGTAGATTAAATTGAAATCAACACACTTTGGTTTTGATCAGGAAGCTGTTGCATATTGTAACTACTGTATGAAACAGAGGCAGCCACTGGTGGCTCCTTGTCCATGGTGGGTGAAGTGATCCCTGTGTATTGTTTGCAACACACTTTGGCTTCTGAGGATGAAAAATGACATATAAATGCACTGCCAGCCGTTATCTAGTTTTCTAAAAAGATTCACTCCAGGGATAAGATCTTTTATGCCAGCTGTTAGCTCAGAGTAAACTTTTATGGCCAGGATATAAACTTCTTAATATAGGAGTTTTATAATGGAAAACTTGACTGGCTAGCAGGTCAGTAGGAACACTAGTTTAATACAATTTACAGCCTGCTCCACTTAGATTTACTGGAATAAGTATACTTCATCGCCACAGTCTAAAAACTGGGAACGGTTCCTGTGGTGGCCATTCTCCCTTTCTGTTGCTGTATGAAAGCAATATCCAATAGAGTTCTAAGACAGAACCACGGCATGTATTTAATCTGAATCAGATAATCAATTCAAATATCCCCACAGCTAATTTGTTGACATACACATTTTAAAATCATTTGAAAAATACATCAGGCCACATCCTCAGCTAGTGTAAATCTTCATAGCGCCATTGAAGTAATAGAGCCCACGCTGATTACACCAGCTGAGAATATTTATTGCCCTTCTGGGGGGTTTCTTTTTTTCTTTAAAGCAAGAATACAGATCCATTTTCTCATTGCAATAAAACTCTCCAGGACAAGCACATCGACTCAGAATTGTACTTCTTGTGTTATGGCACCATAGTGTGTGTCCAATGCCTTGTCGTCCCTCATTCCTCGGGCCCCAAATCACCACTGATTGTGATCAATCAGTTAAACAACAGCTAAGTCACTCTCAGAGCACCTGAACAAAACCCATTTGCTGCAATATCTTTTTTTCCAGTTCAAGAGAACCACCTGCAATCTTGCAAGTCTTTACGAGCAGGATCAATAAAGACCCACTGCATGACTCGTGTATAGCTAAATAAAAATTGCTGGTTGCCTTAAGGAGTTTGCTAATGATAAAAATACTTTGAGTTGGGTTTGAAGCCCAAGGAGGTGCGTGTGAGCTTTTCCACGCTGACCTCTTTACCTCTGAAAGAGTTTCTCCAAAATCATAATGTAGACCAGCAAATAAAATGGGGAACTTAGGGGCAAGGACTATCTCTTTGTTCTGTGTTTGTACAGGGCCTAGCACAATGGAGTCCTGGGCCATGAACTAGGACTCCTAGGCACTATGATTGTACAAATAAAAAGTAATATTCATAGTAAAGGTCCTGTTAGTCACTAATGGCATAAAAGTGTTTGTGTAAATAAATAGTGAACTAATTCACTAATTGGCTAAACATGGGAGTATGAAGGTAGCAGGCTGCTTGCGGGGGTTGGTCCTGAGAGTGCTCAAAGCTGTATTGAGCTCAGCTCAGCCCACAAAGAGGTACAGTGAATTCTAGGATGATGTGTTCCTGTGTGATGGCTTTTTTCACTTCCCATGTAGAGACGCTGATGCCATCCTAGGGTACAGAGCAATATCTCGCAGGCACCGTGCCTTTATACAGCACCCTGAAGCAGAGCGCCTTGGAGCACTGCAAGCCAGCAATCCAAATAAAAAGATTAAATAAATATGTCTGAGAGCTAGATTTAAACCTTCCTACGGATCAGGGCCGGCTCCAGGCACCAGCTTAACAAGCAGGTGCTTGGGGCGGCCAAGGGAGAGGGGCGGCACCTGCGGCAATTCGGGGGCGGCAGGTCCCTCACTCCCTCTAGGAGCGAAGGACTTGCTGCTGAACTGCCGCCGCCGATCGCGGCTTTTTTTTTTCTTTTTCCATTTGCCACCGCCGATCGCAATCGCGGGAGTGAGGGACCGTCCGCCGAATTGCCGCCGAATAGCTAGACGTGCCGCCCCTCTCCGGAGTGGCCGCCCCAAGCACCTGCTTGGCAAGCTGGTGCCTGGAGCCGGTCCTGATCATTAGGAGAATGGGAAGGACACACTGAAGGTTAGAACAGAGATAATCCTGGAATGGGGCTGTGTAAGCAGAAGACATTTAAACTTGATGTGGGCACAGGAGAACCTTAAATGTTCCACTGCAGTAGAATGCGAGAACATACCTGGTATATAGAGCAGCTATAGGCATGGGCTTGGCCTGATGTAGCTATCATGTAAATTAGTGGCAAAGCAATTAATCAGAGTAGAATGCAAGGGGAGAGATTCAACACTATTCTCCGAATCCTGTGGTTAAATAGGCTAGTGATGACACACCTTAAAGTTGGGAATCTCTGCTTCAGCTAAGCATCCAAACTGTCTTGAATCTGCAAAACTGGGCTGCAATGAGCTTTTTATGGTGAGGTATTGGATGATTGCTACTTCTGGCCTTATGGGGTATCCCATGTGAACAGCCTCTCTGATGTAATTTTGGCACTTCGGGATTCTGGACAGAACCAGAAGTGCAGAGGCCATGGGAAAACTAAGAATTGAACTAAGCTTCTTAGAACCTTCAAAATTTTGGATTGGAGTGCCGAAACCGAAAGAGTTTCCATGGAGGTGGCATACTATTATTCTGAATTCGTTTGTCTAGCCCCATTCATTGATCTAAAAAGCTGAAGGATTCTCTAGGCCGACCTAGCTGGACCTCATTGTCTAGTGGCACCAGAATGAGAATCAGAAGAGCCGGGTTCTTTTCCTAGCTCTTCTAATGACATGGTATGTGCCATTGAACAAGTCATTTCCCCTTTGTCTTGTCTATTTAGATTGTAAGCTTTTGGGGGCAGAGACAAACTATTACTATGTGTCTGTACAGGACCTATAATAACCGGGCCCTTGCCTTGGTTAGGGCATGTAAATTGAAATTTCCTGGAGCACAAGCTGATGTGATCATAGAATCATAGACTCTCAGGGTTGGAAGAGACCTCAGGAGGTCATCTAGTCCAACCCCCTGCTCAAAGCAGGACCAATCCCCAACTAAATCATCTCAGCCAGGGCTTTGTCAAGCCTGATTGAATCCTCTATGTGTATATTTTTACTTTCCCTTTCACAATCACAGGGAATCCAGCACTTTTCAATTAGGACAGATGTGCTCTGCATTTTAACACATCAATCTTTTATTGCCCTTGCATAAGTCATTCACTCGTGGCTTGTGCAAATAGCTTCTCTCAAACAAAATCTTCTCTTTTTTTGCCAGAAATAGAAACCGTCACCTGCCAATAGCCGTTTGAATATTTCATTGTTGCCAGATGACATTTTTTTTGTTATGGCTTTTTGTGCATTTCTTGGATAATGTGGCAAGGACATCCCAGTGCTCCCCAGGCTGCTGTTGGAAAGCAAGGGGGGAAATCTCACAAGAAACATAGGCTTAGCAAAAACTGGCCAGGACTAGAGAACAGACCTAGCAAATCTTATCTCCAAAGTCTGTGCAGAGCACAATAGGTAGCTTAGGCATTCTGTATAAATTTCTGGTTCAAATCCAGCTAAGGACAGTAGTAGCCAAAAGCCATTCTCAGATGACTGCTGCTTGGTAGTCTGTGATGAGTGGTACAGCATCTTCAGGGGCCACTCATGATCCTGATGCGCCTCCATCCCAATTTCCCTCATAAAAGGATCTGGTGTCAGCCTCGGTATTGGGATAGGAGAGCTAAAGGGGAAGGGAGGACCAAGGGGAGTGGAGAGAGGATGGATGTACCCATTGGCCGTGATTCACCGATAGCTCTGCTGCATCACTAATAAAGATATCGTGCACGATGCTGTCTCACACGTATAAAGATAACCACTAGGGAAGGAAAGCTGCCAGAAGCAAACTCTCTCCACTTCTCCCCACCCTCCCAGAAAGTTCAGGGTATTTTTGGTGGTAGGCCTGGGAGTCAAACCCTCCCCTGTATTTGAGTGACTAGCCCAGAGGCACTGAGCAGAACACTGGAGGCTTAATTCCTTGGCTGTGACTCATGCACAAAGTCTCCTTAAGAAGGCTTTCCATAGATTCATGGCTATTTGGGTCAGGAAGACATTTTCCCCCAGGTCAGATTGGCCTGGGCTGCTTCCTCTGCAGCATGTGGATGTCAGTCACTTGCCAGGATAATCTGGGTGTATCTCACTTAATCATTTCCCTGCCATTGCAAGGGCCTCTGGTGCACCTCGGTCCCTCTTATTCCCTCTTATGTGCCTGAGGCACATCATAGTTTAGTCTCCTGGGGGCTGTAATACTTGGGTCTAATTTTGGTTGTTGAGTTTAGTGGCTAGGTGCTGGGCGGGGTTGGTGGCCTGTGATATATAGGAAGCCAGACTAGATGATTTGCTGGTCCTTCTGGCTTAAACTCCATGACTCTATGAAGTCCAGAAGGGATCCTTCTGACCATCTAGTCTGGCTGCTTGTGTAACACAGGCCATAGAATTTCAACAAGTTCTTTTGCTTCCTTTGCTGTTGGGCATGCCAGACCTTTTCTGTACATACGGGAAGTTAGGCTCAAGAGCTGTCAGCCTAACACTTCTTATCAACATTAAACTAAAAAATAAAATGTTAACATAGTTCAATGTGAAGTCACAAGATTCTTTCTTATTTATATATATATATGTAGAAAGAAAGAGAGAGGGAGCATGATTTAATATATTGATTATTACCAGAAGGTGGAAATGGGCGACTGGGTATGAATGATTACCTGTTCTGTTCATTCCCTCTGGGGCACCTGGCATTGGCCACTGTCGGAAGACAGGATACTGGGCTACATGGACCTTTGGTCTTACCCAGTATGGCCATTCTTATGATCACTTTCCGTGTTCTCTTTGAAAGAAATTGACTCCTTGGAGTATCAGTACAAAGCCAATCTGTCCACCTTGGCTTCTGTTGAGGAGAATATTGAGATTTTGCTAAATGATAGAGTTCTGAACTGATGTTGTGTCAGATTTATTTATAAAATGTGTTATTTAGTATAACCTCTGCATGGGCAAAGAGCATTTTTCAGAGATGCATTATGTAAATAGAGAGAATAAGTATTAGATTCTCACACTCTTGAGATGATATGCAAATCTGTCGGTCTCACTCAGAAAGCTAATGTGATTGACAGATAAACCAGCAGAGCCTCCAATCTCTAAAGGAATTGATGAAAACTCTTTGTGAGTGGTCTCTGTGAGAAAGTCTGCCTCAATATAGACCTCCTGGAATTAAGATCAAACAGCCTGCAAATAATAATTGAAGGGTGTGAAGAGCAATCCTAGAAAAGGGTTATTTAGGGCAATACATAGGGTAGAATTCAGATAACACTAACAGAAAATGTACAAATATCACAAAAACTCCTCCAGAAAGTGAAGCTGATCACATTGTGGAGGGGAGAAAGGGAAGGGCTAAATGACCTAATAGGTCTTTCCCATAAAGGAATGTTGTAGTTACAAAACAGAAGCACATGCATGGTTGCATCTCAGTTTAGGTGGTCACTGAATACTCAGTTTTCCTAACTCTGAGTTAAACTGTATTTTAGAAGTCATTCCGCCCCCTTTATTACAATATCATCAATATAATAGATATGTAGCTTAATACCAAACTCTCCCCTTTGACCCAGGTTCTTACCACTGCCTGTTTCTCAGCGACTTCCCCATGAATATTCACCCGCTTTCTTCAGGTGAACATGTCACATGTTGAACTTCTCATCTTGCCTCCTAAACCCTCTCCTGGCTCACTTCCATCCATCTCTACTGATAATTCTACTTCCTCCTTGCCACCCAAGCTCACATCCTTGAGACAGTGTCTGATTCCTCATGTTACCTGTTCCTCTGTTGCTTTCCCTACCGCCTCTCCAAACCCCCTCCCTTCTTCTCTGTTGTCATTGTCAAAACTCTCATCCACTCCTTAACTCCTCCTCTTCTCTGGCCCCCTTGCTTCCCATCTTGCTGACTCAGTACCCTCCATTCATTCAATAAGATCCTTTCATTTGGGCATATCTAAAATCATTGCCTTCGTTCCTAATCATGTCACCCAAATCTTAAATCCCTCCACTGACTTCTACTCTCCTTTCATAGGAAGTTCAAACCTTTATTTTCACTTTCAAGGTTCCTGTTATGGGGTTCAGGGTGCAATTCAGACCAGTGAGGTGTTGTCACCCTTACCCTGTAACCTTGAGTGCCTCGTCATGCTTCTGCTACTTATTAAGTCCCAGTCTGGGATGCTCATTTGGCATGAAGCATGCAGCTCACACCCTGAGTGTCTGTGTGCTATGCAGACAGCCCTGCTTTCAGCAACTCTGACCCCAGCAGCCTGTCCACAGTCCCACTTTGGCTTCCACCAGCCTTGGTTACAACCATCAGGGTGACCCCAACACACTCCCAGCCCTGCATTTCCCCAAAACTCTGTGCTCTGCAACGTCCAGCCCTTTCCTGGACAGTTCAGAAAAATAATAGGGTTCATTTGTTCCTTTAAAAAGACAAAAGGACAACACAGCTTATTAACTTAACTGGGATAAATACACCCTTCCATTTAAACACAGCACTGGGTTGGTTTATAGTAAAAAAATAAAACAAATTTTTTAACAACAGGACATAGGTTAAGTGATGCCAAGTAAAACAAATGAAGTTAGAAAGGGTCACAAGCAAATAAACTTGAAAACGTGCATCTAAAAGTCTGAAACAACCTAGCAAGGTGCAGGCTTTGTTCAAGCTGGCTTTTCTCACCCAGTCTTCCAGCAAGATGGTACCTGACCCTCCCCCATCAGTCTGGATCTGCTTCAGAAGCCCCAAAAGGGCTCAGTCCTTTGTCTTCTTAGGGGAAGGAGGTTTTCTCATGAGATTTTCTGCCCTTTTCTTTTATAGTCCAGTGAACCTTTGAAGTGGATCCCTCTGAAGGTTATCCCTCAAAGTAAAGTCTATTCTAGTGGGAGGAAGGTGGCATGGAGCCTGGTGGCGAAGGAAGCTCCATACTTTCTTTTCCCTCTGCTGGTGTGTGCTAAAATGCAAATTGTTCTGTTGCCTGCAATCTCCTCCCCCTGCTGTCTTAATAGTGCTGTTTACTGCTTATATGTAAATTAAGATGAATCTGCATTCCCCTGTTTAGTACTGTTTAGCAACTCCCCCTGGCATGCCTGGTTTAAATACACTTTGTTCATAATTTCCCTATATAGTCATAACTCTTAATACACACCACATACATATTTTATGCAAGCATATTAATGATCAGCGAATTATGTATTTTCAAAAAATGCCTCACAAGGCATATTTTGTTCAAAGATTATTTTTACACAGTTCCTGCCTACATAATAAAATAATACCACCTTTCAACAGTCACCTTCTGAGGCTTTGCTGCAGTGGGTACATATCACTATCCCTATTTTATAAATAAGGATATTTTATCAGGACTGAATTGTGCCCAGAGGCATAAGGCCTACAGGGGGTGCTGGAGACAAAGAGTCCTGCAGCATCTTACCCTGACATAAGAGGGCACAGTGGTGGTGAGTGGGTGCCATAACAGGCACAAGCAAGGGAAGTGGCATACCCAAAATCATGCAGGAATAAAACTGTGGTCACCTGATTTATAGCTAGTGCTCTATCCACTATATCGCACTGCTTATCCCTGTTCACGGTCCAGCAAATCATGGGCATCTATTTGCTGCAAAAATAGGGTCAGTAAGATTGGAATTCTGGCTAAGCAGAGCTACACACAACACCCTCCATTCCCCTTCAATTAATCCTGCTAGGAAGGCAAATTATAGGTACAGGGAGCTATGCAAATAGGCCACTGCCACAAGAGGTATTGCACATGCATAAATACATTTACTATGAGGGCCTGGCTAATCCCTACACTCCACCACAAAGTATCCTTCCATGCCTACCGCATAGACTTCAGAGGTGGAAACAGAGTAGTAAAGACTAGCCACAATCCCATTGCTGGGTTAAGGAGTTGAGTGCACCAGCCAGAATTCAGCCTATGGTTTGTAAAGGGCTCTGAGAATCTTTTGCATATAAACTGTGATATAAATATATCCTTAGTATATTTATTAAAGCAATTAGCCATATGCTTAAAATTAAGCATGTGCTTAAATCCTTCCCTATATAACAAAACATTCAACTACTTGCCTTAGTCTCATTGAAGTCAGAGTGAAAGCACATTAAAGTTAAGCATATGCATAAGTGCTTTGCTAAATGGTGGCCTAATTTCACTTATTTTCATGCTTCATTTCTAATTCTGAAAATCAACAAACAGGTTGAAAGATGCAGCAGCATCTCAGCTTCTACCCATGTCAAATGTGTTAAGACTGGATGACACCGAAAGCATTAACTCTGCTATAGAGCCTCTTTCTTTTTCTGATTAATTCAAAGTCTGATACATCTTGCCATAGGATTAATATCTTAACGGAGAGGTAATGGGTAATATGACATTTAATCTCTTTGATTAAATTCCATAGTAAAAATGTCCTATAAATAAAAGAAACAATTGAGGCAACTATAAATTATCTTCATTGTTGCAAAATGATGGATTTAGTGCTTACAGAGGGTGAAAACTCAGAGCCCATTAAGCGCTAGAAGGGTTTTTTCTTCCCCTGACCTAAAAGACGTTGTGGCTTAAGGCAGGACTTCCCACGATGCTTTTGCTTAATTAGTGGAAATCTTAAAAGGAAGTTGTAGATTTTGTATGTTGCTACCTATTTAATTTTCTGCTAGAGATGACCAGAGTGGCAACATTCAAAACTCAGTCTGAACTTCCTGTTTTTATTAGATATGATTTCTTAAGTGCCCACAATGCTCTCAGCACTACATACAACATGAAGAAGGGCTGGTTTTGTGGTAAAAACACTGGTTTAGAACTCTCCTGAGGCTGGGATGCAATTCCTAGCTCTGCAACAGATTTCTGATATGACCTTGGGCAAGTCACTTATGGATAGATTTTTCAAGAGCTCAGCACCCACAATCGATGTCACAGCTACAGTGTAGGTACCAGAATAGCTGGTCTTAGATCCAGTCCAGTGTGCAGAGCTTTTCTAAGTGTTTGGCCATAAAAGTCACAATAGGAATTGCTGGTGCTGAACACTTCCAAAGATCTGAACCCAAATGTGGATGCTGAACTCTTGAAAATCTGGCCTGTAGGGCCCAAATTCACCACTGCCCTGCACCTTGTGGAGTCACTTGTACAGTGGTTGCTAGACACCTCACTTCTGGAGTTCCACGAGGATCATTTCTCTCTCTGGTCCTTTTCAACATCTATATACAACCACTAGGTGAACTGGTCAGACAACTCAAGTGCCATCAATATGTTGATGATACATAGCTCTACCTGTCCTTCATCACATACAGCCAGACCACTACCACCAAGATGGCCCAGTGCTTGGATGAGATCAGCTCTTAGATGAAGAACAGCTGGCTGAGGCTGGACAGCTGGCAAGAGAGAGGGGGTGGACAAAGGAAAGTGCTTTAAACAGATTGCAGCCATAGTGCAGTCTCCATTGGTTGACAGTGCACACCCACGATCAGTCAATTCAGCCCATAGTCTAAGTGGGGGTAAATGGCAGTTGTGATATGGACACCAGTCTGCTAGGACAGTGTTTCCGAAACTTGGGACGCCGCTTGTGTAGGGTAAGCCCTTGGCGGGCCAGGCCGGTTTGTTTACCTGCCGCGTCCACAGATTTGGCCGATCACGGCTCCCAGTGGCCGCGGTTCGTTGCTCCAGGCCAATGGGAGCTGCTGAAAGTGGCGGCCAGTACGTCCTTCCCCCCGCGCCGCTTCCAGCAGCTCCCATTGGCCTGGAGCAGCGAACCGCGGCCAGTGGGAGCCACAATCAGTCTAACCTGCAGACTTAGCCGGTAAACAAACCGGCCCGGCCCGGCCTGGCCTTCCACAGACTTTCCCTACACAAGCGGCGTCCCAAGTTTCGGAAACACTGTGCTAGGAGATAAACTGAGACCACAAAACTCATTCCACACAAACCTTCTAAACAACCTTCATATATTAAAGACTCTCAGGCACTACTGATCTAGAGTTGAATTCAAACCCATGACCTAGATGTGTATCCCATTATTAATTTCCTGAACCATCTAATTACTCTTCCCCCTAAATCTTGATAGACTTCTCTTTTTGGAGAGTCATGAAAGGAGACTCTGGTAAATCAGTCATATCTTGGATTGTTTATTGAAACTTCTAGCCTGTTTTCTTGCAATCTGAGTTAGTCTCTTCTATTTTTACTGCCTCGTTTCACAATGAACTTCAACATAATGATCTCTTTTAGGAAAAAAATTAGAGGGCGAGTGATGGGGCATATACATGAGATCCTCAGGATAAAAAAAAATGTCAGTTTTATCTAACTAAAAAGTTGAGACAACTGTGAGGGCACAAGCATGGCCTGGACCAGCATCTGAAATACCAGCTAGTGTAAATATTAATAGCACCTCACCACATTAACTAAGAACTCAACCCTGTCGGGACTAAAATGAGAGAGTAAAATCATAGCTTGGTTTCCTTGGTTTTTTTCCCACTCCTGTTCTCAGTGTATCTCCGTATTATAATTGGTTCACTTGAGACCGAGCCAATGAAAACCCGATTTATTGTGGTAAACTCTCACATACTGAGCCACTAGGACTTGTGATTTTCATATAATCCCTTTGAATCCTATCCTCCCCTAGCCCTCCTTGGTGACTGATGTTTGCAGGCTGGATTCTGAGGGAATGAATGAGGACTGAGAGATGTGAATTGCTGATGGAAATCCCTATTACCTACTTATAAATTATTTCTGTACACTCAAAGACGGAGGGGGGGAATGGAAGTGTGATTTCAGTTTGAAGAGAGACCTGGGCTGAAAAAAAATATTTATTCCACCAGAACTTGAGGATTGGGACAATGGGACAACTAGTTCTATTAGTTATTGTCTATATCAATCATACAACAAGCTGTTTGTTTGTTTTATTCCTTTCTCAACACATTCACCCCTACTACTGACCACCTAAGCTCACAGACACGGATGTAGAGCCCAGACCATGTATTTCTGTTTTTCCTGTTAGGGAAACCTCTGTCATATAGCACTGGGACACATGACCTGCCTCCCCACCCCCTCAGCTAGTACAATCTGAAAAGATGTAATTGCTACACTGAAAGATGTTCATAGGGTCCAAGGTCAGAAGAGACCATTGTGATCATCTAGTGTCTGACCTCCTGTATAACACTGGCCATAGAACTTCCCCATAATAATTCCTAGAGGATCTCTCTTAAGGTATGTTTGGGGGATGGGGAATGGCCAGGAGTGGGTACTGGCGAGGTAGTCATTTTGGGTTTGTTAGACTAATTTGTGGGCCTGTTTATACTTGAATTAATTGAGTGCTAATTAACTCGAATTAACAAACGTCTTAATAATGGTGAGTCAGTTTCATGAACCTACGAAAGGGTATGTCTACACTACAGGATTAATCCGAATTTAGATAATTCGAATTTGGGAAACAGGTTGTATAAATTCGATTGTGCGCGGCCACACTAAGCACCTTAATTCGGTTTTTAACCACATTAATTCGGTGGTGTGCGGCCACACTACCCCATTAACTTAAACACAGTAATTCGGTGGTGTGCGTCCACACTAACCCTAATTCGAATTAACAAAATCGATTTAGGCTCTACTCCGTTCGTCGAGGTGGAGTACAGAAATCGATTTAAAGGGCCCTTTAATTCGAATTAACTGGCTCTGTAGTGTGGACGGGTGAAGGGTTAATTCGGATTAAGGCAGCTAAATCCGAATTAAAGTCCTAGTGTAGACCAGGCCT
>NW_020664413.1:6329783-6354366 GCF_002925995.2 Terrapene triunguis
TTTTTATGCAAATGTTATCAAGGATGATTTTCTGTTTTCTTCCAGATTGTGGATAAAAATGTTAAATAGTGTAAGTCCAAGACCCGATCAATTCCCGTGTGAGCCCACTAGCCACAGACCTGCTCGATGATGATTCCCCATTTACAATTACATTTTGAGACCTGTTAGCCAGCTTTTACTTCATTTAACGTGTGCCATGTAAATTTTGTATTGTTATAGTTTTTTAATCAAAATGTCAAGCAGTACTAAGTCAAATGCCTTATAGAATTCTAAGGATATTACATCAACACAATTGCCTTTATCAACCAAACTTGTAATCTCATAAAAAAAATATAGTTAGTTTAACAGGATCTATTTCCCATAATCCCCTGTTGATTAACATTAATTATATTACCATCCTTTAATGCTTTATTAATCAAATATTATATCTTGCATAGGATTAATGGCAGACTGACAGGCCTATAATTACCCAAGTCAACCCATTTACCCTTTTTAAAAATTGGCACAACATTATCTTTCTTCCAATCTTCTGAAACTTCCCCAGTGCTCCAGAACTTATTGAAAATCATCATTAACATTATTCCAGTGAACTCCTCAGCAAGCTCTTTTAAAACTCTTGAATGCAAGTTATATGGACTTGCTGATTTTAAAAGGTCTGACTTTAGTAGCTTCTGTTTAACAGCAAAGATACCAGTATAATTGAAAGATTGTTATCATTATCATATGACAAGACTACATCATCTGGGTTTTTTTCTCACACATACAGAACAGAAATATTTATGGAACATTTCTGCCTTTTTGGCATTATTCTACCATTTCCATCTAAATGGACCAATATCATCTTTAGAATTCTTCTTGTTCCTAATATACTTATAAAACTCCTGCTTATTTTTCTTAACTCTGCTGGCCATAGAGTGCTTCTTATGTCCTTTTGCTTCCCTTATCAATTTTCTACCATTCCTAGCTTCTGATTTATATTAATTACAATCAATTTGCCATTTCTTCCACTTGTTTTATATTTTTATTATTATTTTATATTGCTGCTCTAAGCCAGGTTAGGTTTTTCACCAGTACAGACTTCTTCCTCAGTTAATATAATATAATATAATATAATATAATATAATTAATTAATATGGAGATATACCTATCTCATTGAACTGGAAGGGACCCTGAAAGGTCATCATGTCCAGCCCCCTGCCTTCACTAGCAGGACCAAGTACTGATTTTGCCCCAGATCCCTAAGTGGCCCCCTCAAGGACTGAACTCACAACCCTGGGTTTAGCAGGCCAATGCTCAAAACACTGAGCTAACCCTCTGCTCCCCTCAGCTTTTTGGCCATCTAGTAAACTCTTTTTAAACAATTTCCAATTGTCATTCACATTTTTCTGATTAATTTTTTCCTCCCAGCTGATTTGGCTCATAATTTTTTTAATCTTTGTGAAACGGGCCCTTTTAAAGCACCAAGTATGTATATGATTAGTCTAGACTTTATTCTCTTTGCACATTATAAATGTGATCAGCTATGCAACCATTAATTTTTAATTCTGTGATCAGTTCCTTTTTATCTGTCAAGATGAGGCCTAATATAGAATTCCCACACATTGAATGCAACATGTTTTGAGTTAGGAAATTATCTACAACATATAGAAATTCTAAGGATGATTTAATACTGGCAATAAGAGACCTCCAACAAATGTCACTCAAACTGAAGCGCCTCTGATCACACAGGTTTTTTCCCCTATGCATTGGTGTATAAGTAGCCAGTCATCCTGTTCATTAGTGTGGGGTTTTGGTGGTCTGTAGCAGAGACCAACTAATACTCCATCTTGTGCTTTTTCTGTTAGAACATTGATCCATAAATATTCAAGATCAGATGTTCTGGATCTGTTTGCTGCTACTGGACTCCTAGCCTTTCAAGATTTTGAAGACTGCTGGGTAATTGATAGAACTAATTAGAAAATTATTTTTTTTCTCCCTATGGAAATTATGTTGAAAAAAGAGTATTTTTTTCTGAAATTTCAGTAGAAAATTTCAACTTTTTGTAGAAAATGCAAGAATGATTCAATTCTTGGCAACTAAAATTTTTTGACTGAAAACTGCCAATGTTTAAAAAAAAATTGGCCACGCTCAGCTTAACAGTTTTAGGTTTTCCAACAAAAAATAATAAGTTTTCAAGGAAAGCAAGCACATTCCACTAAAACTTTTGTTTCGATTGAAACCTGATTCTTTTTCAAATAATGGTTTGATGGAAAATGTTCAGCTATTCCTAGTTATTTAGATTGATTGTGGCCCATGTGGGTTCTCATGGCTAAGAGTTAGGCGGGAACTGATAGACACAACGATGCCTTTAAGGGGCCTGTGAAGATAATTGGAGATATGGCTGATACATGTGATCCTCAGCTAATCTCAGCCATACCTGGAAAGTATTAAAGGATTTTATGATAAACACATCTTCTCTGTACCTTGCTAAGAAAGAAGCTCTGTAGCCAGTCCACATCTAGTATAGAGAACATGAAACAGTGTCAAAAATAAACTAAAAGCAGCAAAGAGTCCTGTGGCACCTTATAGACTAACAGACGTATTGGAGCATGAGCTTTCGTGGGTGAATACCCACTTCGTTGGATGCATATCGATATCCACCCACAAAAGCTCATGCTCCAATACGTCTGTTAGTCTATAAAGTGCTACAGGACTCTTTGCTGCTTTTATAGATCCAGACTAACATGGCTACTCCTCTAAAAAATAAACTAGTGTCACAGGAGAACAGAAACAGAAGGAAAACAGCAACAAAGGTTGCCAGATCTCATCGACGTGCCACTCTTCAATGCCCCAGAGAACTTCAGCTTCACAGTGGACAAACTAGAAGCAGAATTTTGCAAGATTTCACATTGCAAACAAGCTACACAAAGAAACCGGAGATATACAGGTATCTTCTTTAATTTATGCAGAGCATATCTTTAAAACCTTTGATTTTACGTAAGACAGTCACAAAGATGACTATGAAAGGGTTCTGAGTATGTCTGGTGCATACTTTATACCTCAGAGAAATGTGACTTATGAAAGAGCACGTTTTCACCAGAGAATTCAACCACTTATCCAGTCAGGAAATGGAAACAACACCATGTGACTTATCCAGCCATTCACAATGGAGCAGCACAGCTCAAATTTCCAATATTCCTGATCAACTATTGAGTAAACTTTTTTTAATAAGATGTCAAATCAAAATGGTAAATTAATTGGAGGAAATTGCAGTCCATTTGTGGATTTGCCATAAGCAGAAAAAAGGTAAAATTCATGGAATAAATTATTCATAGTGAATCATTTCCTCAGCAATAGTTATTTGTTTTCATTTATTTCCTTTAAAAAAAAAACTGGATCATTCATCTTCTCCTTTCCCCTCTGTTAAAAGAGACATTTCAAATGTTTTTGAACACTTTATGCATATCAAATGCTATTAGACATCATCATCACTCTGCCTCGTGAGAAGGCAGTGGAACTGTGTAGCATATACTGAAGTAAATAAACCTCATTAACATCATTAACTCCAGGAATTGCAGAGTCAATAACATTAGTAACACCACTGAGAAGCACCTACTGTCATTTTACCACCAGTAGACACATAAGACCAAATTCAGCCCTGGTGTAAAGCCCTTACTGGCCTCAATGGAGTTACACCAGCTGTGAATTTATTCCCTGATGCTGACAAACCTAAGATGAAAGCATGAGTGTTTAAAATATAAATTAAATGGAAACAGACTATAAAAGCCTTGACATATTCCCCACCCAGTCCCAAAATTACCATGTTCATTCAAAAAAAACTGGAAAGTGAACCTAACTAAACATTGAAAGAGAAACTAACCAGACTCTTTTCATTGTCCAATCTGGGTGAAACGCACATATTAAAAAATAGTATAAAAGTTGAAAAGGAATTTAGATTTTAAAAAAATCTACTTCTTTTTTAATAATTAAAGGGGTCTTTAATGCATTGTTGTTGTTTTGACACAGTGGTTGGGATCCTCAACTGGTGTAAACTGGCATAGCTCCATTGACTTCGATAGCATTATGCCAATTTGCATCAACTGGGGATCTGTCCCTGTCTCTTTAATTTGCCATAATACAGGTCACAAAATTGTCCACTGCTGCATGCATGCTACTACAGCAAATGTCTGACATGCGGCAATACAGAGCTCATATACCAAAATTCAACATGAGTAGCTGCTTTTATTTAGATCTCTTTTGCATTTCAGTGGGCCAGTCATCTAAAAAAAAATGATTACTGCCGCAAGGGTACAGACAGTCTGGAGAAACATAAACCACAACTCTGTATTTTGCAAATTCTGGTTGACCCTGCATGGGGATGTGGGGGAGAACTCAGGCACAGAATCCTGTTGCTTGTATTACGGGAGCACAAGTTGCAAGGGAGTGAAATTGCTGTCATTGGTGCCAAGAGGCTTAGTGGATAAGGGGGCCTGGCCAGTTCCCAAGTCCTGCTAGTTTTCAGTGCAAGAGGCTTTTACCTTACTTCGCATTTACAGTTGCAGGGGCACGAGGTAAAGGGACTTGCTAGAGGACATACAGTGACTGAGCAAATGTTCACATAAGTACTTAATCACATAAGTGATCACATAAATGATCTGGAAAAAGGGTAAACAGTGAGGTGGCAAAATTTGCAGATGATAGAAAACTACTCAAGATAGTTAAGTCCCACGCAGACTGCGAAGAGCTACAAAAAGATCACGCAAAACTGGATGACTGGGCAACAAAATGGGAGATGAAATTCAGTGTTGATAAATGCAAAGTAATGCACATTGGAAAACATGCTCCCAACTGTACATATACAATGATGGGGTCTAAATTAGCTGTTACCACTCAAGAAAGAGATCTTGGAGTCATTGTGGATAGTTCTCTGAAATCATCCACTCAATGTGCAGTCAAAAAAAGCAAACAGAATATTGGGAATCATTAAGAAAGGGAAAGATAATAAGACAGAAAATATCATATTGCCTCTATGTAAATCCATGGTACACCCACATCTTGAATACTGCGTGCAGATGTAGTCGCCCCATCTCTAAAAAGATATATTGGAATTGGAAAAGGTTCAGAAAAGGGCAACAAAAATGATTAGGGGTATGGAATGGATGCCCTAGGAGGAGAGACTATTAAGACACTGACTTTTCAGCTTGGAAAAGAGACGACTAAGGGGGGATATGATAGAGGTCTATAAAATCATGACTGGTGTAGAGAAAGTAAATAAGGAAGTGTTATTTACTCCTTCTCATAACACAAGAAATAGGGGCGACCAAATGAAATTAATAGGCAGCAGGTTTAAAACAAACAAAAGGAAGTATTTTTTCACACAACGAACAATCAACCTGTTGAACTCCTTGCCAGAGGATGTTGTGAAGGCCAAGACTATAACACAGCTCAAAAAAGAACTAGATAAATTCATGGAGGATAGGTTCATCAATGGCTATTAGCCAGGATGGGCAGGGATGGTGTCCCTAGCCTCTCTTTGCCAGAAGCTGGGAATGGGCAACAGGATGGATCACTTGATGATTACCTGTTTTGGGGCACCTGGCATTGGCCACTGTCGGTAGACAGGATACTGGGCTAGATGGACCTTTGGTCTGACCCAGTATGGCCGTTCTTATGTACTTGTACCCATGGTCCTCCTGGTTGCATCTCAGATCCTGCTCTGACCATAGACCAGGGGTCGGCAATGTTTGGCACGCGGCTCACCAGGGTAAGCACCCTGGCGGGCCGGGCCAGTTTATTTACCTGCTGACGCAGCAGGTTCGGCCGATCGCGGTCCCCACGGGCCGCGGTTCGCCGTCCCGGGCCAATGGGGGTGGCGAGAAGCCGCGGCCAGCACATCGCTCGCCCGCGCCGCTTCCCTGTATAACACTGGCCATAGACCTTCCCCAAAACAATTCCTAGAGCAAATCTTTTAGAAGAACATCCAATCTCGATTTAAAAATTACCACCACTACCCTTTGTTATTTGTTCCTATGGTTAATTACCCTCACTGTCAAAAATTTACACCTTATTTCCAGTCTGAACTTGTTTAGTTTCAACTTCCAACCACTGGATCATGTTATACCTTTCTCTGCTAGATTGAAGAGCCCTCTATTAAATATTTGTTCCACACACAGGCACTTCCAGCCTGTAATCAAGTCACCCCTTAACCTTCTCTTTGTTAGGCTAAATAGATTGCACTGTTTGAGTCTATCGCCACAAGGCACGTTTTCTAATCCTTTAATTCTTGGAGCTCTTCTCTGAACCCTCTCCCATTTATCAACATCCTTCTCAAACTGTGTGCACCAGAACTGGAGACAGGATTCCAGCAGAGGTTGAACCAGTACCAAATATAGAGGTAAAATAACCTCTTTACTCCTACTCAAGATTTCGCTGTTTATGCATCCTGGGAACTCATTAGTCCTTTTTGTCACAGTGTCACATTGGGAGCTCACGTTCAGCTGATTATCCACCATGACCCATAAATCTTTTTCAGAGTCACTGTTTCGCAGGATAGCATCCCCCATCCTATAAGTATGGCTTACGTTCTTTGTTCCAAGATGGATACATTTACATTTAGCCTTATTAAAATGCATATTGCTTTCTTGTGCCCAGTTTACCGAGCGATCCATGTCGCTCTAAATCAGTGATCTTTCCTCTCCTTTAGCGAACAGGGGCAGCTAACGGGGGAGTTTTGCAGGGACTTCTCCAGGTGAAGGAGGAGTGACTACGTGACCCTTGGGGTGAGCTTGTTGTCCGTTTGTTTGTTGTGCGCCTAGGTTGAGGGTTTAGTAATGAGACTCTACCCTGCTATCTTTTGATCTGTAACCCCTTTAAAATCCCTTGGCAAGCGGGTGGGGCTAACTCAGGGAGAAGAGGGATTTAAAAAGTCAGTTCCTAAGTGACCAGAGGAGCTAGCGAGAGAGTTGGAGAGGGGGTGCGAGAGACAGATACACCTAACAAACATACTCTACACTTAGGCCAACAACCCTCCCAAAAAACAAACAAACAAAACATCACAAGGGCAAATATAATGCAGGCAGAAGTCCAGCAGCAGAGTGGGGGCTATCCAATTTATTGCACAGAATGCAACATGGGTGATTTCCTGCCTTGTGGGCAGGTGGCACATGTGTGTATTTGATGCAAGCAGCTCATGACCCTCAGAGACCAAGTATGGGCTCTAGAGACCAGCGTGGCTGAACTGAAGGAGACAGAGAGGTTCATCGAGGAGACTTTCCAGGACACAGTAGAGCTGTCCCACCCCCAGCCTGACAGCTTCTGTGCTGTTGAGGAGGGATGAAAGTCTCAGGGAAGGAGAGCACCAAACTGAAGTGAAAGGAAATGATACCATCGTTAGGACTCTCCTTCCAGATGATGTCATAGTATCCCCTCACATTGAGGATACCCCTCCAGGGGAGCAAACCCCAATTACTAGGAAGATACAGGAAATAATACTGGGGTATTGGATTATGAGTAATATAGATGATTGGGTTTATGATGACCAGGAGAACCGCATGGCGAATTGCTTGCTGGGTGCAAAGGTTGCAGAATTCTTGAGACATCTAGACAGACTTATGTGCAGTGCTGGGGAGGAGCTGGTGGTCGTGGTACATGTAGGTACCAGTGACATAGGGAAAGGTAGGAGAGAGGTCCTGGAGGCTAAATTTAGGCTGCTAGTTAAGAGATTAAAGTTCAGGATCTACATGGTAGCATTCTTTGCAATGCTTCCATTCTCAGTGGCCAGTTAGGGAGGCAGAACTGTAGGGTCTCAATGTGTGGATGAGACGATGGTGTTGGTAGGAGGGATTTAGATTTATTAGGAATTGGTGAACCTTTTGGGGAATAAGAAGCCTATACATGAAGAATGGGCTCCATATTCCTTAATTATGGGATTGTGGGGCTTTTAGGGCATCTAGTAAGGTGTTCTTAAATGATTCCCAATTATCATTCACATTTTTCTGATTAATTTTTTCCTCCCAGAAGATCTGACTCATAATTGTTTTCAGCTTTGTAAAATTGGCCTTTTTAAAGCACAAAGTGTATATATTACTGGTCTGAACTTTACTCTGCTTGCACATTATAAATGTGATCAAGTCATGATCACTTGTACTAAGCTACCATTAACTTTTAGTTCTGTGATCAGTTCCTCTTTATCTGTTAGGACAAGTTCTAATACAGAAGTCCCCTGTGTTGGCTGCAACACTTTGAGTTACAAAATTGTCACCTATAATGTTTAGAAATTCCAAGGATGTTTTAGTACTGGTAGCATGAGTCCTCCAGCATATGCCACTCAACTTGAAGGCCCTCATGATCATGTAGGTTTTTCCCTACACATTTTTGACATAGAACACCAATGCCCTTCCCCTTTTGCCCACTTGATCCCTCCTAAATAGATGCCAATAGTGCGAATCATCCCACCAGGTTTCGGTAGTACCAACTAGATGGAATTTACGCTCATAAATGAGCAATTCTGGTTCCTGTTGTTTTTTACCCAGGCTCCAGGGGCGGCTCCAGGCACCAGTGCAGCAAGCGCATGCCTGGGGCGGCAAGCCGCGGGCGGCGGCGTGCCGGTCGCCGTGAGGGCGGCAGTCAGGCAGCCTTCGGCAGCATGCCCGAGGGAGGTCTGCCGCCAGTCCCACGGTTTCGGTGGCATTTCGGTGGCGGGTACGCCAAAGCTGCGGGACCGGCAGATCACCCGCAGAAACGCCGCCGAATCCAAAGCCCGCCTGACTGCCATGCTTGGGGCGTCAAAAAACATAAAGCCGCCCCTGCCAGGCTCCTAGCATTGGTGCATCAGTAATTAAAGAATTTCTTCTCCATGTCCTTGGATTCCTTGATTAATTTTGTTCTCAGCATCTCGATTCTGTGCTGAGTGCTCACATCTTCCCTCTTTTTACCCTCCCCTTTCCTATTAATTTAAGCCAGCCTGACCTCAGGGAGACTGGTCCCCCTTCTACTGAGGTGGAGGCCATCCAAACTATACAGGACCTCTCTCCCCATAGAAGATGGACCAATGTTCCACAAAACCAAAATCCTTTATCCTACACTAGCAACCTGGCCAGCAATTCACTTCCAGAATCTTCTGCTTTCTGTCTGCCTTCACTCATGGGACAGGAAGGACATGGAAAAGATTGCTTGAACATTCCTCTTCTTCAGCATGCTTCTGAGTTCCCTGAAGTCATCTGCTGTCTGCAATATGTCCCACAACTCAGTATCATTAGTGCCGATATGAACCATCACCAATGGATCCGTACTTGTCGACTTCAGAAGCCTATCCAATCTTAGAGTGACATCTCGTGTCTCGGCTCTGGGAAGGCAGCACACTGTCCTGTTGTCTGCCTGTCCCTTGCAGAATGTTCTTTCTAGTCTTCTGAGTATAGAGGCATCTTCCAAAGTTCCCATGTTGAAGACCTGGTATCGATTTGAAACTTTTAGCTATGTGGAATTCCTCTCAGTCCTCTTCTCTCTGGTGGCCAAACCCTCCACATCCTCATGTGTATTAATAAACCCAGACTCTAAGGAGGCGTGTTTGCACAGAGAGAAGCCTGTATCTGAAATGTATTGAGGAACCAGGAAAAAGGGAAACAGGCAGGCTGCCGCAGAGCCGCCCCTGTTCATGAGGGGGAATGCGGAAGGCATCTGACCCTATTACAGTACCAGGCAGCAGAGTTAGAGATCTGCAGATTTTTCTTTTTTCCATTTTCTCTTTGTTTTATTCAAAAAAGAAAAACTGAACGGAAAAAATAAAGAAATGAAAAGGGGGAAGCGTGCTATAAGGTTACACAATTGAACATTCAAAAGTCAAGAAACACAAACACTCAGGGGAAATGCACAATTTTAACTTCTGCTTACACATGCACATTACACCATAACCCTTTAGTTACATTATCACAAGTTATCTTCGATACGCTTGTATTGGCTTAAAAAAAAACATTCTGTTATATCAGAATAGTATGTTAGCCATAGACTCTACTGTAATGCCCATAGTTAGTCTATATTTTAATGCATAGGAAGTAAGCAACAGAGTTGTGTATAGAGCTGGTTGAAGAAGGGAGTTGATTTTCATGAAAATTTCATCCCTTTTCTTCTGTCAAAATTTTGATGAAAAATTTAATTAAAAAAACAAATTTGGTAAATTTCCAATTGCTCTATTTGTGTTCAGCCTTATTTTTCACATACCCTGACTTGTAAATGTGATGAGTGCATCCTCAGTGTTGCTTTAATGTCACCTTCTCCTTTCGGGATTATTGTTTTCATTTTCACATATCTGCCATTCCATTGTCTGGCCAGAAGTGGAATTGAATAAACACATTGAGCAGGATCTATCTGGGGCAGGCAGAGCACAGCACATTAGTGAATTTTACAGATCACACCCCTCTGATACACTTTGCCGTGCCATGTAGCCACGTCCTCTGTTACTGAACTTCAGCCACCCCACTGCCCGCCACTCCCATTGTATAATGTTCAGTGTTAAAAAACAAGGGAGAGGGATAGCTCAGTGGTTTGAGTATTGGCTTGCTAAACCTAGGGTTGTGAGTTCAATCCTTGAGGGAGCCATTTAGGGATCTGGGGCAAAAATTTGTCTGGAGATTGGTCCTGCTTTGAGTGGGGGGTTGGACTAGATGACCTTCTGAGGTCCCTTCCAACCCTGATATTCAAAAAAAAAAACCCTCTGTGTTAGACTTTAGCATTTAGTTTGATTCTTCCTTTGATAACCACAACCTGAAGCATCTGCAATGTGCCACTGGCATTCTGTCAGGCAGCCTTAAAGATTTTCCCCAGTCCTGATGCTTTACAAACTAAGCTCCTTTTGTTCTTCTATAACGAGCTAGCGGTCAGACCCAGAAAAAAACAGCAGAGAACAACGTTGTCGATCACTGAGCATTCCCTGGGCTGGTGCCATTGAGTAGGTTACCTATAAACTACCATGTGTGGTTAACTTCCCGGGTTCTCTTCAGTGACTATTGCGTTAGATTAGTTTAATGGGTCATAGATGCTGACTGCATCATAAATACAGAACCTCCCTTGACTAAGGCTGAAAAATGAAGTTGCACACACAGCAACTAAAGTGAGGCATAGCCAAGTCATGGAATATGCATCCTTGGTTCTTGTCTTAAAACACTATCAGCCTCCTTAAGACCTTGCTGATTCTCCACAATTAAAATTATATATATAATCTTTTTTGAAAAGAACAGGTATTATAAACTCCTGGGAGAAATATTAATTTGCACCAAGGTGACTGGCTATGACTGAAGGTCAACTGTAGGAAATGATATTATGGTATAAAAATATAAGTAGCTCATCAGTTTTGCTAAGTATTGGAGATATTTCTGTTATACAGCAATCTGCGACATTGGCCTGGATTTCTACGAGAGAGAGCCATAAATGAGAACAACTTCATTATTTCAGTGGTTTATCTCAGTCTTCTGCGGGGTAACTAAGAAGCTTTTTATATTGACCTTTCCAGCAATGGCCCGAGGCTCAACACAACATGGAAATATTCACTGTCACTAAAGAACTGCTGAGCTACTTTTCATTGTTGTGGGTGGAGAGAGGGCAGGTTATCACATACTCTGATGCACTGAAATATTTCTGCATAATGTGCTCTTGAAGACCCTCAAAGTATACTGGTAGCCAGGGGTTATTTCCAGTCCTGCCATAAGACTTCACTACTCAGAGGCGGAATTGCCATGTGTTATAGCGGTTGCATCTGCTTATTTAAACGCCAATGTTTCAAATGATGGCTGAAGGACATAAATCCACACCGCGTAGAGGTCAAGCATAGGAGTTTATTACACACAGCGCTGGTGGAGTGTCACCTTGCTTATAAGGCTCAGAGACCCTGTCAATCAATTGATTACAATAGAATATATAGATTTTCCATGGGCGGGGGAAAGTGACGGGGTAGGCAGTTCCATACCCCGGGATAGGTTTTGCAGCAAGACAAGAGAGCACATTAGCCAATGGTTAAAAGGTTACATAATGTCTCCGTCCATGGTCTCAAGTTAGCAAGTTAACATTTAATTAATACTTTGATAAAATGTTATTAGTATAAAATATATATGTTAAATTCTGATTTGGGGTCCATAGGAATGAAGCAGCTCCTTTGATTGTCCAACAGGTACATTCCTAGGGGTTAAAGCAAAGAAACAGTGAAAGTACATGACAATAGATTGTCTTCTTTATGTCTTAAGGCAGGGCATTGGTCCCTGGGAAGGGAGGTGGAAGGATGCCATATCTTAGGCCTGGTCTACACTAGGACTTTAATTCGGATTTAGCTGCCTTAATCCGAATTAACCCTTCACCCGTCCACACTACAGAGCCAGTTAATTCGAATTAAAGGGCCCTTTAAATCGATTTCTGTACTCCACCTCGACGAACGGAGTAGAGCCTAAATCGATTTTGTTAATTCGAATTAGGGTTAGTGTGGACGCACACCACCGAATTACTGTGTTTAAGTTAATGGGGTAGTGTGGCCGCACACCACCGAATTAATGTGGTTTAAAACCGAATTAAGGTGCTTAGTGTGGCCGCGCACAATCGAATTTATACAACCTGTTTCCCAAATTCGAATTATCTAAATTCGGATTAATCCTGTAGTGTAGACATACCCTTATACTGACGTGCCAATTGTCATAAACTCAAGGTTGGATCTGTGGGAAGAACGTTCCCTACAGAAGAGACTAACACAATAGGAACAGGGATCCTTTGTTCAATCTGAAACATTTGGATGAAACATAATTATTCAGTTATTGCTTCAACATCTGGCATTTCTACTGACCAAGCATATCTTAGCACAGGCAATGTTATCTTGTTTACCCCAGCTTTCTCTTAGCTAATCACTATTTGCTAGGCCTCTGGTCTCCAGACCAAACTCTGGACTTTGGGTCTGAAAAAGAGCTGGCACAATCCATATACCAGGTTGTTATATAAAATGCACATGGATTTTAACCCTTCAATGGCACTCCTGCCACTTCTTATACGGAGTCTCCGTGATTGAGATGGGGAATTTAATTGAGAAGAAAGGAAATGGGAAGAGGTGGATTATCTCCATTCCCCTCCCTTGTCTTTTAAACTTATGGAGAGGAAGCTGTCTTCACCCCAGTAAAGGCAGAGACCAAACTTTTAACGAGGAAAGAGGCAGGCAGGATTTAGGGTCATTTGTACATCGAACACGTATGGAAAGCAGCATGACCAACCACAAATGTTCAAAAATCATGAGCTGGACCTCAAAAATCATGAGATTGTCTTAAGAATCACATTTTCAGGCTTTTCTCTGTAACAATGCGGGCTAGAAACTTACTTGTTTTAAAATGAAAGCTTGATTCCAGGAGCTGGGGTTTTAAGTAAAACATTAAATATTGTGAGACTTGTGATAAAATCACAAGAGCTGGCAATGCTGGCAAAGTGGAGAACCACTGCAGATAGACATGGGATTGAAATGGAAGATCCAGGCTGAGGAGGAATAAATATACAATGTCAATCATACAAAAGATGGATCTAAAGCTGTTATAGCCCAGGAACATAAGCCCCTATTCAGCAAATCACTTGACCATATGCTTTATTTTAAGCCCCATGTAGAACAGCCTGCATGGAACCTTGAGGGAGGAGGATGGTTTTCAGGAGGAAGATTTTGGGAGGACACCAGGAAATCAGGCTTGATGCAGATGGCTAAGAAAGTTAAGTGGCAGCTGGAGCAGCTCTGTAAATAGTTGCTTTACTAAAGATCCAGTTTAATGTAATAACAATGAAATGTCCCCTCCTGTCATCACCCAGCACATGGGACATGAAGCTTCATGGGGGCTTAAGTCCATTGTTACTGACTCTCGCAATTTTATCATGAGTCTCACTATATTTGATATTTTTCTTAAAGCCTTAGCTCCTGGATTCATGTGATCAGGTGAGAATCTAAGCTTTCACTTGAAAAATAAGTTTCTGTCTCTTGTGGTTATGGAGAAAAGTTTAAGAAGTGACCTGAGTGCACCCTAAAAGCAAATAAAAAGAATCATTTTTTTTTAATCTCATGATTTTTGGCAGGAACTGACTCCAGATTTTTTAACATCTGGGGTTGGCAACACTGTAAGTCCCAAGCACTTGCTTAAGTGCTTTGTTGAAATGGGGCCTTAGACTTGTAACTAGTTTCACAGGTGGAGCCAGGAGATTCCAAGATTAATATCGTACATAGCGCATTGGCTGAATGGCAAATCTCAAGATTAATGAACACCAAGTTTCCAGCATGTAAGATTTAGAAATCTCCAATGGATGAACGGGGAGTTGTATCACGAGTGATTAAACTGCAAAGCTTTCCGTTTGGTCAGTAGTGAAAAAGAAGAGGTCTGGTATGTTGTACATCTGTTGTTTTGACACATTTTCACCTTTATGATTTCCTCTCTCCCAGGTCTCCTTTATTTATTTACTCTGGCTCATTAACCTTGTGAAAGTGAATAGCCCCAGAACATCAATTTAACCTTTAACCATCTTGAGAGTCCTAGTTTAAAAAAAAAACATCTTGAGGCAGTTGAATACCCATAGCAGTGAGAATGAACAGCTTGACTGGGGGGGGAGAACAATACAGGAATCAGGAGAATATTTAGGCTACACCTACACTACACATGTACAGCGGCGCAGCTACACCAATGCAGCTGTGCCACAGTAGCGCTTGTGGTGGACATGCTCTAAGCCAACAGGAGAGAGCTCTCCCATCGGCTTGATAACTCCCCCTCCACAAGAGGTGCTAGCTATGTTGGTAGGAGAAGCTCTCCCGACGACATAGCGCTGTCTACCCCGGCGCTTAGGTCGGTGTAACTTATGTCACTCAGGGGGGTGAATTGTTCACACCCCTGAGTGACGTAAGTTATACCGAAGCGACCTGTAGTGCAGACAAGGTCTATGACTTATCACTAAATTCAAAGGGTTGAGAACTTTGTACTCCATTGGGTGAGTCTGTAGAACTCAGAGAGGCCACATGTTGTGCTGGTCTACAAAATAAGTGTCCTTTCTGTGTTTTGTTCCATGGCAAATAGACCAAGCCCCTGCCAAGGTGACTGAGTGACTTTGCACTGAAGTAAGCGCCAGTCGTTTCTTTCCCTCCTGTGCTCTCTTCTCAGAGGCAGTTCCCTTTGCTCCTGCTGGGTCGTTTCTCCATCACTTCCACCTGGAACTTGGCCAAACTCTTGTTTTCTCCCCCATAGCTGTGCTCCATAGCACAGAAGCGCCTTCCTGTCCACCCTCTTCCTCCTCTGTTTGGCAGTTCCATGGATGTGTGGTGCCTTCACACAACCTGCCCCAATTCTCACCCATTTTTAAAGAGGCTGTAATTGCCTACATGCTAAATTGGCTTCCTAAATATGGTAGAGTCCGGGGAAGAAAATATATCTGGGATGCTCTTTTAGTGGTAGTCAGAGAGCAATGTAAATGATGGATTCTCTTAACTTGAAGGCTTTAAACCACGATTTGAGGACTTCAGGAACTCGGCCAGAGGTTATGGGTCTATTACAGGAGTGGGTGGGTGGGGTTCTGTGGCCTGCAATGTGCAGGAGGTCAGAGTAGATGATCATGATGGTCCCTTCTGGCTTTGAAGTCTATGAGCAATGAGGTTGCTAATAACAATTCCAACAAAGATATGCAGCATTACTGTATTCTCTTAGTAACAAGTCTTCTGCCTATATAGCTATGCAGAGCACTCAGGTGATGCACTGGGGGAAGGGTATGAGGCTTCCTTCTCTCCATGAGGACACAGAGAAATTGTATTGAATTAGCCCTGATTGTCCCTGGGGAATGCCCATATTGGAGAGGTAAAAATAATGGATCCATGCATTAGTAGATGCTCCAGACTGTCACCCAACCCACCCACCATGACCCACTCTTGCAGGAGCTGGGATCTACCTGTGTTGGAGTTTGCACGGGCCACTGGAATCCAGCCTTCTCCATCTCTTGGAACCAAACCAGTTCCACAGCCTTGGGGGGGAGGCTCCTTCACAACCTCAGAGAAAGGGGCTGGATGGGACCCTAACTCTACAAGACAGGAACATCTCAGTAAATCCCAAACTAAACTGCTCCTCCTGCAGGAACACTCCTTCAAACACCTGTCCCTGAAGGGAGCTTTGACTCCAAGGCATGACAAAATGAACACTGTCAATAGCTCCTAGCTGATGCATTAGTATGACTGCATGGTCAATTCCGAACAATTCTTACTCCATAAGAAGTATTGCCAACTCCAAGCATTCAATAATCAGGAGGGTTTTTTTAAACTAATAAGTTGTTGGTTCTTTTTATTTGCCTTCTGGATTTTGAACCTTTTAGGGTGCACTTGGGCCGCATTTTCAAGCTTTTCTGTGCAACCACAAGGGTTAGAAACTTATTTTTCATTTAATGAAAGCCGAGATTCTCCTGTATTCACTTGACTCCAGGAGCTGGAGCATTAAGAATAACACCAAATATTGCAAAATCAAATATATAATGCTCACTCTCTTGAGATGTCCTAAAAGATCCATAGTTATGGTTGCATTTAACTTTCCACTCCCTTAACGAGGCATAACAATTCCCAGCCATAGACTCAAACTGGACTGTTCCACTTTTGACAAACTGGAATGTCTAGGTCTTTGTCCCACTCCTGACATCTCACAGAAAGCTACACATAGGACTTTGGACATTTTTGAACATTTTGATTGTAATGCAGAGATGGACCTGAGCCACAGGGTGACAGATTCTGGGCTCTCCCTACTGACACCTCTTAGTACTTTACTCTGCAATTAGACTTCAGTGGGATTTCTTGTGGAGTAAGGTGCTACCCAGCTATGATGATAGGCCCCAAAGTTTGGATCAGGACCCAAAGTTCCTGGGTTCTGTACCTTTTAGAGAGCTTGCGCCAGGCATGAAGTCCAGATCCAGATCTCCAGAGATCAGAGATTTTTGGATCTAGGTTTTGGTTAAGACCCTTTTTTTAATATAATGCAAATTTAAGAGTATGAGATGAGAGGTTGGAAAGAATAGATTGTAATTAGTTAATTCATTTTCCGATTCAGGTAAATTTGAATTCCAGCTGAAAACTGAATTAAATCATTCCTTGATAGAGATTTGTCACTTACTTTAAAGGGACTTTTATTTTTTACAATAGGTTAGGGTTTTTGTAAAGAGAAAACACAGGACTGGAAAGAGCTCTTACTTCCCAGCACAGACTGGCAGATGCAGCCTTGAAACAGGAAACCTAAGAGCCGTAATGTTCTTCTGTGTGAAAATCAAGGTCACTGATGAATTTGAGGACAGGAAGGTGAGAGGATCAATCATGTCTCCAGCAGAAGCAAAGAGGTGTGCCTGCTCTCTTTAACACGAAACGCAAGGAATACAGGAGGTAGTTACAGGAAGATAGTGTCTGCAGTGATAAAGCATCCTGTAAACCTTGCAATTCTGTGCTTCGGCGAAGTATGACAATACTGCAGCAGCAGTGGCACATGCCAAATTTGATCGACAGTTAGCCATGGAGAAGAGCGAGTGCAGGAATGGAAGGGCTGCCATCCACTCCTTGAAGCTCGACCGTCAGGCACTGATATATGCTGCTGCTGCTAACGCAGTTATGATTTACCAGGGAGTTATGCGACAGCGCAGCTCCTCACATAGGGAGAGTGGGAACAAACTAGTGACTCCAGGTACACTCAGGTTTCAAGATTAACAGCAACAGCAGAGTCGACTGCACTGCAGCCACAAAGACAGCTGCAGAAATCAGGTCATGGGATTTGGCACAGATAAGTAACCAGAGTTCAGATTTTTCTCCGAAGCTAATCCAAATCTCTTGGATCTACTTAATTAGGCAGGAAATCTCAGAACAACAACTTTCCTCATGGCATTTTGGCAATTCCAGTTCTAGTCCCTGCAGGAATTTGTAGGCTTGAAGGCAACACAAAAATTAAAAATATTCGGGGTGGGAGGGAGAAATTTACCAAGCTTTTCAGAACATCAGAAATGGTTCATTGTGTGAGCTGGCGCAAACCATCCCAGTTTTCCTTTAATATCAAAGCACTTGACCTTGATTCACTGATTCTCATTTTTAAAAGTCAGCAAAACCAAAGCATCTAACGTACAACCGTTATTTTCTATCCTAAATCCAGGAAATACTATACTGCTTCAGATAGCACAGTGTGATAGCAGTTGGGAGATGAGATCAGCATCCTTATCTCAGCGATTTCTGCTTGAAAGCAAGTCATACTTGGCATCGTCGTAAGGCAAGATCAGGACATAACCGACAGAACTTTCAGTGACTCTTCTAACTTGGTAGGGAAGCTTAAACCAATCAAAGCTTCACTGAAAATGTGTCATGCTGACGGGAAGGGAGGCATCAAACTGGTCCTTCTGAAGATGCTGATTTCACCCTGACAATCGAGCCGGCGTCCAGGCCCAATTCGGCTGTGTAGTGGGACCCTTGCACAGATCCCTAACCCTCTCCGTTTCCTCGTCTGAAGAATGGGCATAAAACAGTTACCAAGAAACTCTGCTGGGCCAGGATAGTCCTGCCGCTCTGGTCAGCCAGCTGGGAAAATGAGGGGGAGAAAGCAGCAAAGAGGAAGTAGAGGATATGGGGGCAGGGTTTTGTTGTTTATAAATTCCATGCCTCCTGGATTGGAGTGGGGACTTTACTAGGGTTATCTGCAGGCAGAAAGATGGCAGCTAATAGCTAATTAGCTAATAGCTACTAGCAGAAGGCAGCTAATAGCAGGGCCCTGCGGGGGGATGGGTACCCTAAACAATGGCAGGGAGAGAAAAACCTGGCTCATTCCCAGGGGAGGGAGACAAGTGAGGGAAAAGCTTTAAGGCCCCCTTGGTGGACAGAGAGTGGGGGAGGAGGCCCCTGCCCCCCAGCCCCTAGTTGAAAGTCTCCTGAAGTTGCCAGAGGCTAGGAATAGGCCTGCTAGCTAAGGGGAGGGGAGGGGAGGGGCTGAGGAAGGAGGGTTTTTTTTAATGATCTCATAAATCAAAATAACTAAAACAAATAAAAACTTAAGTCCCTCACTCTCTGAGATGCTTCCACAAAGCTCCCCGTGGCCTAAATAGCTCCAATCCCATCCCCGTATAAGAAGGTTCAGCTCCACTAGAGCATATAGGAGTTGTCTGCGTACACCACAGCAGAATTAGACCAGCCCCGTCATGGGCCTGGGGCTTTATTTTAAAATATTAACCCCGCGTTTCTCATCATTCAAGGGGAGAAGAGCAGTTTGATACGTTCCTTCAGTAAACCCCAATATTTCTCTAGCACCATTTCCATCATTGGAAAGGTAACAGGTAAAGGCTTTGGCCCGAACTACCAGAGAGCCTGCTGCTCCCTGGGCCGTGACACCATGCTTGAGCAGAGGCACTTGTGCTGAAGCCCCGCAAGTCCATATGTATACACGGCCTGGCATTCTCAGTAGGAGCCTGGCACAGGTTGCACTAGCCCTTTAAGAGGAAGCATGGTCCAGTGCTCCTGTGACTCATCAGTTGCCGCCCAGTTAGGTTTAAAAGAGGGTACCTGGACCCTAAAGGGTGAGTTAGGGCTGCTTGCGTGCCCAGGTGGGAGGAGTGAGGAAAGGGGCAGGTGAGAGCTGCCTGAGAGAGACAGATTCTGCAGAGAGCAGACAACTGTGCAAGCCCTACCTGGGAAGAGGGAGGAATTGGCTAGGAGGCTGTGGTAGAGGGGCTAGTTTGCTGACTGTCCTGAGCAAGAGAGCCAGGAGCCAGCAGAGGCGTTAGTTTTCTGACCTTTCTGAATTGAAGAGCCAGTGTTGGGAGGCTAAGGGCTGAGTTGTTAGACCGTATTTGTGTAGAAGACTCTTGGGGGAGTAGCTTGGAGAGTGGGGGCCTGGAAGAAGAAGAGAAACTGGGAACAGAGTGCTCCTGAACTCAAAGGGATGTGCCCTGGAAGTGATGCCCCAGGAGAAAGGAATGGAAAATTGCTGTTGTACCTTTATGTGTACTGTGGGTTTGATGGGAATGCTTTTCCTACACGGGCTTGGGGGAATGATTGCACTGGTTGCACATGAATCAATTGTGTCCAGGGTGGGACTTTGTACTGAACATTGAGAGAGGGTTCCTTCCTTGGACATAGCAGCCCCTGTGGGTTTGGAATTGGCTCCACACTCTGGAGCCAGCAGAAAGGGAGACAGACAGATGCACCCAGACCCAATGCACACACCTCTGTCTGCTGTGCTGTTCTGGCTGCAGAACTGAAAGGGAGATGAAAGTGAGGCTTTGCACTGGGGAGAGGGGGAGAGCACAGAGCCCCTGGAACATTTCAAGGGACAGGACATCAGGCACACCTTGGTCTGAGGTAGCTCAGATCTTCAGGGCAAGCTTCAGGGCTCATGCAGGACTCCGAGCTTTTGAAAATGAAGAGGGGAATTGGGGATTGTGGGAAGAGAATGTTGAGCTTTGAAGAAGAGCTCCTCCCTCATAACATTTAGCCCAGCCTGGGTTGGGGCACTCACCGGAATGTGGGAAACCCCCAGTTCAGGTCCCCCCTCTGCCTGATGCAGAGAAGGGTTTGAACAGGGATCTGCCACCTCTCGGCTAAGTGCCCTAATCACTGGGCTATGGGCTCTTCTAATGGCCCTTAATCCCTCCTGCTGAAGCTGCTCCACTATGGATAAACAAACCGACAGTAGAGCAGGGGGACTGGACCTGGGTTTCCCCTATCTGGGGTGAGTGTGCTACCCACCAGGCTACAGAGCCAGACATGTTTTCTCTTCCCACGCCTGCCCCCACGCCCTTATACAAAACTCTCTGGATAAATAATTGGCGCTGCTTCAACGGGAGAGACAGAGGGAGCCCCACCTCAGACTATCCCATAGCCTGGTGACTAGGGCACTCATCTGAGAGGTGATAGCTCCCTGTCCAAATCCCTTCTCCGCATCAGGCAGACGGGGGCTTGAAGCAGGGGCATGGGCAGCACGTGAACTGTCTGTTGGGGGAGGCTAGCCCTCGGCTCCACCCCTTCTACCAGAGGCCCCACCCCTCCCCTGCCAGACCCCAGAGCCCCCCGCACCGTGGCCAGTGCCTCCCCCGCCACAGCCCCAGACCACCGACAGCCCCAGTTCCCCTGACCCCAGCACCCCCAGCCCTGGAGCGTCAGCATGGCCCCAGCACCGGAGTGCCAAGAGGGCGGCACCCAGCCCCAGTACCCCTAGCCCTGTAGCGCTGTGCGGTGCAAGCACTGGCCCCAGCCACGCCAAGTCCCAACCACAGGCCACCCTAGCCCCAGGCGGGGGGGAAAGTGGGAAGCCAGAGGGGTCCCAGGGGTGGAGCTTGGGCAGGGGCTGTTCAGTGAGGCTTAGCCTCCCCCAGCCTGTGATACCCACCACCTGTGAGCAGGGGTCTCCCACATCCCTGGTAAGTACCCTGACCGCCAGACTAAAAGTTAGGAGAGACATGGCGACTTGCAAGAAATACCTTGGGCCTTGACTCCAGTGGAGGGTTCACAGCTGAGAATCCCAAATGGAAAGAGGCAGTGAACTCCCTAAGAGAGGCAGGGTTTGGGACACGCTCTCTCTCCTTGGCATCTCCCCCTGGCTAGCTTGGGTGGGACATCACCTACTGTGTTGGCTTTTGTGAATCCCATTCTTAGGTGCCTCTCTCCTTCCACTGATTGTATCGCAAGCCTGAGTGCCTAACTTCAGGCTCTGTGAATCCCAGTGATTGTCTAAGCATCTAAGTCCCTTTGCGAATCTAGCCATCAGATCTTATTCAGTTCAAGCTTCACAGGAGTCTTGACTTACTGTGGACTTCATGGTTCATCCCTGACTAAAAGTCACAGCATTTCAGTAATTTCCTAGCAGCCTGCTCTAAGTTTCCCTATAATTTAAACACAAGGCATATTTTCTAAGTCTTAACATTCGCTGTTGTGTATTTTTGCATAGCATCCTCCACACACTCACTTCTTGCCTGTCTGTCTGCCTATAAACAGAGTGATAGAATTAGATTCTGACTAGTTGTCTGAGTGCTGACTGTCACTCGAATCTGCTCCACCCTTATCACACAACAAGGGTCATTCAGGGACAATAACTGCCAGGGTGGAGAAGTCAGGGTTCTAAGATTCTAACTAAGTCAGAAGATGGCCACATTCTGATCTCCGTTACAGCCATGTAAATCCAGAATAATCCCATTGCTGTTGTTCCTGATTTACACTAAGTAACGGAGGCCAACCCTAATTTAGTAGAGGGATTAATAAACTTCTCTCTTTCTCTAATTTCTGGGATTGTATTTCTTTCTGCATCAGACTTCCTTCCCAGTCTGGGTTTGCTCATTCACTTGATCTACCTTCCTAGGCTAATGAACTTTGAAACAAAATGTTAAAAAGAAAAAAGCAAGTGAGTTTGCACATGTATTGCTGCTCTGTTCATTACATGTCCTCCTGGGTGGGATATGGAATCACTTGTGCCTTGTGCCATCTTGTGGAAGCATGTTGGAACTACAAGCACATCTTTCAAACAGAATTTTCCTTGCCCAAGAATCATGAAACAAAAAAAAAAGGCCTTTGGTTCAAAGACTCAGCTGCTGTAAAATGGATATTTAATAAATACATACTTCAATCCAATATTAATCCTGGCTGGGAAGAAGTGAGATAAAACAGTTTAAAAGGTTTATTAGTTGCTACCACATTACAAACTCTTGTGGAAAATTCACAAGACCTACCTGCAGTAAAGAGGGTTAAAGCACCTTTATATCTTCCAGATCACACAGTGAAATTCCTACCATGGTGCCTTATTTTTGTTCCAAAGAGCTGATACTTTCATTTAGATTGGGGGGGGTGCGGAGGGGAACAATCATTTGTCTAAAGTATGTCACATTAGCAACATCTACCCATTTTCTGGCTCATTGACAATCGCTGGTACTTACTGTAATATTCTGAGAGTTTGTTTGATTTATGGAAGATTTCAAACTCTTTGGAACCCTGTATCTTACATGTTCTGTAAAGCTCCTTGCACTGTTTCACTCTACATAAATGGTAACGACATTAGGTAGGGTCAGTAACTGTAGGGAACAACTGCTTAATGGCAATTTAATGTGTTTATAAGGCTATTTTCTAACTCACATCATTTGCTTCCAGAGAATAATCTGGCTCTTAGCCTTAAATCTGTAATCTTTTAATTCTTACCTTGACATACACACACAGGGCCAAATTCAGAGATAAAGGGATATAAGGTGAATGCTCCTAAGTAGGTCTAAGGGAGCCTAAACTGATGTAATTTACAGGCTTAGGAGCCAATGGAGTTGTGAGTTACACCAGTTTAAATGCACCAGACCAAATTCCTCCCAAGCTCATGGTAACTCCATGGAGTTATATCCAAGACCAACTTCCCACAATTGGGCTTACTTATACCCTTTTACATACCACCTGATCTGGCCCACTGTTCCAGACACAAGTTGTTGTTAATGGCACATAGAAAAATACACAGCTTCCACTGTTAAAATAAATCTAGATCTTGCATTACCACTTTTATTGTACATCAAGAAAATGCTGACTGATGCTGCAAGGTTGTGATCCCTCTTTGCTATAATGGAGCTGAGTGCAGTGTACATGGGTAGATGCACAAGTGTGAGTGTGTCTGTGTGGACATATCGGTGGATGGAGCTGGATGAGCATATGAATTTATTACTGGTGGTCAAATAATATGAAATCAATTCATTGAGTTGTTCATGAACATGAAAACTGGGTCTTGACTGGACCTGTTTGTAGCCTTTTTTGATTTGCTGTTCAGGAACATTTATATGGCCAAAATATTCTTCCTATGAATATTCAGAAAGAGAATTTCAGGCCTGGAACTGAAATTCATTTAATCAAGAAAAAAAACTGTATAGGGCTAGATTCTGATACCCTTACTCAAGCTGAGTAGTATCTTACTGAACAAGTGCTTCCACTGAAATCAACAGGACTCTTGCAGTGCAAAGTGCTATTCAATACGAGTAAAGATATTTAGGGAGCAAAACAAATTCATTTCAGGCAGAAGTAATTTGTCCATTCAGGGAACAAAAACACTACCATGTGACTTCAGCAACCAATAACAAATCTTGAATAGCAAATTCCCAGCAAGAAATCGTCAAGTGACTATTTATTGCATTTGGTCTGTGAATGTGGGTTGCAAATACATTCATAAAAATTATTAGTTGAGCATAAGTCTGGTGGGGACTGAAAAGGGGGGAAAGTTCATGAATTCCTTTTACATTCCTTCCTTCCTCTTTTATTTTATTTTTTTAATTTCAAAATTCAGAATATCTTAACCTGCTTTCTCTATGCCTGATCAAAAAGTAAGCGGGAAATTTTGTCAACATTTCTTCCACATCCGCTTTCTCTTAATTTCAAAATTTCATTGAAAAACTTTTACCAGTTCTATTTGGATAGTTTTGACTAATGAATAAATCATGTTCTGCTTGCAGATCATAGAATCATAGAATATTAGGGTTGGAAGTGCTTCACCACCCTCCTAATGAAATAGTGTTTCCTAATATCCAACCTAGACCTCCCCCACTGCAACTTGAGACTATTGATCTGCAACAGGAGCTAAATGAATCAGATTGGCTGATCTGTGTAGATTGATCAGCTCTT
>NW_020664413.1:6359366-6375797 GCF_002925995.2 Terrapene triunguis
GGCCAAGGGAGAGGGGCGGCACCTGCGGCAATTCGGGGGCGGCAAGTCCCTCACTCCCTCTAGGAGCGAAGTACCTGCCGCTGAACTGCCGCCGCCAATCGCGGCTTTTTTTTTTTTTTTTTTCGCTTGGGGCGGCAGAAATGCTGGAGCCAGCCCTGGTCCACACTCCGCTCTTCCCACCTCATGGTGCAGTGTGGAGGAAGCATTTATTGCCCCTGCCTCTGTTATAGCTGTTCTGGGGATAGATAGAAAACCTCAATCTACAAAGCCTTCATCCACCAGCAACACACTCCCTCAGTAAGCTGCTATTAAAGGCAAGCCTGCTCTGCAATATATTGTTGCCATTTCCCTGAAAGGATTCTGATATTTCAAGCTCTTCTCTTTTTTCTTTCAATAGTTTGCCACAGAAAAAATGTAAAACTCTTTCCTTTCTCAACAGTCACGCGGGCTGAATTGGCTCCACTATGGCAACTCTTAAAAGTTGTTATCCACATCTTACATCCCATTTTCTTGTACAGAGACTAAGATCGGCTCAATTTCTTCCCAGTGTAATTTCAGCTCCAACTGCATCTGCGGCTGCTACACAGACTGGGAGCATCTCTTTGATTCTTGTCTGTTCCAGACTCGCTTTGAGGCAGACCAGAAAGAAAACTCCAGCTCAGAACGCTCACCTGGTTCTTTTCATTACGCCAACTGCTCGGCTTCCATTGGAAGAAGTTTGAATTTAAAACCTCCTTTGGAGGCCTGATTTCAGGGGTCAGTTTTAAACGTTTTTTAAACTCATGATAAAAGAGGCTGAGATTACAGCCCTGGAAAATGAAATGCTACTAGTGCTACAGAACAAACATTGTATGGCCAGAGCAAGTTTCCCAGACACTATACCATTCTGCCAATCTGCTTCAGCCTTCGCTGGCTATTGGGGGTGCTTATTGCCATAGTACCATAACTATGGTACGGGGTAGTCAATTATTGTTTGTCAAGGTCCAAATTTCTTGGTCAAGTTATCGTCAAGGTCCAGACTCCAGAGAAAATAATTTAAAAATAATTACAATGATAATAAGGAAATAAAAACATTTTGGGGTCTGTTCAAAAGCATCTGGCAGTCTGGATTTGGCCCACGGTCCACCAATTGACTACCCCTGCTGTAGCATCTAAGCATCTCATGGCCTTTTAACATATTTATCCTCACAACATCCAAACAGATAGGGAAGTGGTATTACCCACATTGTACAGAAGGGGAACTGAGGCCCAGAGAGGCTAAGTGACTTGTCCATGATCGCCCAGGAAATCTATGGCAGAGCAGGGACTTGAGTTGATGCCTCCGAAGTCCTGGGCTAGAATCCTAATCTCTAGCCCATCCTTCCTTTGATTTGGAGGGCCCACTTGTAGGAGCCAGTAGGGTTTTCCGTTATTGTGATCCTTGGCTTCTCTCCTGAGGCTACCAACTGTGGCAGCTGAGGTGCGGTGGTGTCTTTGCAGTGTAGACACGTGTCCACTAGCAGCCGAACTGAGACCCACCAACTCAGTCAGATGATCTTTGACTGGAGCTGAATCTCTCACCTAGGGATGACACGGTTGCTCCTTTTTGACCTGAGCGTCTAGTCAAATTTCAGGGTTCTGTGGATGTTCCAGCTGAGAGTAGAAATTGGTGATACTCAGTTATTTTTGTACAGTTTTGTTTATTTACAAAGAATGTACAAAGTGCAGTGTTTCTGAATGCAGAAGGACCCAAGAGCAAAAGGAGCAGTTTCTTAGCTTATATCCCCAAAAGTGTTATCCATGTACTAAGTACAAAAGAACTTGGCCAGAACAGGTCAAATCAAAGAGTGGGTGCACTCGCTAGGAAAATCACTGCTAGGTGGAAGACTGGGTACAGACAGTCATGTGGAAGGTGTGGATCACAGCATGGCCCCAAACAGTGTGTTACCTTTGGGAAACTCTGTCATAAATGTGGGTAAAATAATCATTTTGCAAAATTCTGCAGATCCCAAATGCAGGAGAGTCAAGTGTGTTCAGTTAAAGACAATCTGGTTGAGGAATTTTTCATAGACATTCTGGGATCTAGCAAGCCTGATAAGAGGGACTGGAACCTGCCTATGACAGTGAATGGAAAAATTATTCCATTGAAACTGAACAGCGTTCAGGTTAATAGTCTGCCTGAACAAGATTATGAAAATAAGACCAAAACTGAGACCAACAAAAATAAAAGTCACTGGTTATTCTGGAACAAATATACCAGTGAAGGGGAGATGCCTTGCTAGCATCAACACCAAATTTAGACCTGGCTGCATGTGAGAAACTGGTCAAATGGATGCTCTCACTACAAGATCATACTGAACCTACCTATGAGGCACTCTTTCAGGAATATCATGACCTGTTTCAAGAGTTGGTTTGCTTGAAGGGTGAACATAGAATCCAAATAAACAAGCAGGTCTCTCCGGTTATCCATCAATGTAGAAAGGTGTCATTTGCACTCCGTGATAAACTCAAGGCTGAGCTTGCAAGGATGGAAGCAATGCAAGTAATACAAAAATTGGAGGAGCCAACAGAATGTGTGATCTCCCTCATCATTGTGGAGAAAGGTAACAGCCAGCTACACATATGTTTAGTTCCCAGAGACCTCAACAAGGCTATAAAAAGAGAACATTTCAAACTACCAACCTGAGAAGAGATTATTGATCAATTTCCAAATGCTCAATATTTCAGTAAATTGGATGCATCCTCAGGTTTTTGGCAGCTAAAATTAACTGAAAAAAGCTCAAAGCTATGTACATTTACTACCCCATTTGGAAGATATAGATTGTTACACTTACCCTTTGGCATAGCTTGAACACCAGAAGTGGACCACAAAACTATACATATGGGCTATGAAAATATTAATGGTCTTGACACCTCAGTAGATGACATCATCATCTGGGGCTCAACGAAAGTGGAGCATGATCATTGACTTCGGGAAGTTCTGGATGCATGTCTGTTTAGACAATAAGCTGTTTCGGAACAGGACTGTCTCTTATTTCATGTTTGTACAGTGGGATCTGTAACTGCAAACTATTCATTTTTTTCCTGTCCTATCAGAAATTCCTGAGCCAAACTCACGTTATATTCTGTAGAGACCAAATCCTACGAGGTGTGAGAACACGTTGGCTCCCACTGGAATAAGCTCCCGGTAAAGGTCCCAAATACTGCACTTTACAACATTGCTACTAACATACGTGGGATACGTACTGTAGAACTTTGTAGGGTTTGGGGGTTATAGAGAAAAACAAGGTAAAAGAATAATGCTGTTGACAGCCCTTATGGAAAAGTTATATTGAAGCAAATATGGATGAAACTAATGGGGCTTGATAGAAAGCAAATAGGGTTTTATAGAGACTACTCTAAAAACCTGTAGACTATTGTTAAGAATGATCTGCTTCCTATAGTATATTTAATCCAGCCTATAGTCCTGCCATAGAATTCTACAGGATGGGTACATGATTCCTATCACCTGATTGTTTCCCTCTGTAAACTTCTGAAAGCCCTCCTCAATGGGGAAGGAAGGGAAACAGCTTCTGCTTCAAAAAACACATTGAAGTTCCTCTCGTAAAGTGCTGTATCAGGCAGGTGGATCAATAATAAATAAAATTATCCCTTCTGTTCCCTAAAATTACTACTAGAATGTGACTCAGACTATGTGTGGATTTATGTAGGAATGTAAGGGAGTGAGGGGCCCTGGGATCTGGACATCTAATTCCCTTGGACTCCTTTGTCACCAATTGGCATCATCAGTCTCTTCAAAGAGGTCAAGGACTAAATGGGCCATGGAGACTGATGGGGGAGCCCCCGGGAGACATGGGCATACTCCTTCCATGATGGGATTGAGGCATATCAGTGGAGGCAATGTGGGGAAACTTGCACTGCTTCCAGGGATGTTAGTAGCTCAGATTACCTGTACTCCTGATGATGGTTGAATTTATTTTTCCTTAAGAGAAGGTAAACTCGGAGGCCTGAAATGGATTGAGGTGACAGACTCTTCAGTGGTCAAGGTTGTTCTGTCTAAACACTTTGCAGTGATCTTAGAGGATTTTCCTAATAACACTTAACCATCGGTAAACAACACCAAAAAGTCCTATCTTTGTTTTCTATCAGGGCTTTGTTAGAGGATAATATTTGTACTTGCATTTGTCTTTTCAGTTTCTTGGTGCTTGTGTTTGCTCTTTATTTGTCTGAATGTCAGAAGGGAGTAAAAGAGAGATGCTGTCTTATACATGCTAAAAAAATACAGTAAAAAAGAACCTACCCTCTTTCTTTCCATTGAATGTTTGGATATGTTAATTCTTGAATATATTAGAAATGCACAGTACACTGTAAGAAAAGTGCATGTGATAAACCAAGCAACACATTCAGGTCTGGTCCTCAATGGAGTTACAACAGGGATGGGCATGGTCCTTTGTGACAGAAAGCATCTGCCCTGCTAATGTTTTCTACTGTTCAATCAAATTCTGCATCCTGCATAATAAGACATTTTGTGGCACGTAGACAATTCAGAGCCCTGCCTGGGACTGTGTTAATGGCCACGGGGCTATGGTATTTCACAGGGAGACCATTGCGAATTCCATACACATTCTCTCACCTGGGAAAATACTTCACCCTTGTTCATGTGCGGATCAGTCAGGGTCATCATGGTGAATTCTGAAATGACCTTGGAACTGCGGAAACAAAGCCTTTGAATAGGGATGGGTGTGGTTTGCTTGATAGTCACTCATGACCTGGATGGAAAATCATGATGAAACCAGTTCTTTTATGGGGAACAACAAAACCTTGACTCTTCCAATGTGCTGATTTACTATGGAATGTTACAATGAGTGCTGGTCAGAGAGTGGTCTCTATTCCCCGGTCCTAGTCCCATCTCATAGATTACAATCACAAAAGGATATGGCCTTGTGACACAGCCAGGATCTCTATCCACTGAAAGTAGTGGCTATTGATAAACAGAAAGCTAGTAACCTATTGCTGCTGCTTCTGTAAATTGAATCCCTTAATACTGAAATTCAATCATGAGGGATTGCACTTGGTTACTATGAACAAGTTCCTCCACCATTTTTTGTGTTTAGGACAGGTTCCATGTGGACTAGCATCCCTCTGTTGTGCTGCCGGAGTATATAGATTGAGCATTAGTGAGGTAAGGAGAGGCAGGACAAATCCATGCTGGTCAAAGGTGTCCCAGGAAGTCAGTTTTAGTAGATTATATAAGGAACTCAGTTCTTTTCCTGAAAATGTTTATCAGGGCATTGGTCTTGTTTGTCGTTGTCTTATTATTTGTACTACAGTGGCACCTGAGGTCTCAGCCGAGATTGGGATCCCATGGTGCCAGGCACTGGATAGAGCTGATTGAAGAACAGGATTTCTTCCCCCACAGGAAATGCTGATATTTCTACATTTGTATTCATCCCAATTTGGGACAAAAAGTAAAAATATTGCAACTTTTCTCGGGATGAGAAGTTCAGAAAAATTACAAATTGGAAATGTCAAAATGTTTCATTTCCGGTCAGTTCAACATTAATTGTGTCCTCCTTAGCTACTGTGGTGCCTCGTGGGAATTATAGTTCAGGTGCCTCTCATCCCCATTCTTACTGATGGGTCAGACTCCTTACCCAGACGCCATCTCCCATGATGCACTGTGGTAGCTCTGTCAAAGGGGAGACCACAGTGCATCGTGGGAGATATAGTCAAGCCAGGATGCCCAATCTGCTCTAGCACATATATATACACAGTGAGAGACAGTCCCTGCTCCCAAACGATTCACAATCTAAATAGATAAGACAGATGAGTGATGGGAGGGGAAACAGAAGGACAAAGAGGGTACTTAATTTGCCCAAGGTCACACTGAGCTGGGAGAGAGCCCAGGTCTCCTGATACCCATTCCATTGTCCTGTCCACTAGAGACCACACTGCAGTCCCTAAATTCTTCTACCTGCTCCCTTGAATGAGATACAGAGATTGGGTATCATTGTCAGTTTCCATGTAGGCAGGCCACACTTCTGATAGGTCCAGTTATGCATGTCAGTTTTGGGTTGACTCCCATACATTGTTAGTATCCAGAAAAATGAAACCCCCAGTGGAAAATTTTCTTTGCAGATCCTTGCAAGAGGTAGGGTACAGAGGAGAGACTGGGCTTGAAATTTAAGTTCTGCTCTCCACGCTATCTGCCTTTTACCCTCTGGATGGGACGCCTTCCAAAGAGGGTAGAATTTCAGAACCAAATTCCCTTATTATGGGCCCACTCCTAGAATTTGGTTCATCTGTTTTTCCCCTTTAATCATCATAATTAACATTTAATTAACAAATCATTCAAACTGATTTACAACTGTGCTTTCAGCACGAGGATCCTGTAATACGACATACCATGTTTAGCTACGTGACTCATAATTTTAGCCCAAACTGCTGCACGAGAATTAAGCACTGCCCTCAATAGCCATCATTTTTTGTCCATTAGGGCTGGGCAAATAACTTTATCATACATTGTGTATTTGGCTTTCCCATGTCCTTTCAATTCAATGATTGTCTCTTAACAGATGGTAATTTTCTTCAATTTATTCCTTATAAGGAATTATTTGCTGAATAATTTTAGTAAATGATTCATAGTCAATAGTTTTCTCCTGTGGGTAGATTACTTCATAATGGTCCAGTATGGCATTTCTTGCACCTTCCCCTGAAGTCTCTGGGTCTGGCCACCACCAGAGAACAGGATAATGAACTGGATGGGCCACTGTTCTGATCAAATACAGCAATTCATATGTTCTGAAATTCATTGAGAATATTTGATTTTCAAATTTTGAAATTCCACCTGTTCCCACTGCTCACATAGGTCATATGGCTTGTTTATTCCCTTGATTGGGTGAGCATAATGCTTAGAATCAGGTTTCCAGAACAAATAAACATGTTGAAATTTGGTTTCCCTCAAATATTCTGTAACCTTCTCATTAAAATATGCTGCTTTGGAACCACATGAGACAGATGCTAGACAGGTCTTTATATGCACTACTGGAAGTTGCTCAGATATCAGGGTAATGGGCCTAGTTTAAGAACCAGGATACTATAGAATTCTGTCAATAAATTCATTGACTAGACTAGTCGAGGAAAGTGAACGCACAAGGGATGCTAGCCCACTTGAAGCAAATTTATTTTAAAACTCAAACAAATATTTGCAGAGCATTTCCTGCAATATTTGTCCAGTTCCAGTCATCAAGTGGATTGACTGCCTGTGAGCTGAACAAAGGTCTTTGCTCCTGTATCTTCTATTTCCTTCGTTTCTCTTTGTGTCTGAGGGTAAAACAGAAGATTTTGTAATATCTCCAGTTATTTATTTATTGATATGTCAGCTGGTGAGTGAAATTCTGCAAGGATGATCCTCTTAAAGTCTTCCTACTTACTGAAGAGAATGTGTGTCAGAGTCAAAACCGGGCTCAGAAAAGCACAGCCAACATTAAGGCTACAACTTGCCTACCCAAGCAGCTCTGTCGTGTCCTCCATAATGGTCCACAAATGTCATGGTTGAAAACAATGACCAGAATAGCCAATTTTATCTCCAAGCAATTTCCTTCCCCAAGTAATAAGGTGACATTAGTCTCTTGAAACCCCCTGGATCAGAGGCTGCTGAGGAGCATCGTTCTCAGTCTTCACAATGTGTAGATATTTACTTCTACCGCCTGGATGGAATGACGAAAATTTGTCACCCAACAGCACTAATACTGGGTCATGGAGACTGCCATCTACAGAGTTGAACTGTTAATACCTAGTGACCATGATTATAAACAAAAACTAAATAAGTCAATGGGAGCATGTAGGTGCTCAGAACTTTTGAAGATCAGGCCAGCTATTTAAGTGCCTAAGTAGGGATTTAGGGCCATATTTTCAAAGGTATTTAGGCACCTACAAGTGCCTAGTGGAAAGTCAATGTGAGTTAGGTGTCTAACCTGTTTAAGCACTCTTGTAAATCCCAAGTGCCTATCTGCATCTTTAGGTGCCTAAATACCTTGACAATCTGGCCCTTAGAAACCTAATTTTAGTCTCCTAATCTTGACTAGTATATGCACACAATAAATATTAGTTATGGTCCTCGTGGCCATTTTCAGCATTAACTGTGACCCATAACCGCTCCAGATTTTTGGCGGAAATTCGGCAGCGGGTCCTTCACCCGCCGCCGAAGTGCCCCGAAGACGCGGAGCAGAAGGACCCCTGCCGCCGAAATCATCCGATTAGACCTAGAACTACCCAAATATGTAAGTAGATCAGGAAATGTCTAAAAAGACGCGATTCGGTTTATTTCTTTTATTTTCTGTGAGGCTTGTGAACTCCTCTGTGCAAACCCCAGATGCTTTTGTTTTGCTTGTAACCTTTAAGCGGAACCTCAAGAGAGCGATCTTGATGCTTAATTTTTGTAACTGTGTCTTTTAAGATCTAGCAAAAAGCCTAAATTCCAGATGTATTTTCTTTCTTTTTGTTCTTAATAAAACGTACCTGTTTTAAGAACAGGATTGGATTTTTGATGTCCTCGTTGGTTTGTGCATGTTGTTTAATTAGCTGGCGGCAACAGCTGATTTCCTTTGTTTTCTTTCTCAGCTCTTCCCTGGGGAAGGGGCGAAAGGGCTTGAGGGTACCCCACAGGGAAGAATTCCCAAGTGCGCCTTCCTGGGTCCCAAGGCGTTTTTGCATTTGAGTGGTGGCAGCCTTTACCAAGCCAAGGTCAGAGAAAAGCTGTAACCTTGGGAGTTTAATACAAGCCTGGAGTGGCCAGTATTCATTTTTACAATCCTTGCGGGCCCCCACCTTCTGCACTCGAAGTGCCAGAGTGGGGAATCAGCCTTGACAAATGTGCTTTAATTTTTTATTTTCTCATTTCTTTTTCTTATTTATTTATTTATTTATTTATTTAGCATAACGCATGTTTAATTTTCTGACTCTGTCCCACTGTTTGGGAAAACATTCTTGTGCAAGTTTTTTTTCAATTGGGATGAACGTATTCTAGCAATCTACATAGGTTGTTTCACTGGTATGAAAGTGATTCTAGTAGATCCCACAGGTGTATAATCAACTGCTGAGAGGTTCCCCTCTGTAATTACTACTATGGGAAGGTTCATCATTGAGCTAAGAATGGAAACATGAGAAAACAGCTAGGCATATGCATGGTGAGGTTTCATTTGGTATGTACAGGGAATGAATGCCTGAACATTAAGCAACCAAATTGCTTGACTCTTATGATTGAGATTATCTTGCCTTCTTTCTTAGAGACTGGTTTTAACATATCCCTGTTGAGAATCAATAGATTTTCGTGCTTTTGCATCATGCAGTTTATAATGTTGGAAACAGGATCCTGATGCCCTAATGAATGTCCTGGTTGGGCTGCAAACATGACCTAATGCGCCAGTGATGAAGAGATGCCCAGTGAGTTAAGCTTTGCCATAGCCCCTACACGGTTCCTTGGCTCTGAGAGCCAAAATCCTCGGCAGGTTTAATAAGGGGGAGGGATCGCTCAGTGGTTTGAGCATCGGCCTGCTAAACTCACGGTTGTGAGTTCAATCCTTGAGGGGGCCACTTAGGAATCTGGGGCAAAAATCAGTACTTGGTCCTGCTAGTGAAGGCAGCGGCCTGGACCCGATGACCCTTCGGGGGGTCCCTTCCAGTTCTATGAGATAGGTATAATGTGCACAATCCAACATAGCGCTTTAAGGGATGGATGATTCCCCACCACATTTGTACATATGGTACCACTTGCAAGATTAAAAACCTGAAAATATCCACTAATGGGGATTTTTGTGGGATGAAAAGTGATATAAAAATGTAAGAAGCTATTAATTGTTGATGATTAGTAATAGTGGATCCTATTAAAATAAACATCACAGGCTGGACCAGCACTGGTCTTTCTGTCCCTTTCTAATCGCCTGATGACTTCTCTTTTCCTGAGGGGATCAGCATTGCCTTGCTGCATGCCAAGATTGGAGGATCCTGTGTAAGTGGATATTGCAGCAAAAGGGAAGGAGAGAGCAGAGATGCAAACTTGTTGTTTGTGTCTTTGGAAAGCAGTGTCTCTTGACTGGATATCTAAGGTTAAGCTAGACCTCTGGGGTGAAATTCATCGCTGTGCAGAAGGCAACTGCAAAGCCTTTGCACCTGTTTAAATCTCACTTGAGCCCTGAGGTTCCTTTCTTCCCCTCTCCCTCCTGCAGTGCCCACACACAAAAAGAAGCCATAAATTGGCTACAGGCACTGGGGAGAGCAAAGAGTGTGCTGGCTGTGCTGCTCATGGCCCCAGAAAGGGTTCGGGGGGAGCCTTATGAAGTCAACAAGCACAGGTAGGAAAGTGCAGCATTGGGTACACAAAAAGAATAGCAAACTCCCCTCCTCCATGTGCTCTCCAACAGTGCCCTTTCCATGTTCTGAGTGCTAGGCCTGGGGATTAATCAACTAGTCTAATTATTAATTAAGGGTGATATTTTCAAAAGTGCCTAAGTCCCTTGTTGTTTTCAAAAGTGACTTAGGTGCTTAGAAGCCATTGACTTGCAGTGAGATTTAAGCTCCTAAGGGGTAGATTTTTAAGGCTAAAGATGCAGCTAAACACCTTGTTGTCAGTCGCCACCAGTATGGTGCTTTGCTCTGTTCAATGTTGATAACAGTCGGCTGCGTGCATGTGTTCCCTCTGTGTGCTGCCCCAGCTCTGCAGATCTCTGGCACAGCAGAACCTGAGAGAACCCCCAATGACCACAGACTCCGATAAGGTACGAAGGCACCCGGCCAGGTTTATTGTCAACCGAAGCACAGTAATAGTTGCCAGCAAACTCTACAGGACATACTACGAATATGTGCCCCCTGACAATGGACACAGGTCAGTCAGTGGCGGGATACTCCACTGCCCCCAGGCCGGACAAAGACACCGCCCCAGGAATGTATTCTTATACACAGGTACAAACAAGTTACGCATCACTCCTGACGTATTGAGGTGCAATCCCTCTACGTAGCAAGGTGCCACCTCTCACCTTGTACATGTTGGTTCGACCAAAACAACTCTATCCATCATATTACCCTTTTGACCCTGTCTTTAGGATGGGTCACCTTGTTCCTTGTTATGTGTGTGGAATGTGCAAGTATTGGAGTGTTCTGGTATCTAGTGTCCAGTACCTTTTAGGTATGTATCTTTTTGCAGCATCAGCCCTTTCCTCGCCAGCTTTTGTGAGCGGGGCCTGCCTCTGGCTCACAGCTTAACTTTGCTTTATGTTAGCAAAGTCTTGACCATTACTTTAGTTCAGGCCTTAGGCCTCATACCGGGCCTCTGATATGAGGGTTTATGTTTCAGGGCCTCATCTTACTACACACCCAATGCAATTTTCAAAGGCGCCTAGTCTAAGGCAAATACCTTTGAAACTCTGGCCTTCAGGAGCCCAAATCACTTGAAAATGGGATTTAGGGCCACATTTTCAAAAGTGCCTTAATGATTTAGGAACCTAAGTGCTTTCTTTCTCGCGGTTGTCAGCTAAACATAGTAACATTCCAGTATCCAAATGATTATTTTATGGCTTGTTCTACAAAACCAGGCTAGTAGTTCCCTTGTCACAGGGTACTCCTCTTGGCTTGAGAGAATATTTCTGGCCCCGTTCTCTCCCCGATACATCAGTGAAGCAGTCGGATGTGTACACACCCAGGTGGACGAAAAAACTGAAAGTGGCCAACAAAGACAACTGGAATTACAGTGCACGGAGAGACTAAACAAATGGGTAAGTGAGCGAGGAGAAGGGCATTTTGAAGACCCGTGCGCCATCGTGACTGCACTTCTACATTTAGCATGCTAGCTCCGCCCCGAGGTGGAAATTACATCTTCAAGCTGCAGTGTAGATGCACCCTGAGAAAACTAAAGGACCAGGTAAATCAGCACAAGTCAACTGAAGACAGTGCAATTATGCATATACATCCCGCTGAAGATCATCCCAAGAGTGGCCAAAAACTGGCCATATCACACAAAGGCGCTTAAGCTGGACTACACATAAAACAGATGAACAGAAAGTACAGAGGAAGACAGCAACTGGTAGCCTAGACATGATCAATATGTCCAGGGACTAGGGTGTTTGCACAATAGTGAGCCCTCCACCAAGAGGTGAAGAAATTCCCTACAGCTGTAATTTAGACTTGCTAGTTGGTTTAGGCTGCAATGCAGTGTGCTGCAAACAACTCTTGTGTTTCAGGGTTTGTCTTTGTTTCATGAATCTTTGGATTCACCTTTGATCCCAGACTGTGAACTCACTTGGAAAGTTTTCCTGGCCCCTGCCTACTAATATCCCAGCTATCTCAGAAGTAGATTTGTGTCATCTTGACCTTGCAAGTGCTGTCAATATCCAGATTGCTAATGCTTAGAAGGATGTGTGTGCATGTAGTCCTGTAGAAACTGTTGATATTGGATAAATGGATAACTAGCATATAGGTTAGCCCAGGGGTGGCCAACCTGAGCCTGAGAAGGAGTCAGAATTTACCAATGTGCACTGCCGAAGAGCCACAGTAATACGTCAGCAGCTCCCCAGCAGCTCCCCCTCCCAGCGCCTCCCCCTCGCCCCCATGCCTCCCACCTGCCGTGATCAGCTGTTTTGCATGTGCAGGACGCTCTGGGGGTAGTGGGGAGGAGGGAGGGCACAGCACGTTCGGGGGAAGGGGCGGGGGCGTTGGGGGAAGGGGTGGAGTGGGGGCAGAGCAGGGGGTTGAGCAGTGAGCACCCCCCGCACATTGGAAAGTTGGTGTCTGTAGCTCCAGCTCCAGAGTCAGCACCTATGCAAGGAGCCGCATATTAACCTCTGAAGAGCCGCATGTGGCTCCGGAGCCACAGGTTGGCCACCCCTGGGTTAGCCAGTCCCTGAAGGATTAATACCATCCCAGCCTATAGCATGCTTTGCCTCCATGATCCCTCTTAGGCTACCATACATTGCTTAGCTTTTCTTGTATCTTTTCCCCTGGCTCTCTCAGGTGCTTTCCCAAAACTCCTGTCCATCCTACCCCCTGCTAAAATTTGCTGGGAGAGCTCAGGGCTCAGTCCCTGAAAGGAGAGGTGATTTTTTTTTAACCCAAATTCCATCTAATTTAAACCAGACTGCTTCTATCCTGCCCGCAACTGGAATGTGCTTGAAGTTGAGGCACGTCCACGTTAGGTGGTGCTAAACTCCTATAAATGCAAACCAAGTGATTACCGAGGTTGGCTTCTCTGTACTGTTTGCCTTACTTGGCAGTGCTGACAGCTCATCTTAATGCAACGAATGTATCCCTGTGGTGCTTGCAGCCAGCACTAAAGGTCACTTAGCCCGCTCAGAGGCTTGCCAGTCTGTGCTTAACACACTGTAAAATAAATCTAGACACAGTAAGCGGATAAAAAACTTCCAGCCTATTTATTTTCTGAAAATTATGGCCAGCATTATCAAACTTGAGAACCTGAAATTAGGCATCTGGGCCAAGATGTTCTAATCGGAAGTGACCAGTGAGTCTGAGTGCCCCAATTCTGGGGTATTCATCTTGAGACACATTCAAAGGGTGGCTGATTTTCAGTGGACGAGTGCTCAGACACTTTTAAAGGGCCTGATTTTCTGAAGTGCTGAAGTTGAGCCCCTCAAAAATTACTAGAAATCTTGGCTCGTGAGTGAGATTGTCAGCCGTGCTCTGCCATTTGGACACCTCACTACCTGAGGTGTGTAAATGGGAGCTGACCTCTTTGGAAAATCTAACTCCAACTGTGGGTGCAGAGCACTTTTGCAAATCTGGCCCCTAAATAGAGCTTTAGGGGACTGGAATAAATGCCCTGATTTTTTTTTAACAGCACGTCCAGCTCCCAAAAGCATTGGGATAGGTTGATATGAAATGTAGATGCCTAGCTTTGGTCAGTTACATTTGAAAATCCTGACTGATGCCCTAACTCAACTGTGCATAGCTGGGTAATGGGACAAAGAACCTGGATAAAATACAAAAGGCACCGAGAGATGCATTTCTGAGAATGTAAAGTTCTGTGTGTATTTTTCACTGCAATATCCATACTTGCTGTAGTTCGGCTTTATTTGGATTCCATATGCTAGTTTTAATGACTAAGCATAAACAAAAATTAGATCCAGGGTTTCATTCAGAAAAGTACCCACTTATTTACATGAGAACCTGAAATTTCTTTACTCTGCAAAGCTGAAGAGAATAAGTCTTCTCATGATCTTCCTGATCTGGGATCTGCAGGAAATAATATAAGAATACATTTTAAGCATGCATATATAATTAACCTGTGGAACTCATTGCCAGAAGATATTATCCAGGCAAAGATATATGACTTGCCAAGATAGCTATTTATAAGGGATAACAGCTCTTGTGCTGCAAGCCAAAAACCCATTAATTGCTTGGGATTGGAAGAAAGTTCTTCCATGCATGTGTTGTTGCATAATTCTCCATTCTGTTTTTGTAACAGCTGAGGAGAAACCAATAGTGAAAAGAAAGGTTATCCCAATTTAACATCACTTACATGGCGGGAAAGAGTAATTCACTCCAGTGCAGGAATTACTGGGTGAAATGATACGGACTGTGTCATTCAGGTCAGGCTAGGTGACCATAATGGCTCTTTCTGTTGTTAAAATTTGTGGGCTAGGTTTAGCAACCCTGTCACTGGTGAATGTTTACCAACAGAAGTAGTGCCATTGAGTTCACTAGTATGACCAAGAGCCTCAGTATAGCCTCTAGAAATCTGTCATTAAAGAACCTTAACGAAGATCCTATTTGAGCTCAGTTTTTTCCATGGTCAAAGCTGTGTTTGGAGGGGAGGTGGTTTCTGATCCACCATGGATGCTGTGGAAGCAGAAAAAGAACTGTCAGAAAAGAACTGCAATGCATGACAGTTTGTTAGCAAGAGTTAGGCTAACTGTAACCCTAATAACGCGAGATTTGTAAAAGCGAGGAATGTGTGAGGCGAGTGGGAAAAAACTGTGTGAGAAGTTGTTGCGACCTTGTGTAGATAATATGGAATGTAGACTAAGAGTCTACATTAGTAAGCAAAACAAAATATCAAAATGACCTATATATAAACAAAATGCAATTGTTGCTCATTATTGTCTGTAACAAAAAGTATAAATGCTTGCTGTAATTGTTTACTGTTGAAAAAAACCTGCTTAGCTCTCTCCCTCTGCACAATTGTAAAAGTTAATAAAGCATCTGACTTGCTGTACCCAAACAAAAAATAAGAACTCAGTTTTTCTCCGACAATGCTGACTGAAGTGTTCTGGTCATGAAGGGAACACTGGAAATGGCTCAGTGTAGAATGGCAGCTTGCAGCAGATGGCTAAGGGTAGGCCTTAAAGCGAGCTGTTGCGTAATGAACAATCACAGAGAGTTCAGATGAGAAGGAGAACAGCACTGTTCTACCTTCCTCTCGTTCTTCAGGCAAGCTGTGTTTGCGCAATTAGAAAGGCTACATTTTTTTTTTTCTTCCAGAACAAAATAAAAATCACTCACTGGGGCCCCCGGAAAACACTTTGAAGCTCGGCAATGAAAGAGAATTCTGCTGATGTCTGAAGTGCATATTCCTTAGCACTGTTACAATAAAACATGAAACTCACTCATTCAGTTCACCGAGGGAAAGGTCATTTAAGCTTCAACACTGACCCTGCCCCCAGCCAAATTATCCCCAGTATAACTCCATTGAAGGAGTTAGTGTAACTGCATTACAGCTGGATCAGCCCACCACACTACTCTCTTGTGTCTTTCCATGGTGAGGGCTGGAACTGTGAGAGGCTTCACGCAAACCTTTTGTTGGGTGGTTGTGTTCCGACCTGAAGCCAGGCCCAGTATGGTGCTTAAATTTTAATATCCCTGGAGCACAGTTCAATCATTGTTCACATGTCCAGGAAGAACTATTCACACCCATTCCAGTGCTGTTTCTTGTGATGTATGTGCACCGTGCCAGAGGGGCATTGCTCCTACAAGTCACCTTCAACAATTACTTGTGTCTAATGACTGCATGTGTTTGGTTCAGTAGAGCGTGACGTTCTGCCTCTTTGTCTGAGCTCAGCCAGAGGCTGGGGGGAGAAGGGGCTAACCAGCAAAATACAAAACTATACATTTTAGCATACGGTGAAGAAACACACTGCATGTTTTATATTTTGGGAGCGTGAAGTGCACGCTGGGTGACGTTAACACTGAGTAAATGTTTCATGAGCCGGGGTCCCAATGGGCTTTATTCCTGCTATGCACAGGGCTGGCTCCAGGCACCAGCTTAACAAGCAGGTGCTTGGGGCAGCCAAGGGAGAGGGGCAGCACCTGCGGCAATTCGGGGGCGGCAGGTCCCTCACTTCCTCTAGGAGCGAAGGACCTGCTGATGAACTGCCGCCGCCAATCGCAGCTTTTTTTTTTTTTTCCAATTGTCGCCGCTGATCGCGATCGCAGCTTTTTTTTTTTTTT
>NW_020664413.1:6375897-6445988 GCF_002925995.2 Terrapene triunguis
GGAGCCGGCCCTGGCTATGCAAATGCTGTAGTGGTCGTGATAGTTCAAGTGCCTTAAAGACCGTGCCATGGTACCAGCTGAGGTAGCCTTCAAGAGTTAGCAGGGTTCTTTTCAATAAACCCTTGCCTGTATCTGGCCCTGCAGGCAAAAATCAGAATATTACTTTTAGGAGAAGAATTATCATGCAGGATGTTCCCTACGGCTCAAACATAGTCCTGGGATCTCCAACTATCACCTCTCCTGCAGGATGGTAATATCCTTCTCATACCAAAACTCTTCAGTGAAATTCAGCCTGTATATATTGCGCTGGTGGGCATACCACATCGATGGATAGGCTAGGGGCTTGTCTACCCTTGAAATGCTACACAGGCACAGCTGCAGCACTTTAGTGTAGACGCTTGCTCAAGCGATGGGAGGGGTTCTGCCATCAGCATAGGTAATCCACCTCCCCAAGTGACGGTAGGCTAGGTCGACAGAAGAATTCTTCCAGCGACGTAGTGCTGTCTACGCCAGGGGTTGAGTCAGCTTAACTACATCGTTCAGGTGGTATGGATTTTTCATACCCCCTGAGCAATGTAGCTGGGTCAACCTAACTGTTTAGCATAGACCAGGCCTATAACTTGCATTGTAAATTTCATTTTTGTGACATTCACAAACCAGTTCAGTGGCAGATCTGAATGATTATCAGGCAGGCACGTAGATTAGAGATATCCCATGGTTGCAAGCACATGAATTATTTAAGGTACTGTGGAGGCAGGCTGTTATTTTCAGTAGCTTCATTGCAAACACATGTGCCTTATGGACAGCAGTGATCACTCCTGAGAGTTTTCAACACTTTGTTTTCCATCCAGATCTAAAGTGGCCGTTAGTACAGTTTGCAAACAAGATAATGGACATGAGCGGTTTGGTTTGCATGGGGAAAAAGGGAAGGGCCTTCGCTTTAGTGTTACAGGTAGGATAAAGATCAAATACAGAGCATCCTTTCAGCTGACGCCTTGGAGATGTAGCACAGCAGAACAAAAGACACTTATCAAACCTCCTGAGGTTCAACACGTCAAAGGGAATGCTCTTGTCATTCCGCTGGCTTACCATGGAGCTGGCAGCAACCAGGGCAAACTGTTCAGGTGAAGAGGAAGAATGTCAATGTTAATTTATGTCTGGGTTGATGGAAGGGGCTATCGAATTGGATAGCAGTAAGGATTAGTCGAATGCTGTGTACTTAGGGGTAGGGTTTCAAAAGGGAACAGGATCCCGTTTTTCAAATGCTTGGAACCTATAACTGGGGCCAGATTTTCAGCATCCAGTATGCTCAGCTCTTTGGAAATCTGGCCCTTAACACTGAATGCAATGGGGGCCTTCCCACTGACTTCAGTGAGAACTTGGATCAGGCCCTTCTATCGCATCTTTTAACCATGGAGCTGAAAGAACATTTACCCACCGTATAATAAGCCTCACAACGCTCCTTGGAGACAAAAAAGTTATTGTTATCGTGAATTATAATATCACACCCAAAAGTGTGCTAGATGCCTTAAAGAAACCACTCACCGACTCTGAGCCCAAAACCATTTATAATCTAAAATTAAGACGCAACAATACAAACAGGTTTGGAGGGCAGAAAGATGTTAGAAGAAAAGGAGCAGGTTGGCCCAGAGGCGGATTTGAGTACGGGCTTCTTCATTGCGATACTTGTTCCCCTCGGCCCAATTGGCGAGCAAGCACTGGATTAGTTACAGCACACTCTTTGGCCTGGTCTACACTACGACTTTAATTCGGATTTAGCTGCGTTAATCCGAATTAATCCTTAACCCGTCCACACAACGGAGCCAGTTACTTCGAATTAAAGGGCGCTTAAAATCGATTTCTGTACTCCACCCCGACGAGCGGAGTAGCACCAAAATCGATTTTGTAAATTCGAATTAGGGGTAGTGTGGCCGCACACCACCGAATTAATGTGGTTAAAATTAATGGGGTAGTGTGGCCGCACACCACCGAATTAATGTGGTTAAAAACCGAATTAATGTGCTTAGTGTGGCCGCGCACAATCGAATTTATACAATCTGTTTCCCAAATTCGAATTATCTAAATTCGAATTAATCTCGTAGTGTAGACGTACCCTTTTTATTTGTTAATATGTAAATGCCTATATCCAGTACAACACCCCAAAAACCCGAGTAATAGAAACGCCCATACAATTAGTATACCCACCGCTTTCTATTGTTCACAACATTACGCGTATTATACAGGCATTTTTACCTTGAAAATACATTTCTTTGCAGTAATTTATTGCTACACATTTCCCTAATCAGCGGTGCTCAGGGGAGGGAGGAAGGGGCCATGACCCAGGGCTTGTTTATGTAGCTGGGAAAGGAAGGGAGGGGAAGATAAAAAAAATTTTTTACACAAAGGGTATACTTTAGACAACTACATTTCTTGTGCAGCTGCAAGGCTTATCAATTTTCAAGAAGCAACAGGGAAGGGAAAAGAATGGCAACTTATTTATTAAATGAAGAAATACTGCTTATCTGTGCCTTTCTTCCCTAATGCCATGTTTTTAAGAGGTTTTTAAGGTCAGGCTTGACAAAGCCCTGGCTAGGATGATTTAGTTGGGGATTGGTCCTGAGGTCCCTTCCAACCCTCATATTCTATGATTCATGTCAGCGTACAAGCAGCTTCCCAGGTTTTTACTTAACTCTAACATCTCCCAACAAAAGACAAGAGTTATAATATACATAATACATCTTTCTTAGACTGTAATTTCTTTGGCACAGGGACTGTCTTTCTGTTCTGTGTTTGTACATGCCTAGCACAATCAGGTCCTGGTCCGTGTTTCCTGGGTGCTACTGGAATACTACTACTAATAATTAATTATAACTATATGATGTGCTTAGCCTGTTTAGGCATATGAACCACACGGTGATTATATATATAATATGGAGAAAGAGCTAGTTGTAATTTTTGAATCCCGTTGTTAATCAACAATAGCCTTTTTTTCTAATCAAAATTTAATGAAAATTGTCCATTTTTCATTTTAAATTTGTTGTTGTCAATATCATGTTTTGCTATTTGTCTTTTATCATTTTTGTGTCAGTTTTTCTGTTTCTTTTTTTCCAGTTCCCCAATTTTCTTCCTTTCTTTAATTCCCTAGTTAATTTCAAAAATATGTTTAAAGTGCCTGGGGGGAAAGAAGGAAAGGAACAGGGGGGTGGAGAAAGCAAAGGGGGAAACAAAAGAAAAATGAAAAATAGCAAAAAAAAATACATCCAAACTTTTTAAATTAATGAGTTCATTTCAAAGTCTGCAAAATGAAAACAACTTCAAAATATCAACATTTTTCTACCTGTGTGTGTGTGTATATTGTGATACAGCATGGCCAGAGGGCAGCAGGAGAGGGTTGGAAGGGAGCCTTATTCCCTGTAGAGGGAAGAAAGTTTGCTATAGATTAATTAGAGCACCTGAAGCCAATTAGAGCACCTGAAGTCAGACACCTGATAAAAAACCCCTGCTTCAATCAGACAAGGGAAGAAGCTGAGGCAGAGAACAGTTTGAAGGAGTAGAAACAGTGGATTGGTGTTGGAGCAGTTTGGAGGGAAGCAGAGGAAAGTTTGGAGAAGTGCTGAGGTGGGCTAAGAAGACCAAGACCCTAGGTAAAGGGACGCCTGGCTTGTGCAGAGGGAGGGTAGGAAGCCCCCTCACAAGCTGAAGGGCGGGAGAGGGAAGTAGCCCAGGGGAAGGAACCACTAGTTCAAGCGGTTTACCACTTATCCCTATGGCCCCTGGGCTGGGACTGGAGTAGAGGGCGGGCCCGGGTCCCTCCCTCTCCACTCCCCTCCTCTAGGACACTAGTGGGGCAGTTAATATTCCAGTTCAGGGGCAAGAAATGGTGCCCTGAACCCCCCTCCCCCCCCAAGAAGAGAAAGCGCAAGACCCATCATAGTAGTGCCAGTAATTTGCCACAATATATGGAAAAGAAACTGCTCATTTTACAAGAAAACTAAGGTAAAGAAAGGTTAAGTGACCTACCCAAGATCAACTAGATCTGCAGGGGTGGGGCCAGCATCCAACCCCAGGACCGTGGCTCCCAGGACCCTACTCCATCCATTAGACTGTTGTTTATTCTGTGAGGTCTATTCCAGAGACCACTCAATTCACTGCTTTTGATACCAATCCCTCATGGTAAAAGACAAACTTCCTTATCCTCTATGATCCCAGGAAGCAACTGAAATACCTTGGCAAGCACTGGGGTGTTATTTACATGACTCTCCACTCAGTGTCCTCATTTGCTCGCATTTGAACGAGTTGAAAAAAATGTGTATTGTGTTTGTTAGAGGCAACGCCTGAATATCCACCCATATGTATAATCTCAACTTCTGTTCTGGTCACTAAAGAACATAAATATGTATTCTTCTACTCCATCAGTTTAACTCTCCGTTGAGGATACAGGGTCTAAGTGTTTTAGGAGGTTAAGCTTCTTAAACGTACACTCTGATCATGTGGTTTACTGTCAGCAGCGCCCGGAACATGCATGGAGTGCCACTGAAGTCAGTAGGGGTTCGCATAGGCACATTGGTCCACCCATGCTTTGTAAATGGCACAGTTGAGGCCTAAAGGCTCAATCCATCTCCTTCCAAAGTCAATAGGCGCCTTAACTTGACTTCAACAAGAGCCAGATCAAACAAGAAGAGTCTGATCCAAAGCCCAATAAAATCAATGGAAAGACTCTCAGTGACTTCAGAGGGTGTTGGATCAAGCCCTTAGACAACAAGAAATTATGAGCCTCATCATCTAAATAAATATCTTTAAGTATCAGATATAATGCAAAATTTTGCTGGACCAACTATATTGAGCGTATACTGTAGGCCCTGATTCTGCAAAACACTTAGGTACATCTCTTAGGTGGCATTTCTGTTGTTCCAGACACCACATCCTCATTATACAATTTTTTTTTTATCTTTCTAATTTATTTTTAAAACATTTTCAAACACTGAAAATAAAAATAATATATTTTTCTAAAAAACAGAACTCAACAGCTAAGTACACATTTCCCTCCCCTCGACACTTTCCTCTCTTCAATTGGCTCAAGGGGAAGATAAATGAAAAGCTTTATTTTATTTTTTTTATTTTATTTTATTTTTGGTATCAAACTCCAGTCAGATTTTTCACCCAGCAATTCCCCATCAATTTTGACAGTGTAATCAGAGGATTATCTCCCTCCAGGTCTTTTTCTTAAGCTTATTCCTTGTGGAAATCAAGGCCCTTGATTTATTTCTAGCCTTTGTCCAATAGAGCATTATCTTGTACATGTGTATTTCATAACATTTTAAGGCTATTTAAATCCAGCTTAATTTGATCTTGATCTTTTGTTATATGCTCTTAGTGGTTTTCTATCTACTCTACTGAAGTTACAGACTTCTGAATCTTAGTGATGTGGTACTGTGATGAGGTGTCCACCCCCGCAGCAGCCCAGAAGGGCTTAAGGTGGCCTAGAAGAGGCCACCTTAAGCTTCACAGTTGCAGTTGAAGGGAAGCCTAGGAATTTATAAATACAAATTGCTGATGAAGCCTGGCTGGGAAGACGCTGGGTAAGAACTATAAAGAGAGGAAGGTTGAAGCTGTACTGGGTGAATCTGCAGTCTCTTGCTAGGAGCAGAAGTAGGAAGGGAGAGGGAATGGGAATAAGCCCTAGCCCTGGAAGAGGAGTTAACTCCAGATGAGCTGTGATGAAAGAGAGCCTGAGAAGTCAGAAACATGATAGCTTACTTTGGGGGGAGGGATAGCTCAGTGGTTTCAGCATTGGCCTGTTAAACCCAGGTTTGTGAGTTCAATCCTTAAGAGGGCCATTTAGGGATCTGGAGCAAAAATCTGTCTGGGGATTGGTCCTGCTTTGAGCAGGGGGTTGGACTACGTGACCTCCTGAGGTCCCTTCCAACCCTGATATTCTATGATTCTAAGGCAGGAAAAAAAGCCCAGGGAAATAGCAGCCAAGGAGGGGAATTATGTAGACCTTGGCCCCTGATTATAGGGTCCCCTGGCTGGAACCCAGTGTGAAAGGGGAACTCAGGACCTCCCATCAGCTGCTGGGAAGTGGTGCAGGACTGTTGAGAGGTGCAATCTGGACAGCTGGTTCAGTGAGACTTCAATACCCTGGAAGGGAGGACCATGTAGTGACCTAACCAGAGGGCTAAGACATGAAGAGGGAACACACTGAATTATAGAAAGAGAGGCCACCACAGCTACTGAGTGACCATTATCCTGGGGCACCATGTGGGTTAGAAGCTGCTATGCCATGCCTGGCCAGGCAGAGGTGCTCTTGTGGTGAGTGAGAGCTGTTACAGCCTTTTTTTTTTTTTTTTAATTTGATAGATGCTAGCAGGCTACCTGGCTGTACCTAGGAGAAGTTCCTGGTACAGTCATGAAGACTGAGTCCCTTGGGCTGGGGACAGAGACAGGACTGTGGAGGAAGGTGAAAAGGCCACAGAAGTTTCTCCTTTCAGTAGGCTGGAGTGGCCATGAGGCAGTTGTCTTATGCTTCAAGGCTTGCTATGCAGTGTGGGCTAGTCGAGTCTCTCCTACCCTGAAGAGTTCCCTAGCAGCAAGTCAAGTTACTCAAGCTGGGTACCAAGAACAGGGTTTGTGCTGAAGTACAAACTGACTATATAAAGTCTCACCACACTCTTCTAGAGCCAAAAAGACCTAGCAAGAAAACCGATTCTATTTGGGTGTTTAGCATTATAGGACTATTGCTAGTTTATAAACAGTGATTGCTTTTGATTTGATCTGAAATACAATGAATTGCGAGTCAGAATGATGCACCAGTTAGTGTAATTATTGTGAAAGCCCAGCAAGGAAAGATTTGTAACCGCTAATGCACTCACTTCAGGGAACATTATAATTTTGCACTTATGAAATGTTGCTCTTTCACTGCTGATTGCAATATTTTTTTAATCAAGAAAACAGTGGGTAGAGATTTTGCTCCTTGGGAAAAACAGTGAGAGGTTCATTCTGTGAAGTTAATTTGAAAAAGGAATATTTTGGAACAAAATGTTGATGCAGGCTAAGGAAGGAGACATGGGCCTCTCATAGGAAGGTATTTTGAAAAATGAAGAAAAAGGGGTAGACTGTGACTTTGAGCCCAGCCCTGAAGCAAAGGGTGGTGCTTGTGTTCTACCACCCCAAGAGTAGCCCTGGGAGGCACTGGGACGCAGATGCCCTGTAAGGAACAATTCATTCATAGATTATAATGCCAGAAGGGACCATTGTGATCATCTAGCCTGACTTCCTGCATAACACAGGCCATAGGACTTCCCTGAATTAATTCCTATTTGAATAGAGCATCTCTGTTAGAAAAATATCCACTCTTGATTTAAAAATGCCCAGTGATGGAGAATCCACCACTGCCCTGGGTAAATTGTTCCAGTTTTTTAATCATCCTCCCTGTCAAAAAATCTGTGCCTTATTTCTAGTTTGAATTTACCAAGCTTCAGCTTCCACCCATTGGATCTGGATAGACCTTTGTCTGCTAGACTGAGGAGCCCTCTCATTCAATTTCTGTTCCCCTGGTAGGTACTTAATTCATCCCCAGCTTCTTCCTTGCTCTACCTGTGCATGGGAGGGGAATAAGCTACTGATGACCTATGCCAGTAGCAATTTATGATCCAATCACCGCACCAGCATGTAGGGAAGCTGAAGGCAATTCCCCTCCACCCACCCACTTTGCACTCACCTCCAGGGCATGCAGTGCCTGCTTACTCTTGTGTCTGAATCCAAGATCTGATTGACCTGGGGTATAAAAGGGAAGTTCTCACAGACTCCTTACACTTTCATGAGTGTGGAGTACCTACTCACAGTCTACGTTAAACATAAACAGAAAGCAAACCAAGCTGCTTCACATCTGGCCCCATAACATGTCACCTTCTCCCCTAGGGAGAAAGTAGGAGATGCTAGATATGGAAATGACTTATTGATTACTTTGCCCAGTTGACACTTCCATGGTAGGTTATTCCCAACTACAGCTGGTGCATGACAGTGATCAACTGTAGCCCTAAGGATTAATCTGCTTGCTTGCATAAATATTTTTTTTTATAAATTTAAGTATTTAATGTAATAGGTTTATAAATTTATATTAAAAGTAAGTTTGGCTGTAATGCAAAAGATCTACAGGCCAAAACCCTGTATGTTAAGCTAAGGCAAAGTTAGGACATTGTGGGACCCTTACCCAAAAAAGTAAAAATAAATAAAACACCCACGCAAATGTTTAGAGACCTTTTGCCTAAACCAATAGACCATGAAGAATGGCAAAGGGGATTTTTTAAAGTTGTACCCACAGACTTAACAAGTATACCACAAATGCGTACATACCTGTCATTCATATGCACATGCATACTAGCCTATGGGGTAAGTGTACCCTAACATTTCTGTGGGGAAAGGATAAAATTTGGGCATAAAAGGAAAAATTTCCGACCAATGCCCTATAAAAAGGCGATTCCTCTCACCATTTTAGAGGCAATCCACCCACCTATCTACTCTTCATTGTCTCCATCTTCAACGATGTATCCATGCTACCCATCTACAACAGCTGTTAACTATTAATAGGCCGTACTTTGTTTCTTTTCACACTTTAAGTTTTAAGGGAACTAGGCTAATCTTGATTTCCCTACGCTTTATTTCAGTTTAAGGCTTGTTAAATTAAGTTAAAAAGTAAACAGCTTTAACAGCTCTGCATTAGCTTCCTCTGCCAGAGGTGTAAAAATGGAACTGCCAGAGGCATGGTCCCTTATCTTCCAACACCGGGTTATTAAAACAAAGTGTGAGTATTAACCAAAGTTTGCAGCACATAATATTGTATTATCATATGTATCGCTTAAATAACAGTAATACAATTGTAACTCTGTAATTCTAACTGTTTTACCATTTGCTTACTATATCATTAATTTTAATAAAAGGTCTTTATAATTATATCTGTCGCAGTGTAAGCTTCCTGTTATACCCACAAAGGTCCTTTTATAAACTCTGTGAAGCCTAATTCAGAACAAACTTTATCTTCTAATCAAACCAATTGGCAAGCCTAAACCCATACTAATTAATATCCATAATAATTATTATTATCACATTAATTAATTAAATTAATTAAATATAATTAGATTAAGTAGATAAATTAAATCAACATTAATAACACACCCCAAATCAGGCTACAGGCTGGCGAGCCAGCCAGGAGTTTCGAGGAGTGTGTGACAGGAATTTTCAGGGATTCCAGGCATCCTTGGACCCTTAAGAAATCTCACCTGAGGCATAAGTAAATTGTTAAAATTACAGAGGCTTACAAACCCTGTCTCTGTTAAGAAAAGCAGAAGCCTGATTTCCTGTAACTGGGACTTGGCACCAGCCCCAGTATTTCTGGTTTTGTATTGTGGTTTTGACTTAGAAGTTTAATTTTAAGGTTTTTGAATATAATACTGCAGGATAAAGTAACAGAGTTTTTGACTAAAGTGTTATTATTTAAAGTGATACACGCGTTTAAGGGGTTTTGTAAAGGTTGAAGTTATAACAAATGGTACCAATAAGATATTAGCAGTAGCATTGGATCCGATGACCCACACTAGTGGTGGCGGGGGAGTTGACAAAGCAAGGTATTAATCACCACCAAAAAGGCCGCAATAAGTCAGAACTTGAACAGTTTAAAGATACCTTATCTCAGTCCCCTTAACTCTCCCGGACTGCACCTCTGATCCGTCTGCCTCAGTATTCCCCAGTATTTGGCAGGTCCCGACAAAGGAAAAAGACCTCTCGATTTGCTACTAGCCATCAAGGGAAGAGAGGGAATGTACCCCCATCCCTCTATTTTATTTACTTGGGATTTATTGAACAAAGAGGAAATAACACCCCTAACCGTTTTTTACAGTTTCTGTGAAGGGACGCCTTCAGTTTCAGAGTAAAGCAACAGAGTATTTATTCTAGTTTATTGAATAAGCTGGTAAAGTTGTAGAATTGAAATGAGTTCTCTATTTCGTGTTAAGAGTGAAGCAAGGGCAAGAGTCGTGTCTGCTGGAGTTGCCTGCAGTCTGGCTTTAGAAAACTTTGCCAGGAAATATATTCAGGAACATGGAGGAGGTTTAGAACAGCTGAGGAATAACAAGATGATTTCTAAACATAGGGGTTTTGTAAGTGAGATATTTAATAAAGAAACAAAGCAGAAAAAGAAAAGGGCTAAATTGGTAAAGGGAATAGCTGTTGAATGCCTGCTCGTAGCTTCTAGTTTGCTTAAAAAAAAGTTACTCAGGGAAGCTCAGCAAATGCTGGTGGCCTATAAAGTAGACCGTGGTCAAATGTTAAAAAAAAAAATTAAAAGGGGAGAAAATATGGTAAAGAAGGATAAAAAATCGATTCCCATCCCTATTGGTATGGTGAAACCGACAAAGGTAAAAAAAACCTACAGGGCCAACAACTAGAAGTAGGGCAAGAAGACTAGCTCAGGCTAATACAGTACCTTTAAAAGTGCAGTTGAAAATTAAGTTTGAAAAGCCACGAGAAAAGTCAAAAAAGAAAGCTCCTCGTCAGTTTCATCTGCGGTTAAGGGCAGCCTGGCAAAGTCATATAAAAAAGTATTAAGTATTTAGTATTTGTTTTTGTTAAAGAAATCCATAATAATTATTAATATTATTAATTTAAAATTAATTAAATAAAATTACATTAAGTACATACATTACATCAACATTACTAACACACCCCAAATAAGCTACACAACAAAAATGAAAATGTTTGTGTATTCATGGAATCATTTCTTCCAGTTTCTGTCAAAACCAATTTTGTTTTCAATTTTTTGCAACCAAAACCCACTGAAAAGTGGGGGGGGGATTGTTTGGTTTTAATGAAAACTCAACTAGTTTTGAAGAAACTGCCATTTAAATTGTTTTTAAAAGCCATTTTCTATTTTAAAAAAAAATAGACTTTTTCCAGAAAATTTTCAACCAACTGTATTCCATGCAACATATTTTCCAGTGCTTTGTCCATCTCTTTTATTAAAGCATTTGAATCATAGTCTCTAATATTGCATGTGAACACCTGGCTGTCCAGTTATAAATGACACAAGTATCAGGACTTGAATCACTAAATCCTTGAAGGCCATTTCGCAGTTGAAAAGTTGCCAGTGTTAGAGTCAGTTTTTGGCTTAAATTGTTTAGCCAAAAACAAATTTGTTTAGCCTTAAAGGACTAGATCATGCTGTATAAGCACAGCCCTGCCTTAGGACAGTAATAAAGCCATGCTGCCATAAGGGGAGCAAAGGAGAAAATCTGTATCTCAGAGGCTGCAATTCTAGCTGGCCCTTTCTCAGACCATGCAGGTTTTAAGGGTGCTTTATTCCCTCACTGTATTGGCTGCTCTCAAAAGGCCAACCAGAATCAAGCCCAAAGAGATTTTTTAATGACTAAGATGTATCCATTGAATTATCAGAATTATCAAAATGTATCAGAATTATCAAGGTTTGAAATATGAGGCCAAGTATTTGCAATAGATGAGCCAAGCTCTAAAATCCTGCTGAACTCTGCTTTCACTTTACATTAATATAAACCTAGTGACTAATGTAAATCCCAGTGAGTTCATTTGGATTTGGATCACACCACATTTCCCTGGACTTCAGTAGAGTTACTCTGGATTTACAAAGGTATGATTAGGTGACCACTTGTGCCTTATTTTTTTCCACGTAAACTCTTGTTAACTTCAGTGGGAGTTTTGCCTGACTCAGGACTATGGCCCATTATTGTTACTGCAACAAAAGCCAATGAAAAATCACTATTTCGGGCTGTCATTACTAGCTATTTCATTGGTTTATTCTTAATGTAGATACATAGTCTTGATTACTATCTTCTGTTGCCCAATGGAGGACAATCCTATGAAATGTTGCTAGGGACTGGCAGACAAAAAGACATTCAAAACTGATCCTGACAAACACAAACAGATTAGTAAATGCAAGAGAATTTTCTATTAAGGTAAAACATTTTGCCCTGTAGAACTGCCCAATTCTGACATGATCCACTCTCGCTACCCCATATTTTCTGCACAAAGAGAAAGTGAAATTGACATATTTAATATGGTTATATTTTCCTTACCTTTTTTAATGGTCTCAAACTGGACCTGTAAATCCTCTGTGGAGACTCCCAATACAAAGATGATGCTAAAAAATATAATCCCCTTGGAAACTTAGTTTATCTGGAATGAGGATTTTCCCAGCAATCAGCTGCTGGGTTTCCAAGAACCTTTCCTGAATGTGAAACTTTTCAGAGCGTTCCATCAGAGTGCAAAAGCACAGAGAGAGAGAGATTTGAGAACAATGCTTTTCTAGGCTACCAGAGCTGGCATTCACCCAGGCCTTTACAATTTCAGCCTTTGAGCAATGACTCCTGTGGATTTACACTGTACATGTGTGAGCACTTCCACTGATTTCTGCATGCAGAAGTAGGGTTTTTAGGTATTTAATCTAAAAGCAAAAGAAGCTTGTCCTCCTTGCCCTCAAATCCAAATCCCTTGTTAGTTTAATTTCTGAAGAGGGAGCAAAATCAGTTTTTCTTTTCATATAACTGCCAGAATGAGATTCTAAGCAGTTTTCCAATCTGAGTTTCGCTGTTTCACTTCTGACCTCCATTATAAGATGGCATTTATTTTCAAATGTAGCCTTATTTACAATCATAGAATTAGGTGTGTAGCATTTAAACTCCTTGAACCTCTTTTTTATTCTGTATTTGAATCACCATACTTTTCAAAGCTAATTTTTCACTTAGTTACAGCACTACTTCCTTCCAATTGTGTTTTCTCTTACTTTGGAGTCAATATTTACAATGCTAAACCCCGGGACATGTCACACCAGGACAGATCATTGGTCTTTTGAGGTCCTGATTCTTCCATCTCCTATTGGTCAATGGACCTCCATCTGCATCCAGTCCCATAATGCACTTGGTCAGTTCTGCAATGCTGCATCAAGATGGGGAGAGAGACACTACAACCTGACTCCACAGGTCCTAATTTATGCCCTGAAGCATGACACTTGATATCCCTTCCATCTTTTGTTTGTTTTGTTTTGGTTTTGTTTTTTTGACATGGTTCATGCATCTGGCAAATGCTGTTGTGCTCAGAAAATATCGAGACTGTTTTTTATCCTCCTAAATGATAGGGGTCTGAATGGCTCGGGATTAGTTGTAGGCTATAGTTTCTTTCTCTCTCTCTCTCTCTCTCTCTGTTTATATATATATATATATACTGAAACGGAATTCAATCTACGATGGTATCTGAGGGGAAGCTGCCACCATCAAATGAGCTGCTGGCCGTAAACCACTTCCTGGTGGACCAGTGCTGCTACATTTGACATTGGAAATTTTGGATGCAGGCTCAGCATAAAGGAGGCCAAGGACTGAGTGGGCATGGAGTCTGAATTATTGTCTCCTTTTTATGGCTTGTCTGTAATACACTTTTTTACCTAGAGTTACTTGATTGCCAGTTAACTTGAAGTAGTTAATATGTTTGTAAAAGCTAGTGTGGACACTCCCTACAAGAGATTTAACCATCAGAATGTTACTTCATATGCAAACAGCACCCTCCACTGAATGGATCCCAAAGCATTTTATAGACTGTGAGCCAAATTATAGCCCTGATCCTGCAATGAGCTCTGGGTGAGCAGACCCCTGTATCCACGTGGTGCCCATTGACTTCACATCTGGCAGAATTGGGCGGTTAGTGAGGGGAATTTTAGTTAGGCAGAAGGTCATTGACCAAACTGCAGGATAGCCAGGGCTTTAGGATTAGCACCTGCAATCTTATGGAAAGCTCAGTGAGATCCTTAGTGCACCCAAGTGTTGCAGACTTCAGTTTTATGTGCCATCCACTTCTTGAGACAACATGGTGTTATACTCTGGAATCCTACTCATCCTGGGAGAGATGAGTCAATCTGGTGTGACAGGATCAGTGTTTTCCCCTGAACTGTGAAAATCAAACATTAGTCTTCCAATAAGCCACAAAAAGTTGGAAAGATGCAGGAGGCGCTTGTCAGTCCCAGCAAGCGAGGCATAGCCTACCCAAGAATTCCCCAAAACCTTCAAAATACATTTTGCATATTCTTCTTTAATTGATGCATTTGTACAGATGTAAGGACACATTGTGACTTGATTTAAATGTCACAACTTGCTCTCTCCAGGAGCAAAATGCAAGGCTGGAAAGTTCGAAGAATGTAGCGCTGCGTGAGGCTCAAATCTTGGGTAGCTAATAGTGCCTCAAGAAGCTGCCTTGTTACCATGGCAATTTGCCATACCCAGGAGTCACCTTTATGGGTGTTGCTGTGGTACCACTGCTTGGTGAGGCCATGGTAGGATTGTAACACTTAAGCCCAGACTTCAGGGGGTTTGCAGCGCGTAGGGAAGGGGGAGGGGGGGCTGCATCCTGTGCCTCCTTGGCCTCCTCCCCCACGGATCAGGCCCTATGTGTGTTCACAAGGAGCAACCGCTGAGCCAGGCCTCCCTTGTGCTCTGGCCCTTATGCAAGATCCAGCTCACGGGTCCTCCTGCTGCTGCTTCACTATAAATAAGGTAAGCTTTAAATAGCTATTAAATTATACACTGAGTGGAGGTGGCAATGACTATCTTGTGATTTGTGCCTCACCTGTCAAAGTCACAAGCTACCACTGGAAGTTGGCATGTGATTTTTCTTTTTTTGTGACATTGCTGGAAAAATGCAGGTTTCTGACTAGTTTAAAAAGACACACCAGTTTCACTTTTGTTGGCACTTTCGTTTCTTTAGTGAATTAAAAGCTGGTGAAAGCCGCCAGGCTGACAGCACTGCGGACTGCAGACCTTTATTGTTATGGCAGGAGTCACCAGGTGCCGCTATTATACATAGTCTTACATGTTCCCTTACTTCACGTGCGAGGAACATACAGTCTTTGAAGAAATTCTCTCTTTTGTGATGTGAATTTTCTGGGGAGCTGTCGCAAATAGCAAGGAAGTTTGCACTCTGCCTTAATCTCTCTAACAAGGATCAATTCTTGAGGCAGAGTTGCTTCCTGGCAACTGGGCACTGGTGTTTGGGTTGTGATTGCCTGCATGTTTGTGACTCCCTTTGTTCACGGATGGACTGATGCATATAGTGTAAATAAACAAGTAGCACTAAGAATATACCCAGACCCTGTGTCACTGATGGCTCCTCCAATGGGAAACGGATCTACAAGGCCCCAACATCTGCTACAACTGGGCAGAGGGGCAAAACTATCTGCAGAGCCGTTAAAGCCCAAGCAGCAGTAGTGCAAAATCCCCACACTGTGCTCTGACCCTGCATTGCAGTGACTGCTTTCAGGGTGAGCGTGTTGCTCCACCTTTATGACCATTTCAAGGGTACATATACACTTAAAGTGGAGGCGTGACTATAGCATGGATAGGTATACCCATGCTGGCTTTAATCGAACTACCACCGTGGAGAAGTGATGGCATAGGCTGTACTGCAATAATCAGCTCCTTTTTGTTAGTGCTCTCGGAAAAGACTAGCCTCAGTTTCCCCATATGTAAATCTGAGACCGCAATCCTTACCAAAGACCTATTGTGAGGCTTGATTGCTCAATGTTTGTCATGCACTATGAGATCATTGGATGGCAAGTTCTAAGGGCCAGATTCTTCGCCGATATGAATCCATTGACTTCAATGAAGCTATATTGATTTGCACCGGATGAGAATCTGTCTATTGTACTTTGCAGCTTCTGGCACTATAATTAACTCATTTCACATAGGCCACCAGGGCCAGATTTAAATCAGTGACTTCATGCTTGAAAGGCTTCCTGTCCTATACGTAATTCTGTGAGCCACGCTGTCCCCATTCTTGGAGCCCGTAATTTTTTTTTTCTTTTTGGAATGATTGCCTCTTTACTGATGCTAGAACATTATTCCCTAGCCCTTCATTTTAACCGTCCCTGAGTTTTTATTTTAAAATTAAAATGTGATTTAGCAGCAGCAGCGTCATGATCACGGTTGTTCCCTATTAAATCTTTCCTTTGCTTTATTAAATGTCCCTCAATAACAATAGTAGATAATGTAATGATTCTGCTCTGATGAATATAGATGGGTACCAATGGTTTAAGCCAGGGGTTGGCAACGTTTGGCACGCGGCTCGCCAGGGTAAGCACCCTAGTGGGCCGGGCCAGTTTTATGGGGCCCGTTCCCAATGGGGGTGGCGGGAAGCGGCGCGGGCGAACGATGTGCTGGCCGCGGCTTCCCGCCGCCCCCATTGGCCCGGGACGGCGAACCACGGCCAGTGGGGGCCGTGATCGGCCGAACCTGCCGCGTCAGCAGGTAAATAAAACTGGCCCGGCCCGCCAGGGTGCTTACCCTGGCGAGCCGCGTGCCGAACGTTGCCGACCCCTGGTTTAAGCTATTAGCTGAGTGTGTGTCTTGCCGTTCCATTTCTTGTGTGCCAGACACCAAGCATGTCTTCCCAGATGACACGGTGATCATAGAATATGAGGGTTGAAAGGGACCTCAGAAGGTCATCTAGTCCAACCCCCTGCTCAAAGCAGGACCAATCCCCAGACAGCTGCCAGGGGCAGCTCTATGTTTTTTGCCACCCCAAGCACGGCAGTCCGGCGGCCTTCGGCAGCACGCCTGCGGGCGGGCCGCGGTCACATGGATTCAGCGCGTTTCTGCAGTTGATCTGCCGGTCCTGTGGCTTCGGCGTACCTGCCGCCGAATTGCCACCAAAACCGTGGGACCGGCGGACCTCCGACAGGCACGCAGCCGAAGGCCGCCTGAATGCCGCCCTCACGGCTTGCCACCCCCCACGGCTTGCCGCCCCAGGCACGCGCTTGCTGTGCTGGTGCCTGAGGCTCTCACCGGGGCGGCTCATGTGGTCTAGATTTGAGAGCATGGGATCAATATTCAGGACTCCTTGTTTCTACTCCTGACTGTCACGGACCTTTTGGCAAGCCACTGGACCTCTCTGCAATAATAGACCAGCGGCTTGGCTGCGGCTTTCTCCGGTCAGCTGACTCCGGCTTGCAGGGCTTGGGCTGAGGGGCTAAAAACTGCAGCGTAGATGTTTAGGCTCAGGCTGGCGCCCGGGGTCTGAGACCACCCACCTTGAAGGATTTCAGAATCCAGGCTCCAGCCTAAGTCCAAACATCTACACTGCAGTTTTTAGCCCCACAGCTCAATCCGCATAAGCCCGAGTTAACTGACCCAGGCTCTGAGCATCGGTGCTGCGGGTTTTTATAGCAGTGTAGACATGCCTTCAATGTCTTCGCTGTTCCACCAATACACAGGTTGTAGTAATAATTACTTTGTCACAAGGAGGTTGTTTCACTAATTGTTTGTAGCATGCTTTGAGATACTCCGGAGAAATTTGCTATGTTAGGGTCCCATCCAAGGCCCATTGAAGACCATGATGAGAATCTCATTGGCATCAATGAGCATTGGATCAGTCCCTAAGTGCAGGAGAATTATAAAGCAAGCATTTTGGGCTGCTTATGGGAATCCTTCAGTAAACACATAGGATAGATGCCTTTTATAACATTGATTATAAATTGAAGGAAATAAAGAACTGAGCCATTTGAGGAAGAAGGAAGGGGTCTAGGCTTGGGATGGGTCGAGGTAAGGTAAATGAGATGCTTCTATGCTGTTTTATCAGGGTTAGATGCACACAACTCCTCTTAGGAACGTGCGTTGAGAGAGAGGGGAGGGTCGTGCAGTTCAGGCACTGCAGTGACTGGAGTTCGGAGTCCTGCTTTCAGTTTCCAGATCTGCCACAGACCTGTGCTCTTGGGCAAGTCATTTTAGGGTGAGTTGTTGAAAACAGCTGATGCCATGTAGGGTCCTGCTCCTCATTTCTCAGTCCCCCATCTCCCGGATGAGGATGAGAATGCTGGTTTTCTCCCACACTTTGTTTATTGTGACTGTAAAGTTTTGAGGGCCGGGACTGTCTCTTACTACGCGCCAGATTCTGCCACCCTTACTCACATTGAGTAGCACCTTGCTCAACAATAGTCCAATAGTGATTTAATTATGGAGTAAGGTCCAACGCAGTGGGAGTTAGGATATCAAAATCTGGCTGGTTTTGAACACTTAATGCAATGGGGCTCTGATCTTGTGTGGGAGCAGAGGGACTAATGGATACAAATAATAACAGTACACATCTATATTTACCTTGCGGAGTGGCATGCCTTCTGTGAGTCACAATAAGAACAGTGTTATGGGGATAGAAAGGATTAGTGGAATAATAAAAATGCCCCATTTTGTGACTCTGCCTTTAAACCACTGGCGCCGACTTTTCAAAGTGCTGGGGAGTGCTCAACCCATGGCACTGTCCCAGGCTTAACCCCCATCCCGCCCCCGCTCCACTCCTGCCTCGCCTGTTCCCGCCTAGGTCTGCCCCAAGCATGCCATGTCCTTGCTCCTCCCCTCTCCCTCCCAGCCTCCTGCACACCGTGAAACAGCTGTTCGCCGTGAGCAGGAGGCACAGGGAGGGAGGGGGAGGCGCTGATCCATGGGGCCTGCCAGTGGGTGGGAAGTGGTTGGGGTGAGCTAATAGGGGGGCTGCCGGTGGGTGCTCAGCACCCACCATTTTTTCCCTATGGGTGCTCCAGCCGCAGAGAACCCACGGAGTCGGCGCCTCTGCTTTAAACTTTGTTCCCTACTGAATTTAGCAAATGACAGGACTGATAACTCAGTTTAGGCACTGCTGTCATACAAATAAATTATAGAGACCTCAACCAAGATTAGGGCCCCATTGTGCTGAGCACTAAACAAACACAGAGTATGGGATAGTTCATGCCATGAAGACATGACAGACAAAGGGATGGAGGAAAGGGATGTAACATGCAAGAAGAGTGGACAATGGGCTGCAAATGAAATGGCCGTACTGCCTTTTTAGGGGGAGGGTGGTTGGTCTTTTTCTATTTCAATCTTGTGGGTAGGGGTTTTGTTGGCAGGGAATTGGCTAAACAGAAAGATTCATAGACTTTAAGGTGAGAAGGGACCGTCATGATCATCTCATCTGACCTCCTGCACATTGCAGGCCACAGAACCTCACCCACTAACTGCTGTAAAACACCCCTAACCTCTGGCTGACTTACTGAAGTCCTCAAATCATTATTTAAATACTTCAAGTTACAGAACATCCACCATTGACACTAGTTTAAGCCTGTAAGTGACCCATACCCCAGGTTGCAGAGGAAGGAGAAAAACTCCCAGGATCTCTGCCAATCTGACCCGGGAGAAAATTCCTGCCTGACCCCAAATACGGCGATCAGTTAGACCCTGAGCATGGGGCAAGACCCACCAGCCAGACCGCTGGGAAAGAATTCACTGTGATAACTCAGAGCCCTCCCCAGCTCGTGTCCCCTCACAGCCATTCCCTACCCATAAAAAACCTAATGCTAGCTCCAAGGGCCCTACCCATAGGAACTCAATGCTAGGCCGGGCAGCCCTACCCATAGGAACACTAAACCCAGGCTGGGCAGCCTTACCTATAGAAATCCTAAACCTAGCTCCTTATGCATAGGAGCCCTAATGCGGAGGTGGGGAGCCGTAACCCTGGGGTAGGGAGCCCTACCCATAGGAACCATAAGCCTGGGGTTGGGAGCCCTATCCATGGGAACCCTAATTCCAAGTACCCTACCTATAGGAACCCTAACCCTAGGGTGTGGAAGCCCTACCCATGGGAACACTAACCCTAGCTCCAAGTAGCATACCTATAAGTACCCTAACTCCAAGAACCCCACCCTTAGGAACCAACCTTTGCTCCAAATATGCTACACATAGGAACCCTTACTCTAAGGTGTGGAGCCCTACTCATAGTAACCCTAATCCTAGGGCAGGGAGCCCTACTGAAAGACAATGGAGGGAGAGGCAATATCAGAGAGAGGGGAAGTAGGGAACATGGACAGCAGGTAGTGGGAGGTTGAGTTAAGAGACTATGAAGAAGCGGGGGAAGAGCAGGGGGTGTTCGAGCAAACACTCAATCAGCAAAAAGGGAATGAATGTCTAGCGTGCAGCTACTCAGAAAAGGAAATGTTTTTTTCCCATGGAAAACATTGACTTGTTTCATCAAAAGACCAAAAACTCAAAACCCATATTTTTTTTTTGGTTCTCGGGTTGTTAGTTTTCAAACTAAAAGTTGAACATTCTCATGGAATGCAGACACTCTGAGTGAAAATCTTTTAGTTGAAAACCCAATTTTCCTTCAAAGAAAATAGTCAAGAAAAAGTTTTCCTGCTGGCTCTTCTTGAGAACAAAAAGTGTCTGCAGGTCCCTGGGGCAACTGCTTCTCTTTGTTCCTGCTGACCAAGTTTCTGGGTGGTTCTCCCCAGTAGTTTTTTTTTTTTTTTTTTAAGCTCATGTGGCTGGAGGAAGAGGATAGCTATATATTGCTTGATGTCCCTAGCTGGGGGCTTGTTCCATCTCCTCTTGACTATTAACAGACATAAAGCACTATCATAACGCTCTCCCCTGCACAGTTCTGGGATTGGGAGTGCTGGGAAGAGGGAGAGGTAACTCCCCATTTTCCCTTCCTGGGAGTTAAATATGCCTCAGCTCTCCGGAGAAAGTTGAGAGCTAAGTGCTCACTTGTCTGAGCCTATTATTGGTAGCCAATGCAAAATGTCCTTTTCATCACAAGAAGCTGGATCTGTTAAGTACTAGCCAGAAAACTTCAGATCATGTTTTCTGGTTCACTAATATGCTGCCTGACAAAGTCTTCGTCTCCTGGGGCTCTCTGCAGGGAAATGGGAATTAGAAACCCCTAGAGGAATTGTCAGTCACTAGGGGATGGAAAGGAAAACAAATAAAATCCCCATGGAGTGGGGCTCCCCAAAAGATGGAGAGATTTCCTTTGCATGCTGTTTTCATGAGTGGTGGGGGAGGGATAAAAATGATGCCACCGACACGTACAGCACCAGAAACCTGGAGGGAAGCTAACACTTCTGTGGTTCCCTTGTGGCTCAGTTCAACACCCATGGAGGTCAGTGGATGGCTTTTCATTCACTGTAGTGGGCACTGGATCAGGCCTATTGTATGGCAACAGAAGTGGGCTATGTAGATGGGGCATGAGGGATCCCTGTGACTCCAAAAAGGGTTTTTTGGGGAAAAGTCCCATCAAAATGAATAGGTTTTTTACAGAAATTATATGAGGGTCTATAGAAGTTAGCCTAGAAATCTTCAGAATTTACTAGAGAATGGTGTTCTTTTTACATAAAACTACCCTTGATACACCTGAGACAATCATCTCCCTGCACTGCAGGTTGATTTAAAAACCTGATAGCAACACTTCCCTTCATTTCTATAGGACTTTCCCTTAATGGGGACATGGGAGGAACAGGATACTACTTTACACATAGCTGAAGGGAGTCTAAGGCCAGATGTTATCATACTAATGCTGGCAAAGGGAATTTTGTCTGTCTAAGGAGTTGGGTCCTGTCGTATAATCTAGATGGGGAGAAGGCAAGAAGCTAGTTGATGGGCTGGAGCTGCTGTTATTGTTAAGGTCCGATCCCATTTTCTTGAAGACAAAACAAGACAAACACTCACAAAAGGGGAGATGGAAAAAGCCAGCAAAGACAGAAACAGCTTCTATCTGGTGTTGACTTTTACTTGCAGCCTCAGTGCTGGAAAAACACAAGTATGGCATGCGGTCTTATCAGCCACTCCGAGACCTGGCAAATCAAGCTGCTTAGAGCATTGCTTTTGGCTGCCTCTCTGCTCACAAGCTTACAGTGGTGTTGCAAAATATGCCGTCTTGGCTGGCTAAGCCAGACTCTTATTAGCCAGAAGGAAAAGGGAGCAAGGGAAGAAATAAGGTAGGGAAGGAAAAGGACATGTGGGAGTGAGGAGAGAGAGACAAAATCTCACATCCCAGGTCGTGGTTGGGGTTTAGCTGGAGCCGGTGGAGGCAGCGATGTCACCTCACTCCCTCTCTTTGGCCCAGCCTGGTCTGGTCAGGACATCTCTTAGGATTAGGATGAAGGGTCCCAGGAGACAGTGGGGGTGGCACCCATGATGGTGAAGCTTGCTCCAGTAGCCAATTTTTCTCCCCTAGTCTCTTTAAGGACCCCAAAAGGGAGTGGTGGGTGGAATAGCCCATCCCCTCATTATTTCGTCCATTAATTAGGCCTAGTCTCCAACACACCAATTTTGGCTCATTGATTTTTGTTTCCACACTTTTCTTGTTTACCAAGCAGGATCTTAACACAATCCTTGAGTGATGTAGTCCTTTAAGTCAGGCGTTCTGTCTCACTTGGGCACCTTTTCCCATCATTTCTTGGTATCGGTTACTAGGACATCTTACGAATTTATATTCTTTTTTTTTTTTTTTTACAGTTGAGCTCACCCTTAAGGTAAATTTGTAGGCCCAATTATTACAACAGTCCTCAATGTGCTTAAAGAGTGAAGGCTTGTGCAAAGAGCAGAGATGCGAACAAGCTGGGGTTTGGATGCGGTAAGGATCGATGGAAACCATGAAACAGTTGCACCTGCTTACTCCATCCCCTAGGCTCACAGGGTGGCTGGTCTCCTGTGCATGGAGGGCTAACCCATAGTTGGGGGGTTGGGTTTCCCCTCTCCCTTCCACCCACCTATTTCCCACACACAGCCTGCTTGCTTGACATTGGTGCAGATAACATGAATTTGATGTGGAAAGAATCAGCTCTGATGCTGCTGTGCAAAGCGCTTCCAGATGCAACTTGACAGCCTCTGCCCTTGAAGGGAAATGTGCATGCCTCTTAATTATGCCGGCCTCCCCTTCTCCAACACGCATTTCCAGGCTCTGGATCCAACAGACTTTGTTGAATCACTTCTAGCCAGGGGATAGCTGTGGGGAGCCATCTGATCTGTCTCCTCTTCTGTGCTTCTACCTTTCTCTGTGGCCCGCACAATCTGGCAGCATTTAACAATGCCCTCGTCCCAGCTGCAGGGGCTCTAAAGGAGCTGTTCTACTTTAGAAGATATAACTTTCAGGGGACTGCATTTTAAGCTTCCTTCGCTATATACACCTATCGCACCCAGAGAGACGTTATTGCACAGATTCATATCTTGTAAGGCCAGAGGGGACCATTATGATCTCCATAACATGGGCCATGGCATTTCATCCAGTGATTATTTATAGCTCTGTTAGTGCGCACTGCAGAACGCAATAGCCAGACGGTGCCAAGCAGATACCAGAGTCCCGGCCCCGAAGAAGGAAGCAGCGTCGTGGGCATTACAGGCTCAATAGATCGATTAAGGTTCTGCCCCTTGGTAAATGGTGGTGCAGTGGTGCTGCCCTAGGGAGATCATGGCTCTGAGCTCCCCAGTCTGCTTTGCATCTTCCCTTGGGGCTCCCGCTCCACAATCAGTCCACCTTGCATCTAAGCCCCTTCGACACCCAGGCAAGAGCCATTCACAATCTACTCATTCAGGTGCCTGCTCCAAAAGGCATGTGTAGATGGAAGAAGAAAAGGCTGCGTCAGCTGAGATGCTTGGGTGGAGCATCGGGTAGAAGGAGACCCTGCTGGTAGAAGGCAGCAGAGCCAAAAATAAAGCTGATCAAACATATGGAATTTCCATCCCCTGAGAAATGCCGATACTTCCGCATGTGTTTTCTACCCAAATCGAGACTGTGATGGGATTTACCACACTAAACCCGGGCAAGGCATAGAGCAGCACTGAGCTAGGGAGGCCCCAACCCACACCCAGGGCATGTGCCAGGTGGAGGGATAACATAAAAGGACCTGGGTACCCCAGAGGCAAGAGCTACAGGCTGCCCCAGGACGTGTGGCTGATGCCTGGAGCTGTGAGAGGAGTGGCTGCAGCATTCCTAAGGCTACGCTGGAAGCAGCGGTCCAGATTTCCCCCCTCCTCTTTGGGAGTTGAAAACTCAGATGAGACGGTGAAGAATGGAATGTGGTCCCCCCGACAGACGAAGCACATATCCCTGATCTTGTGGCCATGCCCCCAAACAGAGGAGCCATAGCCTGATAGGAAGCAACCTGGGGGACAGTATAATTTGGGGTGGACCCTCTCAGGCCCAGGGTCAGGACCCAGTGGAGTGGGTGGACCTGGGCCCCTAAACTTTGTTCCCCTGTACCTCTGCTGTGACAAACCCATGAGGGGAGTGGAAGAGACACTCAGGATGGATTGAGGCCTGCCGCATACAATGTATCTGGGGCACCCTCTAGGACAGGGGTTCTCAGCCCGCGGGCCTCATGCGGCCCAATTAGCACACAGCTATGGCCCAGCTGTGTGCTAAAGGCTGCAGGCAATGCAGGTCCAGGTTACCGGCTGCCTGACCACCCAGCGCTGCAGGGTCCGGGCTGCCAGTGAAACGTTTCATTCTGGGTCAGGCCAACATTACTCCCTGTGTCTGCCTGAGCCCACACGGTGCCTCATGGGAGTTGTAGCTCCAGGTCTGTCATATCGCTTCTCTCCTATGTGCCCGACTCCTGGCCGGACTGCATCTCCCATGATGCTTCAAGGCTTCCCCCTGTCGCTGAGCTATACAGGGACTCACTGAGCCACTGCATCATTCCGGGCAGAAGCAGAGATCACTGTCGACCTGGCCTGAAGTAGAAGCCCCTTTCTACGGCAGTTATTACAGCTCTCCCCGGTATAATATTTTCCACATTTGGTTACTGCCTTAAAATGCGCTTCTTTGGGAATTTTTATGCAAAATAAACTGCTCCACCACTAGTACCTGGGAACTGCATTATAAGTAGGCTACTTTAACTGGCCTTTTCAGAGCAACACTCTCAAGAATATAAAATCTGTCGTAGGTATTTGTTTAGATCGTTAAGACTGAAATAATTGTAATAAAAGTCCCATTTACTATTTACCACCTCCCATGTCTATTTTATTTTCTGCATTTCATTCTGCTTGGACCTAATTCTCCTTTCTCCCATGTAAGCATTAGGGTTGCCAGGTGTCCAGTTTTCGACCGGAACCTGGTCAAAAGGGGACCCTGGCGGCTCTGGTCAGCACCGCTGACCGGGCCATTAAAAGTCCAGTTGGCGGTGCAGCGGGACTGGCAGGCTCCCTGCCTGGCTCTGCGTGGCTCCCGGAAGCGGACGACATGTCCCTCCTGCTCCTAGGTGGAGGGATGGCCACAGGGGCTCCGTGCACTGCCCCCACCCCGAACACCAGCTCCACAGCTCCCATGGGCCAGGAACCAGAGGGACATGCCGGCCACTTTCCAGGAGCTGCCTAAGGTAAGCGACACCTGGAGCCTGCAGCCCTTACCCCCTCCCACACCCCAAGCCCCTGCCCCAGCCCGGAGTGCCCTCCCACATCCTGAACCCCTCATTTTTGGCCACACCCTGGAGTCCACACCCCCAGCACAGAATCTGTACCCCCTCCCACACCCCAACCCCCTGCCTCAGCCTAGAGCACCCTCCCACACTCCGAACCCCTTGGCCCTGGAGCCCCCTCCTGCACCCCAAACCTCTGATCCCTGGCTCCACCCCAGAGCCTGTACCCGCAGCCAGAGCCCTCACCCCCTCACGCATCCCAACCCCCTGCCCCAGCCTGGTGAAAATGAGCAAGAGTGGGGGAGAGTGAGCGACAGAGGGAGGGCTGATGAAGTGAGCGGGGGCGGGGCCTCGGGGAAGGGGTGGGGTAGGGGGCGGAGCAAGGGTGTTTGGTTTTCTGCAATTAGAAAGTTGGCCACCCTAGTAAGCATGACCCCATTGATATCACTCCTGATATGCAGCGGTTTCAGGTCAGAACCCAGCATGTTGTAACTAGACCAGTTTGCAGGGCCGGCGGTTGGGGGGGAGGCATGTGGGGGCTATAGCCACCCCAAAACTTGCATTGCCCTCCCATAGTAGCTGCTGCTGTCCAGCCACCGAGCTCTGAAGGCAGAGCGGAGAGAGAGGCGGCTGCTGGCCGGTCACCCAGCTCCAACAGCAGAGGAGAAGTAAGCCTGGGTTAGGGGCCGGGGACCCTGAAAGCAGCCCCTGGCTTGTGTCCCTACCCACCCGGGCATGCTGCCCCAGGCAGGTGTAAGGTCCAGGGCTCCCCACAGCAGCCCAAACTGACCCACACCAGCCCAGGCTCCTGGGCCCTGCCCCCCATGGTTGCTGCTCCCCGAGGGCTCTGCCAACCCTGGAGCCGGGTCCCCGCACCCAGGCAGCTCTTACCGGCTGCGAGTAGCCAGCACCCCACACTGCCCGGCTCTGGCTTCTGGCCTCAGACCTGGCCAGGGGGCGGGACCTCATGGTGAAGGGGGTGCAGCTCCCCCTCCAATTTTCTGTCTAGTGACTTCAGCCCCCACACTAAGCAGAGGCTGGCACTGCCCCTACTAGTCAGTTTCACTTCCCGTTTCTAGTCGGTTTCCCTTGCAGTCAGGAAATGTTTCCATTTAAGGAACTCTTTTCAGTAACCTTAAATATTTCTCTTGAGATGATGTAAAACCCTATTTTAGCAGAAGTAAAATTTTGGGCCTACTCTGCTTAGCAGTGTCCCTTCAAGTTTAAATCCATGTGTTTTTATCCATGAATATCTGTGAAATGAACACTTCACTGCTTGCAATGTCCCTGGTGGTGGCTCTAAGTTCCTAAGAGGAAAGCGAATTGCCTTTTACGCTCAGAAATGTTAAATTCAGCTGGAGCTAATTCCTCAGTAGTTAAGTGAATCAGTCATTATGATTTCAGCAAGGAAGCAGCACAACCACCGTGACCCTTTTACAACTATAGCTCACACAATCTCGCTCCTGGGCGAAATATATGCAGGTCATCTTTAATCTGTTCCATCTCTTCACATGCGGCTCATTGAACAGAGTCTGAACAAACCGCCTGGAAATGTCATCAATAGGCTTCATCTGGCATTATCTCCCTCTCGCTCTGGGTCATTGATTTCCTCATCTCTTTTGCCTTAAAACCCACGTCGCCGTAACACGCCGGGCTACATGCCGAGCTGAAGTAGCTGCATTGTGCCTTTGGTGCTTAATACTGGAAGCTTTCAACGACCCAAGTGTCCTTTTAGTGCGGCTCGCATGAAGACCACCTGGATGCGTCTCAAGTGTCTTCCTTTATTGCCTCGGCCCACTAAATAGCAGTACTCACTTGGCCAGCTTTTGTTTTGTCATGAGAAAAGAGGCTCGAGCTATTCTGCTTTTGAAAATTAGGCAAGATTCAATCTCCTTCCTACGGTACCTCAGTACACCGGAGAAATGGCTTCAGATCGCTATGTACAACTGTAGCAGCTTACAAGGTTACAGCTAATCTGTACCACCCTATACTGGCCACCATCTCCCATCCACATAAAGGTGCTTTAACCCACCATGGAGTTAAGGATATTCCAAGACCTACTCTTTGGAGCAGCCCAAGATACACAGGAAGTTTGAATGAATACGGGGAGGGCCGAATCCTGAAAGCCCTCTGTGCATGGAATTCATTATTTCAGTAAGAATCCTACACACAAGGGTTTCCAGGATCAGGCCTTCCAAGTATGATTCTTCTCTGAGACTTGAGTCTGTAAACATTACATTGCAGGGTTCCCAGTGGAGGGCCCAATAGCTCAACCTTCCCCCCCGGAGTAGAACACAATCATACATAAACCATGCACAGCTGGAATACAGTGGTCCCCAGAAGTAATGCTTGGGGTTGCAGTATCTGTCACAGTCCCACTGAGTTCTAATGCAAGGTAAGGGGAGTGGCTACATCCCCAGAAAACACAGCGCACCTCAGAATCCCTTCTGGTCCTTGTCTGCAGCTATGCTTCTCATTCCAGCCTTGGTGTATATACTGAGGTATGTAAAATAACGGGCAAGCATAGAGAAGGTAAATTTGAAAGGGAGGTATCCTATTTATCTTTCTTGGGTATTCCGTGAAAGGAAACATGGACACTTTTTCTTTTCATACACGACACATCCGGGCCCTGAAGTGAATAGGGGTGCCAATTTACACCAGCTGATGTTCTGGCCCAGAATTCAACTCGTCCCATTTCCACAGCAGTTCAACTGAAATGGAAGATGGTGCAGTGGCCGGCACTGGTTGTCAGGAATTAAGCGCCGTTCCTGGATCCGTGTGACCTTGGTAAATCGTATAATCTTTCTGTGCTCCACTTTCCCCATCTGTGAAATGGGGGTTACAATAGCTCCTTTATAAAAATGCTGTGTGAGCCTTAGTTTACTGTTTGTGACGCACATGGAGAGTGTCACGTGGAAGAGGCAATGGAGGGGCAAATCAGCCTAAATCAGGATCAGAGTAAAGAGGCCCCAGGGCTGCCCGGGGGGGGGGGGGGGCAATTTGCCCCAGGCCCCGGGCCCTGCAGGAGCCCCCACAAGAATATAGTATTCTATAATATTGCAACTTTTTTTATGGAAGGGGCCCCCGAAATTGCTTTGCCCCAGGCCCCCTGAATCCTCTGGGCGGCCCTGAGAGGCCCAAAAGAAATCCTCTGATTTAACCTTTGAGTCCCTCCTTACAAGTTGCTTTCTTGTGCTTCCTATTAGTATCTCACTGATCAAGAGTATGATGTGCCCATCTCTCCTTGCAGGGCATGAAGAGATATAGACCAAAAGGGTATTTATTAACTGCTTCTCTATAACCATTGCATAAATTTGTTAATAGCCAAATCAGTCACATGGGTTGTTTCTTCTTTCCCTCTTGATCTGCTTAAAAGGATCCTACTTGATCAGCTTGTCATAAAGCTCTTGTAAATGTTACAATCAGCCCAGACCCCATCATGATCAACAAATCCTGGCCCATTGCTTTAGCAGTCACATGTAAACTTCCATCGCCACATGCGGCTACATCTCAATACCACTAGGTGTCCTCTATTACTAACTAGCACTCAGTGCGAGGCATTAAACACCAGTTTATCAGGATAAGTCGTGGGCTGTTTAAGCTGTCATTTGTATAGCCTGGCTGCACAGTTCCCATGCCATCTAAACAATGATTGTCCTTCGGGGTTATGAACCAGGGACCGTTTTTAGCTGAGAGTTGAACTGTTTTCACAGTGGTAACATTTATAATTTCAGCAAAGCTCTTGCACTGGCTTGGTTCAGATCCCAAGCAGTCAGGAGCTCCAAGTGTGGTTGATTTGAGTGTCTCTAGCTCACGCTGTCTCTCTCTCTCTCTCTCTTTTTTTCCCTCTCCATTTAAAAAGGTTATTTACAAAACACCAATCACGCATGGAAAGCAGATCAGTCTTTGGGCTTGGCTTCCTGGTGCTACTCTCCCGACTTTGTTATAGAACACATGTAAGTAATATCGGGCTTGATTCCTCTCTGTGGCAAAGCTCCCATCAGCACAAGGCAGCGTGTGTATGGGTAGGGATGGGGGCATCAGGGGGTCAGTTACAGATCGCTGCTTCTGCATGGCCTCACGGGACTGTACACCAGTGGAAGATTGGTGTAGCATAGCACAGCAACATGCCCTCACCACCCCTGCCATTCCCTCACCCTCCCCTATGCTGGGGGGGGGGCTGGCATGGGAGCCAGTTCCATGCTTTTTGGGAGTATCCCTCCATAAGGCTATTTGCAGCCAGAATGCACCCCTTTGTGCTGCCTTAATGGAAAGAGAACACCACATACTGTATGTAAGCAGCGCACCTAGCTCCGCCACATACCCCCTGCATTACACTCTGGAGATAATCACAAATGCGTGTGTCCGCCCACACACATGCGTGCACGCACTGCCGAGATGATTCCAATTTAACATGTAACTAACACCCTTCAGGCAATAGGAATCTCACCTACAATTAGAAAATATTTCCGCCGAAAGCAAACAGAACAAAGTCAATGGAACGTCGCTCATGCTTGATTAATCAATGAGGTCAAATGGAGGTTTGCATAGGAGTGAGGATGTCAGGGTTTGGCTCTCTTGTTGTTTTAAAGTGTTTTTCTTTTAACTTTGATTCATACAATCCCTCCGTACCTGAATTCTGTTTTCTTTATGAAATGCTCACCACTTTGTGAGTGTAGGGTTGCTTGTGATTGCCAGCAGTTATGCAGACACCAGTTCCATAGGAACTAGACTTTGACCACCAACTCACACAGACCACTGACTAAATGTGACTTTAGGTCACAGGCTAGGTGTGAACTGCTGACCAAGCCGTTGAGCATTCTGGGAGCCCTTTCCAACTGCCCTGTGTCATCTGCTCACACTTCAAGCAATTTACTGATACTACAGATATGCAGCTTGCTGGTGACTATGCTGACTGCATCTATATGTGGCCACAGATAGTTCTGGTCCTAACTGCGGAATAATATGCGGTCCAAATAATGTACGCCATTGATAAACAAAATCCACTGGCCCCCTCGCCCTTGCCAATTCAGAGGGTTTATAGCCACTTTTATCAAAAGTCCAATTCTGCCAGGAAACCAAAATCCAGTGTTAGAGCAGGCTGGAAAAAAGAAAACATTTCGTGAAAATTTAATCCAAAAATTGCCAATTTTGAAATTCATTTTTTTTTTTAAAAGAAAGTTTCCTCCAAGTTTTGACTAGCTCTATTCAGTGTTTCACTACATAACCTAGCTATAGAGAAGACCAGCAGTGGGGAGCTCTTCACTGATAAAGTGTCCTTTGTAGATTCCGTTGAATAGAACATCTTCAGCTTTATTTGAGTGTGACAGTCTGATTCTGCAACCTACCGAAGTGCACAGAAATAGGCATCTCATTATGTAAGGCCTCAACCCCGGGAGAAATTTACATCCCATTGTTTAGCTAATATGTCCCAGGAATAGTTTGCTGCTGCTGCCCCAGATAGCAGCCAGAATTTAGATGAAAGCTGGATTGTCACTTCTCATTTTACCTGTTTACATTTATTTTTTATTTTATGTAGGTGATGTGAAACAAGAGAGGCATATATCCTGATCGGAACAATCACGGCTAAAGCCCAGGAGTCAGGAAATGTAAGTTCTCCTCTTGACTTTGTTGTGTGACAAACTAAGCCAACACTTTCATACTTGGGTGGCCTAAGGGTAGGCATCTAATCCTTATGGGGGTGCCTAAATCAAAGTGGCCTGGTTTTCAAAGAAAAGAGATGTCTGAGGTCAATGGGAGCAGTGAGTACTCAGCAACTCTGACCATCAGACCATTTTAGGGGCCCAAACATGTATTTGGGTGCCTGGATTTAGGCACCCAAGTTTAAAAACGTTGGCCTTACTCTCTCTGTACCATATTTTCCCCATCTGATTGGGGATAATAATACTTCCTTACCACACAGGGGCTTTGTGGGGCTAGATGTTTGCAGTGTGCTCTGAGATATTCACTTAGTACCCTTGACAGCATGGGTTATATTTGTGTGATTTGCAGGATCAGGGCTCAAATTTGGGTGCAAGATTTGTGGTTAAAGCACTAAACTCGGACTGTGGAGATCTGGGTTCATCTCCTCGCTCTGTCTCAGACTTCCTTTGTGACTTTGGATAAGTCAATTAATCTCACTGTATCTTTCCCCATCTGTAAAATGAGAATGATAATACTTCATTTCTCCAACTCTTTGCCTGCCTAGATTGTAAGCATTTTGTGACAGGGGCTATCTGTTGCTATGTGTATGTGCAGATATAGCACAATGAAACCCCATCTTGGGTAGGTTCTCTAGGGTTATACACACAAGTAATCTGTGTGGGGAGGGCAAGTTGGGAGCATTCATTTTCCTAAGTAACTCTGTGTATGAACCCAAGAATTACATATCTGCTTAATAAAACATAAGGCAGACAGGCCCTGTGACAAAGTGAGAATTTTCTGAAATATTTGTATAAATCCTATGCATGCCTCAGTTTCCCTCTGCACCTTGCATTGTAAACAAGATTTAAGTCTCCTGCTGAAACCGCCCAGTAGGCATGAGGTTGTGTGTCACCTAGCTCTCTGCTTGGAAGGAATAGGGCCGTTACAGAACTGGCTGAAACCAACCCCTAATCAACAGAGGATCCAGAAAGCCCCAAAGACTGAACAATCAACACCAACCAGCAGGAAACCCCAGCAGGTGGTACTTGGGAACTGAGCAGGAGACAGAGGAGGTCAGGGATGGGGAGAGAGGAGTCCATCACAGCTTAATAGCACTGGCTTGGCCAGGGTGGACGGTGGCTTGACTTCTGCCTCACTTTGCTGACCTAAGGACTTCCCGATTCTGCCTGTCAGGTGATTAATAAACGGTTACCTTGTTTGGAAAAGGCTGCCTGTGTCACTGCAAGTATAGAGAGCACTGCAACCTGAAAGCTACAGTAACAGCCTCCCGCAGGAGTCTGACTTGGCTGGATTTGCAGCAAGGAGCCATGGAGAGAAACAGGGTTTGCTGGTGCCAAAGGTCCAATCTCAGAGTCTTGGAGGCCATGAGCCTGCCCCTGTGGAATTGTGGGTCCTTGGGGCATGTCATATTAGTGGGGAGAGATAGCTCAGTGGTTTGAGCATTGGCCTGTTAAATCCAGGGTTGTAAGTTCAATCCTTGAGGGGGCCACTTAGGGATCTGGGGCAAAATCAGTACTTGGTCCTGCTAGTGAAGGCAGGGGACTGGACTCAATGACCTTTCAAGGTCCACTCTAGGAGATAGGATATCTCCATTAATTTAGTGGCACTCCCAGGAGACTGGTTAAAGGCTAGGCATAGACCAAACCCTTGTAACTCAGTGACAGGCCCTGACTCAGCAAGATACTTAAGTATCTAACCTCAAGTCAAGGACACTACTCAGCTACTTAAAGTTAGGTGCAGGGTTAAGTATCTTGATGAACTGTGGCCCAAGATACTACCGTATTAAGGGCGGTATCAGAGCCTGATCCTACAAACCCTTATTCACACAAGTCCTCTTCACTGATGCAACAAATCTCAGCATCTTTAATAGGACCAGGCAAGTGAAAAAGACTACTCGGGTGTGATGGGGTTTACAGGACCCGGATCTCCACTTTCCAGGAACACAGTAGTTGGCTGAGGTTGGCAGCATTCAGCACTATGGGTATAATGAGGATGTGACACAATAGGGTGACCAGACAGCAAGTGTGAAAAATCAGGACAGGGGCGGGGGGGGGGGTAAAGGAGCCTATATAAGAAAAAGACCCCAAAATTGGGACTGTCCCTATAAAATCGGGACATCCGGTCACCCTGTGACACAACCGGTTGATTTGGTTTCTCAGCCCCAGACAAATAGGTAGGTCAGGGTTACCGAAAGGTTAATATCCCTGCCACTCCGGTCAGCAGGGGCCCCACTATATTAAATAAAACTTCAGTGTCTGTGATCAACTTGCTAAGTTTAAAAAAATTCTTAACTCTACAAGATCTTGTTCTGGTGAACCAGGCACTGTTCCATCAGAGCACCTGCTGTGAATTCAGAGTGGTGTTTCAGACTGTGCTCAATAAATAATCATTTCTTTTGTGCTGCCACGAGGTAGAAAATTCTTAGGGCTCACAACATCCATCCGCTTCATGTATCTGACAAAACCGGTGAACAAGCCCGTGTGTAAATGGCTCTGTCTGGATTCTGGATGACTAATGAAATGGTCTCACACTCCAGAAACGCCTTAAGGTCCCACTGCCAAATGTCCCACCCCTCAGTCCACCTTAAAGCCAAGTCATTGGAGTACACTAGGCGGACTAGTCCATTTCTCAAAGGGAGGGTCCGTTGCTTTTTCTGATCCCGATCTAAAGAGCAACTTTGCCCCTCGGGACGAGACTGGCCCCAGTGGGGAAGGGTTGGCGGCTCTGAAGCACCCAGCCTGTTTTCAGAAGACCCCAAACAGCTGATATTTGGCCCGCCTCATTAGAAACGAACCCACCCAGCCTCCCCCTTTAGAGCCGTTCTATTTTTAGCCGCAGATCTTGCAATATAAAGAATGGTTGGAGTGTCAATCTGCCTGCAGAGAGGCTGCTGCCGCTTTAAGGGCAGCTGGGGCAATTAGACTGAAAGGGATGATGGTGGGGGTTTAATGAGCCTCCCTTCTCAGGCACTGCTGGGTCTCCAAAGGCATGGGGATCCTGTAGGAGAGGCAGGAGCAGTGGATCCAGACAGGGCACTTTCCCTGGGACAGGACAAGACTTGGGTCTGCCTGGTGAGTGTAATGGACTGGGATCGTTGAGTGTTGTACTGGATTGCTGTGAGCACTTGCATTGTGATAGAAGGCTTGGCTTGTCAGCTGGGCTTGTGCAGACTGAACTGACAGCTGATTCTTTACCTCGTGTTGGAAGGCAGGGGGGCTGGTGCGTGTAGCTTTCTTTTAATCCTTCTCCATGTAGGATCGTGTAAAATGGACAGACCTGTTGTGATCCACTCCTGTATTGAGTCTGAAGAGGGGGGTGTGTGTGTGAAACGTGTCATGAACAAACTTGCTGTTTAGAAGCAACAACAAGTTGAAGTTCCCCTTGCAGTTCTGTGGGTGGGGGTTAAAACACTTTCTTTTTAAAAAGAGAAGTGAGCTGAGGTTTGAAAGGACAGTGAAGCATTACAGCTCTGTTGGGAGATGAAATGTTTCTTAACTGTCTAAAGATGCTTTTCTTTCTAAAACACCCAATACTTTCCAGCTCAAACTTTGTTGTAGTGTGTGGCACTCTCCTTTATTTTCTGTTACTTCTAGCAAGACATGGTCACTATGGACACTTTTCCCTTGAGTCTGTATGAGCCACGTTTCATAGACTCCTCCATGGAGAGAGATTCCTGGGCCACATCACTTTCTCTTTTTCTACAGTCAGTGTCAGAAAGAAACGACTTATCCACAATAGTGATTTTTGGAGGCAACAACAAGGGTCACCTTCTCAAAAACATTTCAGGGGTGCTGGAACTAGGGCTGCTGGAGTGTGGCAGCACCCCCTGGCTTGAAGTGGTTTCCATCATATACAGGGTTTACAATTTGGTTCAGTGGCTCTCAACACCCCAACTATACAAATTGTTCCAACACCACTGAACATTTGCTACTTTCTTTTTTCCATTGATGTGATCCTTTTTTAAGTATTATTATTTATTTTTAAAGGTATGTGCCTAGTGGGTCTGATTATCTGTAATGAAAATTCAAAGATAGTGCCCAAAGTATAGAGGGGCAGGGCAGGGGGAGATTCTTAGTGATAATCTGTAAATTAAATACCTTCTTTTATTAAGTGTCTGTCTCTCTCTCTCTCTCTCTCACACACAAGAGTGAACCAGTAAGTTCAGGGTTACATTTTTTTTCAAAGCTGCCTAGGCGGTTTGGATGCCTATGTATCATTAACTTTAATGGGATGTAGATGTCTAGATCTCTGAAATTCCCCGCTTCATTGTCTTTTATATTAAGCTGGTTTTGGACTACAGCATATATTTGAAAGCTGCCTGGGAAGTGGAGCCTTTCATTTTGTATTTTGGTTCTAGAGCCCAGAGTAGTTTGCTAGACTTCTAAATGGGATCTGTACATACAGAAGCTTCTGTCTTAGAGATAATGGAAACATTTTGTTACCAAAGACAATGCAAAATATATTTAATAAGACAACTAATTGGCTTTACCTCTTATTTGCCTTGGGACAAAGTTTTAGAAACTTGTGGCGAATCTGAAAACTCCCCAACTACTTCAACTTGTATCTGTGACCACTGGTGTTGTGAATTAGTAATGATACTTTCCACCAAGAACTTTACTTTGCAAAAGTAGTAAATCCCCATTTTACAGACTGAGAAACTGAGGCACAGAGAAGTTAACTGACCATCTCAAGATGAGGCAGGAAAGGTTAGTGCTGGAATTGGAACCCAGGATGGCTGACTCCCCATCCTGTTCTCTAATCATCAGGTCATGCCGTGCAGCAGAAAAAGTCTGATTTATTAACAGTCAGTGTTACTCTAATGATTTTATATATAAATTTCCAACAGTTCCAGGGTGAAAGATGGAAACTTTAGACTGTAAGCTTTTGTGTATACGGTCTGTAGCACAATGAGACCCTGGCTGAGGCCTCAAGGAACTACTGCAATGCAAATAAATAACATCAATCCTGGAGCATTGCTCTGTGAAAAGTCAGTTGGCCAAAATTTTCAACTTTAGTTACCTAACATTAAGTATCTTGGCCATTTGCTACCGGGTCTCATTTAAGGTTACAGTTTTAATACCAGGCTTATTACAACTTTTAAGGGGCAGCATCAACTGGAAAACCATATTTGTCTGATCTGGAAAATATCGTTCATACAATAGCTACAAGTAACAACTAATGCACCAATCTTGCGGTCAGAACTGTGCCGCTGAATGTTTATTTGCGGAGTGCACCACTGACGTCAATGACCCTGCATAGGAGCAAGGAGCTGTCCACACCAATCTGATTGCAGGATTGGGGCCTGGGATTGCAATAATTGGTTTTCTCTATTTATTTTTTTACATGAATTTGGAAGTGCGCTCCCCCTTTGTGTTGCCTCGAACCTGAAGCCCATTTTGCACAGGAGACACCATTGCAAAAGCAGGCCTCGATCAATTTGTCCCTTGATAGAAAGACTCTTTGGATGAAAAGACCCTTTGCAGAGGAAATAAAAAACATATTAATTTAAAAAAAAATCTAGCTCATGCTGTTTAATGGGCTCTCAACAAAAAAGCTGGATTCCTTTCTCCGTTACTCAGTTCCCAAAACCTAAAGCAGACCATGTCCATCTAAATAATGGTGCAAAAATGGGAGAGAGAGAGAGGCCTGTTCAGCACCAGCTATTATTCATAACTCTTCCTTTCATTATTTGACTTTCTTCTTCCTTCGCTCCAGTCCATCCCACAAAATACCATGTGTAGCCTGACTATGCAAAGTTTGGGCTAAATTCATCTCGGGCGTGACTGCACTAAAGTCAACGGTGCCCACTTTTCTGGAATGATGTGAAAGGCAGTTTGTATTTATTGGAGCATTTGGTGGGGGTTTTCACAAGCTCAAGATTTTGACAGAAGTAATTAAAAAAACAAAGCTTTCCTTTTTCATGAGGTGTTTTGTTTTTTTTTTAAACAGGGACTGAACCTAGCAAAAGCAGGGAGGAAAAACTGGCAGTGCAACCAAAAGATATTTTTTCCTCTTGGCACTGGAAAAGATACATTGACATTTTGGGGGTGGAGGGAGGGGGGAGCGAGAGAGAGAGATGAACGGTTTTTAAAATAAAACCTGAAGGAGAAGATGTTTTACTCTTCCAAATTGGCAGGACTGCTGCCCCATACCTGCACTAGTGCTGTAACTGGCACTGAAGCAATTGATGTAAGTCCAAGTGAATGTAGTGCAAATGAGTGTAATGAATCATTACAACTGGCATCTTGCCCTAGATTCCCTTGCACTCTGGCACAAAATACAGAGATGGTTTTATACACCGGGGATAACTTTCACATCTATTTCAAACCACAGAGTATTCTGGGGTGATCTGAGGCGTCCCACTCACGCCTAGCAGGGCTTACACTCCGCTCTGCTGATAATTCTGTTTGCACGGTCCGTTTTGGAGGTCTTTGTGAGGGTGGTGAGGGAACTTGTGGTGTTTGCTGTGTCTGTCCTTTTTCTTTTCTTTTTCTCTTTCCTTTGCTTTCTTTTATTTTCCTGCCTCCCTATAGTGGGGGTCAGCACAAGGCCCTAGGCATCACCTAAACTCTCAAAATCGTGCCTTTGCATTGGCTCAGTGCATAGGGATGCATTGCATGCTAAATAAGACAGGAAGTGAAGCCAAGTCTCCTGAGTCATAATTCAGTGCTTTAACCACCGGCCCAGCCGTCCTCTTAAAACAGCCCATCTTTCCTCAGAATGTGATGTTCTGTGGATTTTATCTAATTGGTCTAGCCCGCTTGTGTGAGGTTCGCTCCACTGGTTCCGGCCATGGGAAACAAGAAGAAACTCTCCAAGAGTTGGACCGTCTCTCCAGTCTAGCCTGCTTTCTTGCACCCAAGAGCTCTGCCATCCTGAAGAAAGAAGGGTGGGTCTCAGGAGGAAGGCTGTGTTTTGTGATTAAAACACTGGATTATGACTCAAGAGACTTGGTTCCACTTCCTTCCTCTGCCACAGACTTTCACTGTGACCTTGGCTAACTCATTTGATTTCTCTGTGCCTTATTTCCCCAGCTTCTGCTTGCATGGTACGTCTTTCTCTGTCTTGTCTATTTCGATTGCAGGGAGGAAGGGATTATCTTTTCCTATGTATACATGCAGCCCCTAGTACAGTGGGGCCTCTTGACACAACTGTAACAAAAATAATATTAATGAGGCCACAATAACAATGACATGAGACGAGTGTCTTCAGAAGCCACTCTGTAATGACAAAGTATATAGGGGGCAGTGGGAAAGAGACTCTGATAAGGAATTCATTTTCAAGTCTCCAGGAGGTTATTATAAACTGGACCGAGAAAGAGAAATGATCTTAAAATTTATGGACACATACCTTGAAAGTGGCCTTTTAAAAATCCAAGTTGTTATTCTCCGTGTCTAAGGCACTGAAAAGTTAATGAAATATAGAGCACGGGGGATTTGGAGAATTCAAACGAACTGAAAACAGAACTGGCATGAAATCAGCAGATGGGAGGAACATACGCTGCTCGGCTTAGGGGCGATGGCACTTCTTGCTGCTACTGCAGTTGAGAACAGAGAAGATCCTTGGGAGGAGAGAACACAACCGTGCTGCCATCCTCAAATGTCACCACCACAGACTAGCTAGAGGAAAAACACAGCGAAGGGGAAAATCCAAGATTGAGACAGAGGCAGCCAACATCTGTGTGTCGATTGTGCTTGGGTACGTCAATGTAAATCCAGAGTAACTCCATTGGCTTCAGCAGCTTTTACAATACGCTTGGCCATACAGAGCTTTCCAAACAGAAGGGAGCAATAGATTGATACAAAGGCCAGAAGGGACCGTTGTGATCATCTAGTTCGACTCCTGCATAACACAGGCCAGAGAACTTCGCCAAAATAATTCCTCTTTGGTTTTAAGATTTATGGCTCTCTGATTAGCTGTTTTAGAATCAAATGAAGTGGTCGCTACGTATGGGCAAATATTGGTGAGGGAGTGATATGGAGGGAAAATCTGCATGGGGACATGACTGTCTAGCTGTCCGCTGCCAGGTGGTGATGAAATAACTATGATGGAATGATGAGATCCAGTGAGAGAACTATTGAGGGAGCTGGAGGAAAGCCTGATTTTTTTTTTAAATAGTTTACGTCTTTTTATGGGTAATCTGGTTTCATATTGACCGTGTTTTTGTGTAATTTATTTTTTCAGTAAGTGATGGCAAGCCATTCATGTGTATTGAGCTGGCAGCAGTTTCATTTGAGGAAAGATGGTCCAGTGGTTAGGGAACTAGCCTAGTAGGTGAGAGACCTGTGTTCAATTCCCTACTCCCTCACAGACTTCCTGGGTGACCTGGGACAACTTACTTAGGCCCAGATTTTTAAAGGTACTTAGGCATTGCCACCCTCAGTATGGCGACACCCAACTCTCATTTTCAAAAGAGATTTAGACACTTGAACATGAAACATAGGCTCATAAATCAGTTAGGCATTGCAACGCTGAGTGGAGCAACACCTAAATACCTTTTAGAAATCTGGGCTTTAGCCTTGCTGTGCCTCATTTCTCCATCTGTATAATGGGAATAACAGCACTTCCCTACGTCACAGGGGTGTTGTGAAGATAAATACATTAGATTGTGAGGTGCTCAGATACTACAGTAAACGGGGCCATATACGTACCCAAGGTAGATCAATCGCGGGATAGCTTTTACTATAGCATTTCCTTCAAAATGGTGTTCAGCCTCTGCTCTCTGCTGCAGCAGCAAAACTCTTGGGGCTGGTTTCTCCAGTCTGTGTCCACTTTGCACCAGACAGAATTGGCCAGGAGAGAATTCCCCTTGTATTGTGACTGCTCAGCACTTCTGAAAACTAGTCCCTTGGTAACTTGTGGCCAAAATCTGCCATCCTTCATTTCCATTGCCGTGGTCTCCACTGCTTGATTACAAACCACAGAGCTTAGCCCGTTGCCTTCGAATGGAAGTTTTCTAAGTCGCACCCTGTGATTGGCTTCCCAGGAAATGCAATGCCTGTGTAGCCTGCTCACTCCAGCTCCAAGCCACAGCTCTGGTTTTGGGGATACAAATGGCCTGACGCTAACTGGCCTGCAAGTTCAGCTTTTGCTCTGTAAACAAGAATGCTGGTGACCATCAAAACCCTGAAAGGTCTGTTTTAAATTCTTTCCAAATAGTTGAGGTGTAACTTAATACAATGAATATGATTTTTCATCGTGGAAGCCTTTTTATTGCTACAGAGTCTGGACACGTAGAGTCTGCCATGCAGCAGCTCACTTCCAAATGTGTTCGTGTTGGTACTTCAGGTTAACAAGGAGATGGGTGTTTATCCCTGGGATGGAGGGGGCCCAGGATTTTCACAACCATAGAAAAATGTCTCCTGCTGGATCACCGATAGCTCTTCCTGCAGCAGCCCGATGTAAACTGAGGTTCTCCTTGCCAAATACAGACTAGACTCTACTTAGTTTGAGACTAGACAAGAGCACAGCTGGGGTATTAATGGATCCTCTGTCTCTTTATCAGATTAACTGGCTATTGGAATCTCTCTGATTAAAGCATGATGGACCAGATCCTCAGCTGGTGTAAACTGGGGTGGTTCCATTGAAGTAAAAGGGGTTGCACTAACTTACACTGAATGAGGGGGAAATGAAATTCAGCTACACTGAGGATCTGACCTGTTGTATGGGTCCAACTACCTTTTACATTTCTCGGGTCCAATTCTAATCTCAGAGTTACATTGATGTAACAAACTTCAGTAACATAACTCCTGATTTACTCCAATGGAAGTAAGAAGAGACTAGGTTCCTTAGTTAAAAACTCATTTATCAGCTGCTGGTTGTTGTTTATTATTTGTATCATCATAGACTCTCTTTTTAAACCTTGATTGCTTAATTATTGTAAAGGATAACATGTTCAAAAACATATGCCTATGTTTCTTTGGGATTTGAGCCTAAAACCCTAAGTCCAGCTTGAAATGGGGAATCAGGCTTCAAAGTCACTTGGATGCAGATCCTCCAAGGTATTTAGGTGCCTAACTCCTATTGGTTTCAGTGATGCACTGATTTCAATTTCCCATTGACTTAAGGCCCAGCTCCTCAAAGGGACTTGTGTACTTCTGAAAACGTTTACCAGAAGATTTATTATGACTTAGTTTCTTTAAATTCTCTATTCCAAGATAAACCTGGGTGCCTCTCTTTCCAGATAATGGCTGAAGGGGTTGAAAATAGCAGACTTTTAAAAAACATGGCTACCATGGATAATCTGGCTAGACAGGTCTGAGAAGCAGGCAATGCCCATTCTTTAACTTGCTGAAACAGCTGCAGTGGAACTTGTTCATTGTTAATTGTCCATAACCCTGACTGGAAGATCTATGGAAACATTCTTAAGCTACTTAGAAAAGACAATTATCATGATGATTGATATCTCGGCCAGCATCGCAGACAGAACTAAATCAAGCATTTCTCCAAAGAGAACCAGTGTTGTGGCTTCCCATAGTTTGAAAATAGATCTATGTTTTAGTAGTATTTAATTCTCAAATCATCAGTCCAAATGCAGTTATCAGTGGAAATCGATATACTTGCAACAGTTCCGTAATCACGTTTTGGATAGATAAGACTTCGGTTTTCTTACAATGTTTGATTTCTTTAATACTGATCTCAGGTACTTACTTGGCCTCCATTACCATAACAGCTGAGCACTTCACAATCTTCAATGGATTTATACCCACGACACCCTTGTGAAATAGGGAAGTGCTACTATCCTATTTTTTATAGCTAGGGAACTGAGACAGAGACACCGAGTATGTCTACACTACAATTAAAAAAACCTGTGGCACCAAGTCTCCGAGCCTGGGTCAGCTGGCTTGGGCTGCCGGGCTATAAATTAGCAGTGTAGATGTTCTGGCTGGAGCCCAGGCTCTGAGACCCCAGGAGAGGGGAGGTTCTGTGGCCTGCAATGTGCGGGAGGTCAGACTAGATGATCCTGATGGTCCCTTCTGGCCTTAAGTCTATGAGTCTGTGTAGCTTCTTCTTGCAGTCTTGCACAACTGTTTCTGTTTGGGATTTGAATGATTAAATGGCAGAGCAGTTTCTACCTATTCTCTCATTTCCCTATATTTAAAATGGTGAAAGTAAAATCACATGACGTGATGTAGAATTTAAGATAATTTAGCCCCCCCAAGACAAAGTCTGCTCTTGAGATTATGGCTTTGTTGCAGATTGTGAGGGGAAGGGGGTAATTGCCAGCTCAGGTAGACATACCCCCAAGCTAGCACACTAACAATAGCAGCATGGCCACAGTGGCAGACAGGGTGTCTCAGTCTAGCTGCCCCAGTATAACCTCATCCAAAGTCCTAGATACACACTCAGCCAACTAGCCGGAGCCACTGCAGCTACATTGCTATTTTTAGTGCACTAGCATGAGCAAAGCTAGCGTGTGTGTGTGTGTGTGTGTGTGTGTGTGTGTCTGAGCTGGGAATTCCACCTCCCAGCTGCTGTATAGACATACCCTTGATGAGAAAAGCAAAGCAAACTTATTTCGTAGGGTTTCTATATCCCAATATGCTCTGCAGACTTGGAGGCAAATAACAAAGGGAGAGAAACATTAGGATGTAAAAGCAAAGGAGACAATGTTTTGGATTTAGACTGGATGAAGGGTCTCTTCCCTTACGACTTGGGAAGAATAATTCCTCCCACTGCAGAAATCACTGGGTGGAATTCTCTGGCATGTGTCATGAAGGAGGTCAGACAAGATGACCATAATGGTCCCTTGTGGCCTTTAAAATCTATAAGGTAGATGAAGCATGACTGTGCCAGATGAAATGAGCTTGGGGAGACTTACAAAGACAGATGAAGAGCCCAGATGAACAGTGGGGAGTGGAGAAAAAGATGAGGTAGTCAGAGTAAGCAATCTTGGAAAGGCTTTTAAAACCAGGAGTTGAAGGGATGGGGGTTGTGCATATGCAATTAATATGAAACAATAACACTTCCTCAAAAAATTGCTAATGTTGACCAGGATTTTGAAATGAATGGAGAGCCACTGGAGTTGTTTGAGGGTTGGGGTTATGAAATGTGATTATAATATATAATAATGTGCAGTTCTTATGTGCGTCTCATCAGTAGGTCTCAAAGCGTTTTACGAAGGCAGTCAGTATCCTTATCCTCATTTTACAAATGGGGAAACTGAGGCACAGAGGCTGACTTGTGCCTCAATCTATGACCAGAGCACATATAAGTTTATAACCCGTCCGATGTGAAAGTCACCTTCTGGTCCAATTTAAAAAATACTTTCTGATAGCTGTGACTGAGACTATGGGAAGCTGGCTAATGAGATGATTATGAATTACAGCAAATTATCCCTGGGTTACTGTGCACTAAACACTGTTTAAAAGCCAATGAACTAAAAAGCGTTTTTTGTTTTTGTTTTGTTTTTGTTTTTTAATTTTAAATATGGGGAAATTGGCACAGTGGGCAGAACTGACTGACTGAACTGTCATTTTCCCCTTCCTTAAGACTGGGTGTATACTGAATTCAGGCAATGCTTACATGTGGTAAAAGGACATGGACCCAAAAATGCTGAGGGTTGCAGCGGTTAAACTGAAACATGCTGTGGCAGGAAATAATCCTGTCCCTTAGCAGCCCTGATTTTTGGTTTCTAAAAGGCAGCTGGAATCTGTACCATCACTATTATGCTTCTGTGCTTTTTAATAGAAAGAATTGTATATCCAGAAACTTGTCAAGTTCTTGTCGAACCAGCTTGTGTTGTATTACGGCTCACATGGTCAAGGTAAAAAATAGCTGTTTATAGTCTTTCGACTGATAAGATCTAGACTGAGGCAGATCTTGGCTGTGTCCTTGAGACCTTGTCAAAGCGCGCACACACACACAGTCTGTGGGTGCAATGGGAGTCCTTGCGCAAGAGAAAATTCGGAGTTCCATTGAATTCATTGTCAAAATTCTTCTTGACTTCAGGATTTAGCTCAGAAAGAATACAAAGCACAGTAGGATTCTTACCTGGAGAGACACTGCAGGCCAAATGATGGAAGCCAAGACTTCACTGCAAAAAAGTGTTTGATTTTTCTTTCCCAGTGCAATTACCATATTAGCTATCCCACGGTAAAATCCTAGTGGAGACAAGGGACCTTTACTTTTTTTTGAGATAGCTTGGACACATTATACACCAGCACATGATTGTCCTTGCCTAATCTACCTCCTAACAAAACTACAGATGCTCTTTCTCCGCTAGGATTTTACCGTGGGATAGCTAACATGTTAGTTATCCTGTGGAAAAACTGCATAAAAAAGAAAGGTGTGAAGACACAGTCTAAATATGGTTCAGTGAAACATTCCACTGAGGAGTTCACCACAAGTACTTAAAACTCATGAGAATGAAAGCAATGAAGTTTGTTTAGAAGAGGAATACCAGCTTGTTCAGCAAGTATTCCTAACACAAAAACTAGGGGTCCCCAAGTGAAATGAATAGGCAGCAAGTTTAAAACAAACAAAAGGAAGTATTTTTTTCACACAAAGCACAGTCAGTCTGTGGAACTCCTTGCCAGAGGATGTTGTGAAGGCCAAGACTATAACCAGGTTCAAAAAAGAACTAGGTAAGTTCATGGATGGCTATTAGCCAGGATGGGCAGGGATGGTGTCCCTAGTCTGTTTGCCAGAAGCTGGGAATGGGACACAGGGGATGGATCACTTGATGATTACCTGTTCTGTTCATTCCCTCTGGGGCACCTGGCATTGGCCACTGTCAGAAGACAGGATACTGAGCTATATGGACCTTTGGTCTGACCCAGTATGGCCGTTCTTATGTTCTTAAGTATGATGCCTCAGCAAAAGGCAAGGATCTGGGTGACTTTTGAAATACTTTAGTATTCTGGGATACCCATCCGCCTTTGATTCCTTGGATAATATCACTGAATGTCAGAAGGAAGCCAATGGGATCTTTTTAATGCAGAATTCCTATTTTTGTTGTGTCCAGTTCTACTTTTCAGTTGATGCATTGATCAAAGTGATGCTGCCAGTTGTTTAGGAAATGTCTCATACCTTTTGGTTAAACGAAGGTGAATTCCATGCAGCATGGCTTGAGTTGTGTATATGGATAATATACTATGTATAGAATCCTCCAATGATGCCACTACCTTCTAAGGCAAGTAAATGTGGTGAGGACCAAATCAGGATGACTGACTGTCCTTTTAAACAGTGCTTATATTGGTGCTTTAACTACAAATCTTCTGACCTTTCTAAAAAGGTCCCTGTCACAGCTAATATGGTGTCAAACAGCATCTTTACTATCCATGCAAAGTAGTCCGGACTTTGGGTTTTTCAGATCTTGCATGAGAGAGCTGCCCCCATGGTTAACTTCATGTAACTATGTAGCAATGCTAGAAGGAAGAAAAATGAGGTCAGCCTTTGGGGAAGTGAACTTGTGTGTTTGTGAAATCTACTTATGCCAACTTGATCATAGAATATTAGGGTTGGAAGAGGCCTCAGGAGGTCATCTAGTCTAATTCCCTCTCAAAGCAGGACCAACACCAACTAAATCATCCCAGCCAGGGCTTTCTCAAGCCGGGCCTTAAAAACCTCTAAGGAAGGAGATTCCACCATCTCCCTAGGTGACCCATTCCAGTGCTTCACCACCCTCCTAGTGAAATAGTTTTTGCTAATATCCAACCTAAACCTCCACCACTGCAACTTGAGACCATTACTCCTTGTTCTGTCATCTGCCACCACTGAGAACAGACTAGCTCCATCCTCTTTGGAATCCCCCTTTAGGTAGTTGAAGGCTGCTATCAAATCCCCCCTCACTCTTTGATTCTGCAGACTAAAATAACCCCAGTTCCCTGAGCGTCTCCTCTTAAGTCATGTGCCCCAGCCCCCTAATCATTTTTGTTTCCCTCCACTGGACTCTCCAATTTGTCCACATCCCTTCTGTAGTGGGGGGGACCAAAACTGGACACAATACTCCAGGTGTGGCCTCACCAGTGCCGAATAGAGGGGAATAATCACTTCCTTGGATCTGCTGGCAATGCTCCTACTAATACAGCACAATATGCTGTTGGCCTTCTTGGCAACAAGGGCACACTGCTGACTCATATCCAGCTTCTCGTCTACTGTAATCCCAAGGTTGTTTTCTGCAGAACTGCTGCTTAGCCAGTTGGTCCCCAGCCTGTAGCGGTGCATGGGATTTTTTCCTTCCTAAGTGCAGGACTCTGCACTTGTCCTTGTTGAACCTCATCAGATGATTAGACTTGAGGCTTCCTCTCTGGTATGTGGTGTCTGCGGTGGGCTGAGCACCTCTGAGACAAGCATCTGATGCTGGAGAAGTTATTTTTGTAGTGTATTAAACTAATTGGACAACCTCACCTTGGACTCACTTACGGGGCAAAAGCAGATGAATTAGATTGTTCAGTGTGAAAGATGCTTAGTGGCTGTGAGAACGGAGGGGTTCTTTAGATGAGATTTATTTATTTTATTTATTTTGCTTATAGCTTTAAGAAAATCTCTGTGAAGTGATTATGTAACTGATGCCATTTGGAGCTGTGCTGCTGTTTCTAGACTCCCACGTGTTCTGGGTTGAATCTGGAATGTCAGTGCTTTAGGTGAGCACAAGAGACTTTATTGCCTTAAGAATAATTTATGCCCAAAGTAATTCATTGAGTGGAATGGTCTAACTCACTTGCTGACTGTCAAAACCATATCTGCCAAACCGCAGCTTATAATGAAAGTGTTAACAGATCCACATCAACAGTAGTGAGATGTGGCAAATGATTTGAGCAACTTTGGTTGAAGCATACGGTATGGATAGCTTTAAGAGGAGTGATGTGGTGGTGACTTAGGATATCTACTCTTGGCTTTCTCTTTTCTTTTTTTCTTTACTGAAACTGTATCCCCTACAAATCAGACCTAGCATGCATATTTCTAAAGTGTATTAGTCTTGGACTTCTATCGTCTCTTGTCATGACACCCCAGTTTCATAATTGTTTGCACTGTTGTTTGTAGGCATGTTTGTCCCAGGATATTAGAGAGACAACTTAGATGAGGCATGGCTACCCCATCGAGAGGTCCTGCTCACTCTGGAAGGGAGCGCAAGGATAGAAGCCAGATGGTAGCTGTAATGCACATAGCAGAGGCCACTTGTGGTTTGCAGGGCTTAGCCAGGAAAGAGTGACTGCAGAGGTCCCAGATATTTACCAGGATTAGATGCTGGGATTCTGTAGGGGAACATCTACACTGATGTGACATAAAGTACAGGAGTTGAGCAAATGCCTAGAAAATAGAACCTGGAACTGTATGGAAGACCACAGCAGTCGAATGCCATGAAAACAGCCATGTGTATACTCAGAATATGGGGAAACCACCATGTCCTAAAGTCAACATTTGAATTATAGATAGATAGATTCTGCGTATCTATCTATCTATCTAACTTCAAACCCACTCCCCAGTTGTGTTTACACAAAGTTTAGGGACAATTCTGCCTCCTGTTCAAACTCTCCCACAAGGTATGGGATGAGAGGATCATAGCCTAGGAATCTACATTGCGGGACTGAAGAGAAGATGTACCTCTCAGCCACACCACAAGTCACAACCTCCTCAATACCCACCATCTCAGTGCTCTTACAAGCAGCAGCGTGAGAGGACCAGGGCTCAGTCCGCACCTGAATCCGCAACCTCTCAGAGCACCTCTTCTAAGCACTTTTGACGAGTTGGTCGAGGGCCCGAACAATTATACCTTTCAACATCAGCTGCCATCTACACACCTGTCATGCCCCTTCAGCAGTTACCTGGCCCTCTTTCACAGCAGTTGGGAGAATATCACCTCTGACAGATGGATCCTGGAGATTATTTCAAAGGGTTATGCCATTCAATTCATCTCCCTCTCCCCATTCCAACCCTCCTTCCCTGTCCCCCTTCAGAGAAGATTGAGGGGAAATTTGATAGCAGCCTTCAACTACCTGAAGGGGGGTTCCAAAGAGGATGGAGCTTGGCTGTTCTCAGTGGTGGCAGATGACAGAACAAGGAGCAATGGTCTCAAGTTGCAGTGGGGGAGGTCTAGGTTGGATATTAGGAAACACTATTTCACTAGGAGGGTGGCGAAACACTAGAATTCTTTACCTAGGGAGGTGGTGGAATCTCCATCCTTAGAGGTTTTTAAGGCCCGGCTTGACAAAGCCCTGGCTGGGATGATTTAGTTGGGGATTGGTCCTGCTTTGAGCAGGGGGTTGGACTAGATGACCTCCTGAGGACTCTTCCAACCCTGATCTTCTATGATTCTATGATCACCTTGGTTTAGGAGCTGTGTATGGTTGGTTGACATAAGTGGCCCTACGCAGCCCCTCCTTATAGACCGTGCTGTAGCGGGAGGGAAGGGAGCAGCATTGCACATGGTGCTACAGGAATTCTAGGTGGCTCTGTGGCCTGTAAGCAGCCCTGGGATGCTTAAACAGAGTAGAGAGTGAGGAGAATGCAGAACAAGTCAGTGGGATTGTACAAAAAGGGATAGAGTGAAAAATTCTTGTGTGCGCAAATGCTTATACACACAATCTCCCTTTAATATAGACAGCAGCATTCACTGGGGCTAGAAAGCGTGTGGTGTTGAATCAGCTTTAGAGAAGATGTGTACCAACAGGTTGACGGTTTTGGAACTAGTTTCACCATCCCCCTCCCCCACCACCCAAAAAATCCAACTGCCTCACAAAAGCTTAGACTCCACACGGTTCACCCATCTCTAATATGAACTCATCGTCCAAGGGGGAAGTGAGCACTGTGCTGTGCAACTGCTGTTAACTCTTTGCGGCTGTGAAAGAGAGTGCAAAATCGGTGTAAAAAGGGCCCATGTCACTCCCTAAGCTGTACAGCAGCAATTCTGCAGACGTGTAAAAGGCAGTGGAGTTCAGTTAGGTACTTTAAGCATGTGGAGCAGGAGTGCAAAGTCAAATGCACCATTAAGATGCAAGGGGAGGGCATTCTGGGTAAAACAGGCTTGTATCCTTACTGTGACTGTCCATCCTGTGGTGTGGAACCGGCCCAAAGTGGACACAGGTCCCAATCTAGTCCCTCCTGAGCACTACACAATATCTGAGAGACCACACAGAAAAGGCCCACTGAGGAGCTGAACAACGCAGTCAAAGTCAAATCCAACAGGTCCTGCCACTGGTCACTTTACGAGGAACACCTCTCCACCTGGGTATGTAGCTAGGGGAAAAGGAAGGCTGGGTTGGGGGCTGTTAACAGCCCATCCATGGAAGGTATCTATTGTTCTGGATAATAAATATACAATTTAAAAATTTTTGTAAAACTAGGTGTGTTTACCCACCCCTCACTGGGATCTGTGAATGCCCCACCCCCAACAGCTTAGTCACCCAGGGCTGGCTCCAGGCACCAGCTTAACAAGCAGGTGCTTGGGGCGGCCAAGGGAGAGGGGCGGCACCTGCGGCAATTCGGGGGCGGCAGGTCCCTCACTCCCTCTAGGAGCAAAGGACCTGCCGCTGAACTGCCGCCGCCGATCGCGGCTTTTTTTTTTTTTTTTCCTTGGGGCGGCAGAAATGCTGGAGCCGGCCCTGTAGTCACCTCTGTCTCCACTCTTCCACTCCCTGCAGAGCTGGCTAACACCAGTTAGGTTCTTCCACACACATCCTTTGCCATGAGAAGGTGATCTTGTCTGTTGCCCTCTTACCAGTCCGTCACTGGCTTGCTTCCGTCACTGCTGGTTGTACCCTGTTGACTGCAAAAAGCTGGTTTGGATTTACACCCTCTCTGGCTATAATTCTACCAGTCTCCCCCAGATTCACACCTCAGTCACAGGACAGCTGCAGAGGAAAGGCCAATGGAGGCGAAAGCTTTGATGTTCTACATGGCACTGCAAAAAAATGAGGGTAAAATCCTGGCTCCGTTGATGTTAATGGCAAAACTGCCATTGATGTGAGTGGGGCTAGGATGTAATCCAGACCCTTTAGGATACACTTGCGTATAGCGAAGTCTCTATGGTATTTGGGGATTATATAAATGTAGAATGGGGGAGAATGTAAGGTCAGCATGAAAAGTGCACCTTCAGCTGCACACAGGCAGTTGGCATGCGCAGTTGCTAGCCACTGTTACTCAGACTGGCATGGGTGCCATTTTCAGCACTCACCTGGCACTTTTGGCCTTCGAAGGCTTTTGCTAGCAATTAAACTTCAGAGGGGCTAAAATGATCCTGGTTTGGGGTTTTGCTCAGTTTTTGAGATCTGCCTCGAGTCATGCAATTTCTGACCAGAAAAAGGCTCGTTTTGTTAGCCCTAGTGGTGCTTATCGCTTCATGCAACCTGAGGGCCTGATTTTTGAAGTCCAATGGAAAGACTCCCATTGACTTAACATTAGTTTTCGATCAGAGCCTAAAGGAGCAAATACCTCTGCATTTTGTCAGTGTCTGCTGTCTTGTGAGGTGAATGGACTCCTGTCTCTTCACATACACCTTAGGTAGGGGAAGGTGGAGCTGAAGTGGAGACTGGGAATATGAGGCATTATACAGTACCTGCACTTCTGGCAGGGAAAAGCATATTTATGCAAAGAAACACCTGTCTGATCCATATGGGCAGAGTCTGTCACTGGGACTCATCTGAAACACCGCTCCCTGCTCCATCTCCTTCCTTTCCATGTACCAAGTTTTGGAACCCCTGCTTTAGAGTCTCCTGGATTTATTTAGAAGACTAGATGAAGTAGCCAACAGTGGTGGATTCCGGGGGGTTTATTGGCGTGTCAGTGAGCTCCGATGTGTAAGCGGGAAGTTGCCAATTTCCAGGGATTGTACTTAACAGGAAGGGCAGTCAGTGGAATTCCGAGGCATTTCCTCCTGTGCAGATTTGTTCTTTCTATTATCTGTGTATGGGCAGGGCCGGCGAACATCTGATATCTGATTTCTTTCTACAGAATGTTCAGTTCAGCTTCAGTATTTCCATGATAACATAATACAGACATCTCTGGCTTCAGTGGTAAAGAATTTAAGAGCAAAACTGGGCTTTCTGTCATCCCTTTACATTTCCGATAGGGCTTCTGATCAGAAATAAATTAGTAAGGGAAGCGATTTTTCCATGTTGTAGCTAAATGCACAAGGAGTGAAGGGGAATTAAGAGTAAGAGATCCATTTTCCTCAAACCCTTGTCTGCTGTAACGTGCAGGGAATTTTTCCTTTCATCTCTGCTGCAGAGTTCAGAACAACTTCTTCTAGTAGAAACAATCCCAAATAAGAAGTCTTTGTTATAACTAAATGACCAAGTTTATGCTGAGAGGGTGCGTGTTTAGCTTTTGGTTTAGCCCTCCAGTGCCACCAGCTACATTCCTAGAAAGTTCCTGGCTGCTTTTTTTTAAATTAGAGATGAGCCAAAGCTGTGACTCAATTGCCTAAAAATGCGGGCACCCACGTATAAAAATGTTGGCCTGTTTTGTCCCCAGTGTCTGGAAAGGTCTGCCTAGACTCAGATTTTCTTTTGCCTTTTGAGAAGAACTACAGCTCCAAGAGAAAAGTGCTGAAGATTAAAGACGCTGTGCTTGAGGGAAGAGTAATATCCGTTGACACTTGTCAGTAAGGTGACTGATACTTGCTGCCCTGCATAGGACCTGTGCCAGAAGACACCCTCTTTTAAGTAAGTAAATCTGAGCTTTCAGATCCAGTTTGGCCAAGAGAGATGCAGCCATTTGTTACAGCTCCGTGCTGCAGTAGGGGCTCCAGCTGCCTGTTGTCACTTAAGAATTTGCAGTGGAAAGAGGGGAGCTGGAGAGAGAAACGCCTACTCGAGTAATTTTCAGTGACGTGGGGGGGGGGTGTATTATTCAGGCTATAATTTTGTGTTTCCCAAAATAACTACTAAGTGCTCATCAGGCAGCAGCTGCCTTTTGTGTGAATCTCAAGTGCATTACACCCCCGGTGTGTCTTCTCTTACAGTCAATCTGAGAGGTGTTGTGATCTTTTGTTCAACCTGAGGTAGAAAGGTCTAGCTGGCACAGAAAGTGAGTGGGGTTCTGACCCCCAGAGCCAGGGTATAAAACTCTCAGCCCTGTATGAGGACATGAAAGGGCAGGCCACTTCCTCAGGGGGCAATAGGCCTGGGAGCTGTGGTTTCATCCCAACAATTGTGTTTGAATTCAGCTCAAGGTTTTAAATCTCTTCCACTGAAGACCTTTATTGATGGAAGATAATTTTACTTTTAAAGCCTGATTGGTTCCTGCTGGGGGAGGCCTTTAAATTAATAGAAGCCATGAGAGGCACATCCCAATTCTGCTTTGATCCCTGCAGGGTCGGTGCAAGGAAGTTTCGTGCCCTAGGCAGCTCCCCACCCCAGCTTACCAGTCATCACTTCTAACACCTCTCTTTCAGGCAGTTAGCATAGAATGTCCACCTTTTGCTCTATATCTGTGTGTGACTGTTGGGGCACTGGTTGAGCAGCAGACCCATAGTACAAGTGAAACCCAGTTCTCAGAGCCATTTGTTAATTGCCCTAGTTTTGTAACTAGGTGTTGGCGATTATTTCACATGTATCTGAAGAGGCAAACAGACCCAGAAGGTTCAAACTGACAAAAAGGTAGTTCTTGGAGTCTGCCTAATCTTGACTGGCCTACCTCTCGACGTAGCTTCTCCTGTGCTCAGGAGTCTGCACTAGCTCCCAGTTCCTTTTTGGGTATGATTCAAAGTGTTGGTAGTGATCTATAAAGACCCAAATAGTTGAGTTCCTGGTTGTCCTGTCTTGGTGGGTCAGGTGGTGACTGCTACGTCTGGTGAAGATAATCTCAAGTGCTTCAGCTAATGGCATAGAACAGGAGGTGATGTGCTGGTGCAAAAGCATCCCAAACTTTGGAATTTACTTTCTCCTCAATCCAGTGTAGCCAGAGTTCTGGCCTTTGGGATGTGCTGCAAAGCTTGCCCGTTAGGGTTCCGTGGAAGCGTTGAGTTAAGAAGTTGGTATGGGTGAGCTGTGGGCAGGGGAAGAGTCATTAGTCATCATGTTTGGAGGAGTTGGCAGGACTTTGCTGTTGATACTGGTCCAATTTGGAGCTGTGGAAGAATGTCTCTTCATTGAAATTGTGCACCAAGAGTATGTGACAGCAGCTTTCTACAAATCAAAGCAAGTCAATAGTAAATAAATTCCTGGGCCACAGGCAGCTCAATCTCAATTCCTATAAAACACCATTGAGACTTACATATAGTTTCCAGCTATAAATAAGCCCAACTCAAACACCCTGCAGCGACACTGCTCAAGCAATGAGTTCCCTGCTGTGGGTGTCGTTTCAGCAAGAAGCTGAAGGAAGGAAGTGAACTGGTTGGACACCATGGAGACCAGCTGCAGTTTTCTCAAGGTTTCATAACTGGATTAAGCAATTCCAACATTGCATGTTACTATGGATACTGTAAATTCATTGTCATGCAGAGCTTCTCCGTCCAAGTCTGGATCTTTAATTGCAGTCACTTTAACAGCAAGATGAGGGGCTTGGTTTTGATCTTGACTTTAGATGCCAACTCTGTGAAACCAGAATCAGAGCTGAGGTATACAAGTGTTGTTGAAGTTAACACAGCAAGTATCTGGGCCAAATTCTCAGCGTGTTTTTTGTAAATGGCAATAGCTCTGAACTCAGTAGCACTAGGAGTTAAACCAGCTGAGGATCCGAGCCCCTTGTGCCTAGCAGCAGGTTTCCCAGTAATAACAGGAGTTGTTACAATGTGTGTCTGTCTTGTAGCATTGTCCCATTAGGGTTTGGCGACAAGCTGTTGGAGTGTGAGTCTGTTTAATCGTCTCTCTCCTTTTAATTTTTTTTCTCTTTCAGTTTATGTACAGTTTTTTGTTTTGTTTTTTTTCCCCTGTGCTTAGGGCTTGTCTTCACATACAGCGGTGCAGCTTTAGTGAAGATGCTACTAACCAATGGGAAAGCTTCTCCCGTTGTCATAGTTAATCCACCTCCTCAACAAGCGGAGGTAGACTATGGTAGATAAACTGAGTTCCATGTGGTTCATTTTGCACATATGTCTCAAATAAGTCCTTAACCTGAGGTTCTTGTTGTGTGTGGACCTCAAAGACTCTCCATGGCACTGTTTACAGGCTGATTCTTTCTGTTCTTCATGCTGGTAGTGGCTGCCTTTCTGAGATGGCAGATTCATAGGCCATATAGATCAGCATTCCTCCATTGACTTAAACAGAGGTAGGCTGATTTACACCAGCTGAGGATCTGGCTCATCATTTGTAAAGTGCTTTTGGATCCTTTGGAATAAATTAGTGTATTATAAGATTATCACCACTCAGTTAACTCTCACATGCTGCTTTGAATTCAGACAATAAAGAAGAAAATTGTGCATGCTTCATACTTCTGTCACACCAAGTGCAGATTCTTTCTTGCAGTGCCCCATGTCTCCCCCTTCCTTCCCAGTCTGCGCACTCTACCTGTGTTTTACCAAACACAAGCGAGTAAGTCGGCCTGAATGTCGTGTATTTGACGTAGTAACGTGACCTGCTAATGTTCAACTTCTGTGCACCCTGGTGCACTTTCCAATAGGCATCAAGCTTTCTGGTTTAAGGTTTGACCTATTTGCCTATGTAGATGGTAAACTCTTCAGTGTGGCACTGTAATTTTTGTTGTGTTTGTACATTGCTTAGCACAATGAGCCTTGATCCTGGCTTAATGGTCATAGGTGCTACTACCTTACAAATAATTAACAATAGTCTTGAGCGTTGCTGATTGCCATTAACAGAATTAATCAGACTAGATCTCGATTTCAGCATTGTTGAGTACAGAGTGTGTATTTAATTCTCGCAGGCAGGCAGCTTGGGAGTTGGGGCAGTTTTAAGCACTGTAGCTGTTGCTCATTCTGCAGCTTCTATGCAGCCGTGACATCTGCAAAGCCCTTGTTTAAGTGACCACATGTAGACATTTGCTCTGAAACGGCCCACAAAGAGTTTTGTTAGCCATGATGGTTGTGATCTCAGTGGAAGGGATGTGCTATGACAGGGGTGGGCAAACTTTTTGACCCGAGGGCCACATCTGGGTATAGAAATTGTATGGCGAGCCATGAATGCTCACGAAATTGGGGGTTGGAGTGTGGGAGGGGGTGAGGGCTGGGGGGGTGTGGGCTCTAGGGTGGGGCCAGAAATGAGGAGTTCAGGGTGCAGGAGGAGGCTCCAGGTTGAGGTGCAGCTCCAGCTGGGGGTGTGGGCTCTGGATGGGGGTGCAGGATGAAGGGTTGGGGGTGCAGGAGGGTACTCCGGGCTGGGACCGAGGGGTTTGGAGGGCGGGAGGGGAATCAGAGCTGGGGTTGGGGCGCAGTCTCCAGGTGGCACTTACCTCAAGCAGCTCCTGGAAGCAGCAGCATGTCCACCCTCCGGCTCCTACGCGGAGGTGCGGCCAGGCAGCTCTGCGTGCTGCCCCATCCGCAGGTGCTACCCCTGCAGCTCCCATTGGCTGTGGTTCCCAGCCAATGGGAGCTGCAGAGGCAGCACTTGGGGCAGGGACAACATGCGGAGCCCCCTGGCTGCCCCTACGTGTTGGAGCCGGACAGGGGACATGCCGCTGCTTCCAGGAGCCATGCGGAGCCACAGCATGCACGCAGTGGGGCAAGCCACTGACCCTGCTCCCTGGCTGGAGCGCCAGAGCAGGGAAAGCCCTGGACCCTACTCCCCAGCGGGAGCTCAAGGGCCGGATTAAAACCCATGGAGGGCCAGATGCAGCCCCCGGGCCGTAGTTTGCCCACCCCTGTGCCATGAGGAACATTCTGTCCAAGTAACATGAAAGGCTTTAGCTCAGACTTTAACGGAAGGCATGCTTATTTAGAAGCTGGGCTTTTCTACTGCCTGTTTGTGTACACTGTAGGAACATCATGAGAAATATTTAAGTAATTCTGCTGCCTTTTCTTTAGGTCCATGTTCATCCACACTGGGCTGATATGATTTAAAAGTTTTCTGTTGCTGTTTGTTCGCTCTGAACAAACTAATTTAATGTCTGAATTTTCAATTCAATTTCTGCTGCTTCTCCGTAACTGCGATGGAGATGCCCCGCCCCCAGGGTGTGGCTCAAGCCTTCTCTGTCTTGCTTGCTGCTAGTAGTGGCGTCTCCCCTGATCTTGGGTTGTTTTTTGTGATGCCTGGTGACTCCTCCCTGTGCCTACGCACAAGGAGTGTTTTCTCTTGGGAAAGTGAATAATGCTACTAACTGGCAAGGAGGATAAAATCCAGAACATGCAAAACAATAAAGTACACAGCACAAACCCCCGCAAAAGAGATGACACACCCGCAACATAACAGTATAACAAAGGGGCGGGGACTTTATTGGGAGCAGGAAAATAGGATCTAGGGAGGGAAAGGGTTACAGGCAACTTGTACGTTTATAAACATCAACAATTTCCCACCTCCCAGCACTCTCAACTCTTCCCAACCCCCAGCTCCTTCCCTGGCAAATGACCTACTGGGGTTGCATACGGAGATGAGGGCTGCAGCCCTCTGAACATTGGCCAGTTTAAGTCTCCTTACAGTATCTTCATCCCTGGATGGAGCAGGGTCCTCTCCTGGCTCCCTAGTCTGCAGTCCTGTGGAGGTCTCAGCTGGCTCTCAGTAGCTAGTGCTGGTTGGATCTTTGCTACTCTGGACGCTCGTCTGTGCAGGGCTGGAACTGCCTGACCCGTGCACTGGATCCCATAGCAGTGTAAAGACTCCCTTTGACGGGAGACCGAGTTAATCAGACTCCCTGAGCTGTTCTACTTCTCTCTGAGCTCCCAAACTCAAAGCTCACAACTAGCCTCTGTCTCCAAGTCAGGCCATCACCATCACAGGCAATCTCCTGTCACTGGCCCAGCAAACTCTTGTTCATCTCACCCCATGCAGAAGCCTCCCTGTTGGCCTCAGCAGGAGTTTCTAGTCTATTCTGTGCCTGCCACTGACTCAGTGCATGCTGGGAAATGGTGTCTGAGGGCTCTGGTAGCCATTATTGCTGTAGTGCCTTGGGTAGGACCCCTTTGAAGCTCAGTCCACAGTTGGCCAACTCCAATTGGGGGATTACGCTACTCAATGTTGCCAGTTCCTCTAATGTGCACAAGGGCTATAGTTGAAATTTACACTGTGGACTAATTATTATCATTGTACTTTTTTGAAAATATTTCATTGGGGTTGAGGTTGGGATTTCTGAGAAAGTTGAAGGGATTAGTACTGAAAATATAACTCTTATGTCTACCGAGAAATAGCTTGTGGTTTATGGTGAGGTCAGCAAGTTGCATATATTTGTTCTCACTTGTGGCCTGCCTGCTACCAGATGACTGACAGCTTGGCTTTCAAACAGCTTGTCCAGAAACATCAGAGGACTAATATCTGCATATACTGTGAAGCACCTGGAAAAGAGGTGAAATCCTGGCCACGTTGAAGTCAATGGGAGTTTTGCCACTTACTTGGGTGAAAACCAGGCCCCACTCAAGGTCTCTGCCTTTTGGAGTGTTCAAGGAAAGGGTTTAGCCAGCTTTTATGGGATTGCACTGGGTACAAAGGAAAGGAGGATTTGACCTGCAACATGCAAAAGCAAGCAGTTATATTGATATGCTTAGTTGCCTCAAAACCTTCAGCCAAGCACATCACTCATGTATATGATGAGCTTGTGGTTAAGGAGACCAAGATCCAGGAGATAAGGGTTCATTTGCTAGCTCTGAGAGAGAGAGAGGGGAGTGTGTGTGTGTGTGTGCGCGTGCACTCCCTAGGCAAGTCACTTAAACTTTTTATACCTCTGGTTCCCATCTGTAAATTGGGAATAACACTGCCCTACCTTGCAGGAATGTTGTGAGGATAAATTCACTAAGTTATCTGAGCATGTCACACAAACTTTGTGATGGACACCATATAAATACCTATGTGCCCTCTTTCCCCCCCAATTCAGATGTTGCTGCTTGTTATAATGGACTGTCCCAGTTGTTATGGAGGAGTTTCTGCAATTCCATTCTGAAAGTAGGGATGTTTCTCTAAATATCTAATTACCTATGACTGTTCATTAATACTGGCAGGTGTCCCCAGTATTTCTTTCCTATTAGCATGTCAATACTCATCTCAGCTCAGGTGAGACAGAACCACGTGTCTTTTAATCTTGCAGTCCGTGTAGTCTCAATGTCCCATTCCTCTGGCAACACTGTAATATTTCTCCTCCTTTTTATACATGATGGCTTTCTCTTGCAAGAAAACATAAATGAATGTTCAGTGAACCAATTCTAGGAGTATAAGGAGAGATTTCTAGTGTGTGATTCTGATGGGAGTTCAAGGGATTCAGCTCCTTACAAAACCTGGATCTGAATTTGTGTAACCTGAATTTATTCCCTCATTTGCAGAAGTACTACAGGATCAAGTTGTTCTCGGTGGTGTATATTATATGGGAAAAAAAATCCCCATTTGGAAAATCGCATCTCAGCGTTTAGCAGTGACTGTAATTGGGAATGAAATATCCAAACTTGTGTTCTACTTCTCAACAGTTCAGTTGCTGTGTGATGATCAGAGAAGAGTAATGAGAACTGGATTCTGGAAAGCATTGATGCATGTTCCCTCATGTCAAAATAAAAAACAAAACAAAAATCCACACATGTCACAGCACAGTGAATCTTTTTGGTTGCATTGTCCTTATGCTTTCTAGGCATGTAATTGCTGCTACACTTTGAGTACAACTCTGAGGTCAGTATCCTACATTGTAGAACACATGGAGCACAAGGAGCAGGGAAATGTGCCCCTGAAAAATTAGACAAAATGTATCTCTAGCTGGGAGAGGTAGAGGGCGAGTGAGTGGGAAAGAGTAGGATCTAGTGCTTATAGCAGAGGAAGAAGAGCAGGGACTCCCAAGTCTCATTCCATGCTGTGCATCTTATTCATGGTTCAAAGGCTGTCCAACAGAAGCTGTACTGAACTTGTCCCGAGTGGAAGCGACTGTTGGCATTTCATAGGAATCAAAGGTTTTCTGTCCCATATCCTGTATTGGACTGCTGAGCACGTTGTACATTCTGACATGCCAGTCATTTGCACACATTTTCCTGTTGTACAATCAGCAAAGGATTCTGGGGCTGCCTCTTATTCATTGTTCACCATGCAAAACATTTCCTCCTGCTCAGATCAAATATGCAGTGAGGGTCAATCCCTGTGATCCTAGCTCCGCGTTAACTCACTCAGCTAAATCTCCAACAGAAGGCATTGGGAGTTTTTTGCATATGTAAGGACGGAATGAAAACTGAGTAAGGTCTCTGGGATTCGGCCCTGAGTAACATTAAAGCACTTGCCTGAGTGTGACCAGTGCAAAAATCTCTCCTTCCCAGTGGAGAGCTCTGGGGAAGCCTGTACCCCAGGGAAGTACAGCACCTAATGGGTGTCTGCCCCCCTGCAGCCTCCGGGGAATGCAGTAGCTGTTCCACCCAGTCATATGAGCTCTCGTCTACTGCCAGACAACCCTGCTAGAACTAGCACTAGCTAGAAGTGGGCTTGCCAAAGTGTGTAATCTCTAGAAAGCTGCTGGTTCTTGTGTTGTGGTAGCAATGCTCCTATGTGCATCCACACAGAGTTAAAAGCAAAACATAAATACTCTTCCTGGAAGGTTGCAACATAACACTCTTTATTTCTTAGAATTCAGAAGCAATCTAATACAACTATAACTAAATACAGAGAGACACATAGGTAGCAGCCTGCTAAGAGCAGCAAGCCTTAACTCACATTGTGCCAGATTGGCTCTTTTGCTGACAGACCGCTGAGGCCCATTCCCTCAGAGCCCCCTAGCCTGCAAGAAGGACCAGGAAATCCTTTAGAATTGAAGGTGATCGCCTTCCTGACAGTGAACGTGAATCCTGCATTGCTACCCTGGGGTCTCCTGTGCAAGCTATTCTAAACTTTATAGTGAGAGAGGACAAGCCTGCTAAGTGCCTTTTCATGTGTCAGCTGAACCAGGATTTGAACTCTAACCTGCTGCATCATCCATCACACCCTATTATGAGTGTTTGCCTGGCGTTTAGCAGGCAAGGCCCAAACTATAACTGTCTCTTGGATGTATGATGTATGTAATATGACACACTCAAGGAACTGATGGCTTGGGGTTCCTAATGGATTACGGTCACTGGTTCAAGTGCAACAAGAGTTGATAGTGACTGAAGAATAATTTGTAACTTAGCAGCTGTTTTGACCTTGTGTGCAGATTGATTTCATTGTCTCAGGCTAGTTGCTAGTGGAGAGGGAGCTGTTGTTGGGAGCTTTGTGACACATTTGGCACAGTGGCAGACTCTGTAGAAAGGGAATAAGCCGTGGAAACGTGGCCACCTTCCCTCCCATAGCAGTGGTCCATCTAGGTCAAGGTTGAGATGTGCGGGAAAAGGGGGAAGAGTTTGCATTGCCACTGTGCTCTGCCAGTCTTGTCACTAAAAGGACTTTTTCCTTCAGCGCTGCCCAGCCAGCACTAAAATCCTAATAAGAGCCCAGATTGTGAGTGGCTTCTTGGAAACCAATAAGGGTGAACAAGCGTCCGCTCTCACACCTCCCACAGTCCCTGAGGGCGGCTGCTTGCAATAGCAGTCCCTATGGAGTACAGAAACTGCTCACTCCTGCTCTTCTCCAGGATGCTGGAACGGGAGCAGGGAAGATGCAAGGTCATGGTCCCCCTTCTCCCTCCACCAGTCCAGAGTGAGGTTAATGGAAGGAATCCCAGCTGTGACTCCTCATGGAAACCGGTATCCAGGTAGCCATCTTGTTGTTGCTAATGCACGGTATGAGTCAGTCTTTCCTTTTCTCCTCCAGGTCTGACCCACTGGAAACATGGCTACGAGTGCTGTTCCAAGTGAAAACCTGCCCACATATAAACTGGTGGTGGTTGGGGACGGTGGCGTGGGGAAGAGCGCTCTCACCATTCAGTTCTTCCAGAAGATTTTTGTGCCAGACTATGACCCAACCATTGAGGATTCCTACCTGAAACACACGGAAATAGATGGCCAGTGGGCAATTCTTGATGGTGAGTAAACCTCCTTCCATTTGGGTCTGTCCATTCTGACAGTACCCAAGCACATCTGTGTACTGACCTTTTCTATATCTTGTTGGGTTTACAAGCATCTTCTACTCCAATTTAGGCTGTTTATAATTATACTGCAAACCACCTTGTGAGCTATTTGTACGTGCTAGGCAACTGGCTTCTTGTAAAGCTACAGGACTCATGCAGGTTCATAAAAACCTATGCATTACCAGGGAAGTTTATATGGGGGGATGCACTACGTTTAACTGCCCTATTTATGTGTCATATCAGTTCTTGTACAAATCATTCTGCAAATAGTAAATTCTCTTCATTGCGATGCCCTAGTGGGCAATCTTTCCCTTTCCGTGGCCCCTGTAATTCCTGATCACCTGTTATAACCAGTGCTTGGAAAAGCCTCGTGCCTTAGGTGTATGTGAGTGTGAAACTTGCCCTGGCAAGTGAGGGACCTGGAATATGAACATTAGATTGAGATACACCCGAGTCATCTGAAGGCATCCACATTCAGCAGAATTATAGTGCCTGTTGTTAAGGCTATATTTAATAGTCATTGCTATTAAATATCATTTGGGGTTAAATTGATTCTCTGGGGTGACGTCCTGCCTAAGTGGTGTATGCTGTAATAATAGTAAATGGATACTTGAGTGAGGACTACAATTAAAATATCCACTGCAGAAGATTTTATCCTCCAATAATTAAAGAACTGTGGTACCAATTGCATCCCATCATGTGACGGAATTGGTTCTGTGATGGGTTACATTTAAGTCCACCTTTTAACATACCAGTTAGATGCCTGTCTGCTGTGTGGTGGTGCTTGTAACGGAAGATAGATCACTTGTGCTTCTGTTCTTGTTCATGCAAGAAAAATAAACTGAACTGGCTAAAATTGCAACATAGTCGTTCTTTAAAAAGGAAAATAGGTTGACCAGAAGCTCTAAGGGAAATTGTTTTCCGTCAGAAACCAAACTCTTCAGATGGTTTTATTTACAACGTACAATATCAATATTAATGCATATGTATACTTGTACTTGGATGATGTAAACTGTGTGCTTCACTATGGTTTGTGTGACAAGTTAAGGAATTTCACTCCCCCTCCCTCCCCCCCCCCCCCAGCATTTCAGCGCAATCACTAAAAAGCAACAAAATCAGCCTGAAAATGATATTGGTCCATAGTAATGCAGAAAAGTCTGAAGTATTCAATAAATATTTCTGTATGTATTTGGGGGGGGGGGAGATGATGTAGTCATTTCATATGGTGAGGATAATGTTCTTTCCAGTCCACTAATACCTCAGAATGATATTAAACAGCGGCTACTAAAGACAGATCTTTTTAAATCAGCAGGTCCAGATAACTTGCATCCAAGAGTTTGAAAAGAGCTGGCTGAAGAGCTCATTGGACCGTTAATGTTGATTTTTTTTTTTTTCAATAAGTCTGGAGCACTAGGGAAGTTACAGAAGACTGGAAGAAAGCTAGTGCTGTGCCAATTTTTAAAAAGGGTAAACGGACTGACCCAGATAATTATAGGCCTGTCAGTCCGACATTGGTCCCAGGCAAGATAATGGAGTGGCTGATATGGAACTCAATTTAATGAAGAATTAAAGGAAGGTAATCTAATTAATGCTAGTCACGTGGGTCTGAAAAATAGATCCTGTCAAACTAACTTATATATATATTTTTTTTTAATGAGATTACAGGTTGCGTTGATAAAGATAATAGTTTTCAGAGTAGCAGCCGTGTTAGTCTGTATCCGCAAAAAGAACAGGAGTACTTGTGGCACCTTAGAGACTAACAAATTTATTAGAGCATAAGCTTTCATGGGCTACAACCCACTTCTTCGGATGCATATAGAGTGAAACATATATATATATATATATACACACACACATACAGAGAGCATGAACAGGTGGGAGTTGTCTTACCAACTCTGAGAGGCCAATTAAGTAAGAGGGGGGAAAAAAAACTTTTGAAGTGATAATCAAGATAGCTCAGTACAGACAGTTTGATAAGAAGCAAGTGTGAAAATACTTACAAGGGGAGATAGATTCAATGTTTGTAATGGCTCAGCCATTCCCAGTCTTTATTTAATCCTGAGTTGATTGTGTCTAGTTTGCATATCAATTCCAGCTCAGCAGTCTCTCGTTGGAGTCTGTTTTTGAAGTTTTTCTGTTTTTTAAGATAGCCACCCGCAGGTCTGTCATAGAATGGCCAGACAGGTTAAAGTGTTCTCCCACTGGTTTTTGAGTATTATGATTCCTGATGTCAGATTTGTGTCCATTAATTCTTTTGCATAGAGACTGTCCGGTTTGGCCAATGTACATGGCAGAGGGGCATTGCTGGCACATGGTGGCATATATCACATTGGTAGATGTGCAGGTGAACAAGCCCCTGATGGTATGGCTGATGTGATTAGGCCCTATGATGATGTCACTTGAATAGATATGTGGACAGAGTTGGCATCGGGCTTTGTTACAAGGATAGGTTCCTGGGTCAGTGTTTTTGTTCAGTGATGTGTGGTTGCTGGTGAGTATTTGCTTTAGGTTGGGGGGTTGTCTGTAAGCGAGGACAGGTCTGTCTCCCAAGATCTGTGAGAGTAAAGGATCATCTTTCAGGATAGGTCGTAGATCTCTGATGCGCTGGAGAGGTTTTAGTTGGGGGCTGAAGGTGACAGCTAGTGGTGTTCTGTTATTTTCTTTGTTGGCCCTGTCTTGTAGGAGGTGACTTCTGGGTACTCGTCTGGCTCTGTCAATCTGTTTTTTCACTTCAGCAGGTGGGTATTGTAGTTTTAAGAATGCTTGATAGAGATCTTGTAGGTGCTTGTCTCTATCTGAGGGATTGGAGCAAATGCGGTTATATCTTAGAGCTTGGCTGTAGACAATGGATCGTGTGGTGTGTCCTGGATGGAAGCTGGAGGCATGTAGGTAAGTGTAGCGGTCAGTAGGTTTCCGGTATAGGGTGGTATTTATGTGACCATCGCTTATTAGCACAGTAGTGTCCAGGAAATGGACCGCTTGTGTGGATTGATCTAGGCTGAGGTTGATGGTGGGATGGAAGTTATTGAAATCATGGTGGAATTCCTCAAAGGCTTCTTTTCCATGGGTCCAGATGATGAAGATGTCATCAATGTAGCGCAAGTAGAGTAGGGGCGTTAGGGGACGAGAGCTAAGGAAGCGTTATCACCAAGATAATAGTGTTGATGTGCTATACTTTAGACTTCTATATGGTGTTTGACTTGGTATTGCATGACATTTTGATTTAAAAAAAAAAAACAACAACAAACTAGAGCAATATAAAACTAACATGGCACACGTTAAATGGATTAAAAGTTGGCTAATAGATCTCAAAATGTAACTAGGGAATCAACATACCTGCTCAATGATATTAGTGGGATCCCACAGGTACTAATTCTTGGCCCTATACTATTTTAATATATTTACCAGTGACCTGGAAGAGAACATAAAATCATCACTGAGAACATTTGCAGGTAACACACAAGCCAGGGGATGGTAAATAATGAAGTGGATGGATCACTGATTCAGAGCAATCTGGATCTCTTGGTTAGCTGGGTGTGAGCAATCAATACATGTTTTAATACAACTAAATGTAAGAGTACACCTCTAGGAACAAAAAATGCAGGCCATACTTACAGAGCGGGGGACTATGCTGGGAAACAGTGACTCGGGGGGAGGGGTGGGTGGAAATTGGGAGTCATGGTGGAATAATCCACTGAACATGAGGTCCAAGTGCAACAGTGTGGCCAAAAGGGGTAATGCAATCCTGGGATGCATAAACAGGGAAAATTTTGAATAGGAATAGAGATTCTTTCACCTCCGTATTTAGCACTGGTGTGACCTGCTGGAATATTTTTTGCTGTTCACGGTTCAAGAAGATAGTTCAAAGAAGAGCCCAAGAATGATTAAAGAATTAGAAAACCTGCCTTACAGTGATAACTTTCTCTTTGTTAGACTCAAGAGGCTCAATCTAGTTTAAGAGGTGACTTGTAAGTAACAACACGGGGAACAAATATTTAATAATGGTCTCTTCAATCTAGCAGTGAAAGATCTAAAATGATGCAATGGCTGAAAGTTGAAGCTAGACCAATTCAGATTGGAAATAAGGTGTAACATTTTGAAGAGTGAGGGTAATTGACCACTGGAAAACTTCACCAAGAGTCATGGTGGATTTTCCATCACTGGCAACTTTTAAAACAAGATTGGATGGTTTTTCTAAAAGATCTGCTCTAGGAATTATTTTGGGGTCATTCTATATCCTCTGTTATACAGAGGGCCATACTAGATCATCACAGTGGTCCCTTCTGGCCTTGGGATCTAAATCAATGAACCATTAAGACATAATCCTCCAGACCAACCACAAATCACATGTATAAACACCCCCGCAGACTCCTGAGTTCCAATATCATGAACCAGTCCCAAAGCACGTGTCCAATTTCTCATAAGCACATAGTCAACCCAAAACCGTAACTTTAGCCTGGAATGCTATTTTTTCTGGTAGTGCTCAAGATGTTCTGGGGCTTTGGATATGTGACGTTTGGCATTTGTGGCAACTTTAATTTTTTTAAACTACAGCCAGAAAGAGGGAGGGGAAGCCACCAGTATCTTTTTAAAAGGAGCTTTTTTAAATCTTCAAAAATTCTTAATTTTTTTGGATCAAAATTATTTTACTGAGAATTCAGCTGCATGCTAAGACATTATGGTTACCTTTTAGTGAAGAAAAGCAGTGCCTAAAGTGTATAAAGGAAGGCTATAAATCTTGTTTTAAGGCCTCAATCCTGAAAAAATGCATGTGCTTAAGCACATTAGTAGTCAATCACTCATGCTTAACTTTAAGCATGTGTGAGTGTTTGCAGGTTCAGGGCATAAATATGTATTGTGATGTTTGCTTTATTGCCTCTTTTCTCCCCCCCCCCCCCGTGAGCTTTTATTTAACTAATTATTTTTATTCCAGTATTACATCAGATACAAGCCAGATCCTGCTGTTAACTGTAGCCTGCCACTGTCTGATTTGCCTCCTTTGTCCAGAACCCTGCCTTCTAAACTGACAAGTGACCTTTGCTCTCTGCAGCCACGCCATGCATTCTTGCATCACAATAACAGCTGCTCCACACTAGGGCTGGTCAAAACATGTATTTTGTTTTCAGCAGAAAAAAATTCCAAGAAAACACTTTTTTTTTTTTTTAATACTTGCATGTAACTTTTTTGGGTTTTCATCAAAAACACCAAATCAACTTTTTTCTGCTGTCAACAAATGGAAGTTTTTTTTTTCTCACAGAACATTCTGTTTCAATAAAAAGCCATTTTTTCACCCCCTGGAAAAAGGCTTTGAATAAACAATTTTGAGTAGCTCTTCTCCACACATCTCATCACATCCGGGATTTAATTCAGCCCTACCCTGGAACTGCATTCTGGGAACCCCACTTGGCTTTAGAATCCTTATGCCACTGCTGTTGTACTGCCTCAAAGGTGAAACTGCAGCAGCCTTTATATCTTTCCCTTTATTCATCCAGCATTAGAAAACTCACCATACACCCGTGAGGTCAGCAAGTGGGGAAGAAAAGGACATTCTTGTTTGAAACTGCATGTAGCCCTTGCCATCCCCCTTGAGAGAAGAAAGGGTTTCTCTGACCTGTTTCCTTTGACACTGTTCCTTAAGGGCCTGTTGCAAAGCCCATTAAGATCAATGGGTGTCTTTTCCATTGAGTTATCTGGGCTTTTGATCAGGTTCCAGTATCACAGAACAATTCAAATCCTTAGACAGCTGGTCGCATGCTAGGTACCTACTTTAGCATGAGTGGTTAAAGCAATACAGTCGGGGAGAAGCATGACAGAAGTGTAAAGATGCATCACGCTACCCTTCAGACTCATCTGTCTTCCTTTAATTATACTTCATTTGCAGTTAAATCCTTCACTGGGTGATTTGTTTTTTTTTTTTTTTCTTTTTTTTATCCAGTGCTTGTAAAAAAGGATTAGGACTGGCTGTGGAGGATGTGATTGCCAAGTGAAGACATACGATGAGGGGGCTTTATAAGCATCTAGTGATGCAGAAGTAAATATAACACACAAGCTGGAATGGGTAGGCATTTGACAACTTTGTTCCAAAAACACAGTCCACCTTCTTTGGAGTTCCTCTCCAAGCCTCTATGCTGTCCATGAGCTGTAATAATGTCCCAACATTGCCCTGTAAAATGCTTTGTGCTAACCAGCTCGGGTTTTTCCTCTCCTACACAAGAAGGGCAAGTGTAGGTCTTGTTTAACAGAAGCTGGCAACATGATGGAACTTTTTTAATTGGGCTATATAATTTCTTTACTCTTTCTCACTTGAACTAGGTTTAAATGCAATTTGCTTTTATTTCATTTTTCAGACCTTGGAGTCAAACCGGGGCTCTAACCCATCTACGGGGGACTTGCTCTCTGAGCTTGTTCAGGTCACTTATTCTCAGTGTCTGTTTTCCTAATTATAAAGAGGGGACAATAGTATTGCCCTACCTCACAGAGGTATTGTGGGACTTATTGGTAGGGAAGCACCTTAAGAGGATTGTATGCAAGATACTGATACAAAAGTGCAAAGATAATTATTAATGGTCCTAACCAATCCAGCTTGCAGGACTGTCCCTGCAGTGTTCGGGGCACATTGCTGGTGACTACTATAGAGTGCTTTATTAAATAAGGGACGTGCACCTAAAGGCAAGTGCTAACTGTGAATTATAGGATGCTGTCTCCTTAGGGATGTTTTATGAGAACAGGCTCCATTGTCTCTGCACTCAGTTATTTTCATTATTTCCTGCTGGCCTGTGAGGTCAAAGTGGCCATATCATACTGGATTAGATGTAGTCCTACACACAGAGTGTACAGGCACATGTTGCAGGTTAGAATTAAATAGCTCTCAGAGTTAATCTAATTTGGTTAGCTGTATCTTTAAGGGAGTTTCAGTCACCGATTTTTCTTGCCCCTCTTTCTGTACACAGGCTGAATTAGTAAGCAGCAGAGGGTTTATTTTTATGTGACTGTTAAATGCCAATCTGGAATTATTATTCTGTACGTGGAGCCACCATGGAATGCTTTCACAAGGCTAAAATTCCTAGGGGCTCAAGTCACACCCAGGGAAATGGGGGAGTCCAAAACCGCCTTGTTTCGCTGATAAGATGAAGGTTTGGTTGGCACCTTGCTGGACCTAACTTGTCATGATTGACTTGTCTGCACCTTTTGTAGGCTCCCTGGGCTAGATTCTCAGCTGGTGTAAAGCAATGTAACTGCATTGACTTTGGATCTACACTGAATTCAACCAGCTGAGGATCCGATCCTCTGTAAAATTTCAGACTGGGGTAGGGAGGGGAAGCTGGTAACTGTTGCCTATGCGTTTGGGTGCAGAACCTACTGTGTACCTTTTTTTTCCTGGGCATTACTGTTACACACGTGTGTGTTTGTTTCTAAAGACCCACATAAACTCCAATTCTGTGCTCTGTCTCCTGATTGCTAAACCAGTTAGTGAAAGTGACCCATTCCCTGGGGGCCAGTGCGTGGTGACCCCTGCATTCTCCAGTGGTTTGTGCCGTCTAGTTTTAAGTGCCTCACCTTTTTGGGACCTCCCAGTTACGAGGTTATTCCAATCTTTCTAGCAGCACTTACTAGAGAGAAGATTTTTCCTGATATTCAGCTTGTTTTTCTTTTTAGTTCATGCCTTTGCTCCTAGTTATTCTGTCTTTGTGCATACTCCCCTAGGAGCCTGATCCAAACCCGTCAAGTCAATGGAAAGACTCCAGTAGACTTGGATCAGGCCCTACATAATCCATAATCCCGCTCCATCCTGTGTGTTTAAACCCTTGAAATAACTGCAGACCGTTATCCTGACCCCATACGTGTGTGTGTGTGTGTGTGTGCGCGCGCTTGCTTGCTTGCTTGCTTGCTTGCTTGCTTGCTTGCTTAGGATCTCTCTGTCCTGCTTTGCATTTCTCACTGTGAGGCAGGATGTTGCTGCAGGTCCTAAGACCACTTGAATTTGACTGTCTGTCTGCTTTTCCACTAAAGAAGCTTGGGAATTGTCTGACCAGAAGACGAAGGGTTGGGGTGTCTTCAGGCTCCTTCAGTCTTGCCTGGTGGTGGTTTTTTTAATCAGGTAGTTTCACTGAATGAGCTAAATTTTAGCTTAAGCTGCTTCTTTTATTACTTGGGGTTTGTGACCTTCTAAGAGGCTTATTTTATTTTTGTCTTTCTGCCAGGAAAATGTCAATGTTGCAACATAGAAAACACAAGGCTTTGAATTCTTGCCTATTTGTCAGAGAAAAGGCCCTTTTTTACTAATCGGATCTTTACTCTGTTTGTTGAAATGGAAGCTGTTCTTTAGAGGGCTTCTCCGTCTTCGTAAAGGCCCTTTTCTTTCCCCTAAAGAAAGGGCAAGAATTCAAGTACTTGTGTTTTTCCATGTTACAACATCTGTGTGTTTAGTTAGAGCACAATGCAGAGGCTTATAAAGGCCGAAGTGTTTCCTCATTGCATGGCTTTCCCCTGCAGAAAACTATCACATGATAAGAGCAGGATGGGAGCAACAGAGAGCTGACTAGGCCAAAGGCAAATCCATCCTGAAAACTGGTACAGTGAGCTAGTTTTCACTAGAGATGGGCCCAAGATGTGGAGTTCAGATCCAGACCTGAACTCTTGCTCTTCCCCCCCACACACAAACACACAGCCCTACCTCCAGGGAGTTCAGATCTGGTTGTCTGGGTCAGATCTAACTTTAGTTTACACCAAAGAAGGAACACTGAAATAATATTAAATTAGGGTTACCATAATCCAGCAAGCAAAAAAGAGGACGGGAGGAGCCCCGCCCCGTCCTGCCCTAGCCCCGCCCCTGCCCCTCCCACTTCCCCCAACCCTCCCCCCCGCTCCTTGTCCCCTGACTGCCCCCTCCTGGGACCCCTGCCCCTAACTGCCCCCCAGGACTCCACCCCCTACCTAAGCCTCCCTGCCTCTTGTCCCCTGACTGCCCCCTCCTGAGACCCTCCCCCCATCCTAACTGGCCCCCTAGCACCCTACCCCCTACCTGTACCCTGACTGCCCCAACCCTTATCCACACCCCCACCCCCAGACAGACCCCTGGGACTCCCATGCCCCATCCAACCACTCCGCACCCCCTGACAGCCCGCCCCAGAACTCCCGACCCATCTAAACCCCTCTGCTCCCTGTCCCCTGACTGCTCCGATCCGTCTCCCCACCCCTGCCACCTGACAGCCCC